>NC_048414.1:13141471-13194485 GCF_013103735.1 Etheostoma cragini
TATATATATAAAATATTGTCAATGTAAACAATACAGTTTTATTGTGCTTACTGTAAATATAATAAAAGCCTTATTCAAACCTCTAAAGTGAAAAAATAGAATAGTTTGGCAAAGACTGGATTTAAGTGACTGTATCTCCCTTCATGCAGTTCCAGTGAACTCCATACCCGAGCCGTTGAGTTCACCCAATCCTAAACCCGAGCTCCCAGCACTCTGGCCGGCCAGCAGGGACGAACCGGCACCAGGTGGCTACCTGCCCCCGAGGGGCCTCCCCGACAAATTCCCGGTCAACGGCACCGATACGGCACCGCTAAAGACGCTGGGTGCTCCTGCTCCAACTAGCTATAACCGCTACGTCCCCAAGCCGTACACAAGCTCGGCCCGGCCCTTTGAGCGCAAGTTTGAGAGCCCCAAGTTCAACCACAACCTGCTGCCCAACGACACACAGGTGAAGACGGACCTCCTCAGTAAGCCCACTGTGGTGAGCAACAGCGGTGGGAAGCCTCAGCTGTCCCCACAGCCCATGGATCACGACAGTGGCCTGGACACCTTCACACGCACTATGGACAACAGGCCCAAATACCAGCACAATAACATCAACGCCATCCCCAAGGCCATCCCTGTAAGGTGAGAAACTCCTTTTCCCGTTCAGCAGGAAGTTCTCTGCGGGTAATTACTGAGCTGCTGAAAGATAGGGGGTTTGTTCTTGTGTCCTCTGCCGTGCGTTATCATCTGCCTTCACTGCTTTGACTGATGATGCGGCCTTCTGTGCCTCCTTCCCTCAGCCCCAGCACGCTGGACGATGACGAAGAGGATGAAGGACACACAGTGGTGGCCACCGCCCGGGGGATCTTCAACTGTAACGGAGGGGTCCTGAGCTCCATCGAGACGGGTGTCAGCATCATCATCCCGCAGGGTGCCATCCCCGAGAGTGTGGAGCAGGAGATTTACTTCAAGGTGTGCCGAGACAACAGCATCCTGCCCCCCCTCGACAAGGAGAAAGGTCAGTCCTTTCTTTATATCCTGAAACAAACTTTAAGTTATATAATAACCGCTGTAAAAATGGAGATTGTGACTTTCTAGTTTTAGAGCTAATGCAGGATTTTACTGCATACATATTCGGGGTGGGGGGGGGAGAAGGTTGCAATATCACGGCATCGCAATATTTCCTTTGGCAATACTTTATAGATATACGCAGATGCCAAGTATCAATCTATTATTGAATATGTGTTGGTCAGTTTGTCTGCTTGACAATCCCATTTTGCAGCGATAAAATTGAAGTGAGATGAACGTTTGAAATTTTGAGGTTGGAAATAAATTGCAATATATCACAGCATAATATATTTTATAATGCATATAATATTATATGTTAAAAATTGCAATAATATTGTATTGTGACACAAGCATTTAAAAAAATGCCCCCCCCCCAATACATGTACATGTTTTTCTTTGTGAATTGATACACCCGGATAAAGTTTCAGCAGTACATTTTATTGGATAATTGTTGATTGGATTTTGCCTACATGATCTAATACTTTATATATCTTTGACTAACTACAGTTTACACTTCACATTGATGCTGCTGTACAATGAAACAAAAGCATGACCACATCTTTATGAGAAGAAGTGAGAACGGGAGATATAAAAGCGCTAAAGAGAAAGAACTAAATAAATAGCCGATTTACAGGCAAGACAGTGATTATGCAGTTAGAAAGTTATATTTAGAGGATTTTTTTAAATTAACATCAAGCACCAGGGGAGGATGGTAATTTAATTAACCCGGCAAGTCGGTTAACAGTTAATTCTCATTCACCATGAAGGCCTGGGAACAGAATCCAGTTTGCCTCCTGTAACAAATAATCCCTTTGTGCTGATTAATTGCTGCATGTTTAAGTCGTCGAATTGAAATCTTGTTGTTTGTCCGTGCAGGAGAAACGCTGCTTAGTCCGCTGGTGATGTGTGGCCCCCATGGACTCAAGTTCCTGAAGCCGGTGGAGCTGCGCTTACCTCACTGTGCGTCTATGACCCCTGATGGTTGGTCTTTTGCTCTAAAATCCTCCGACTCCTCGTCGGGTACGCTGTCCTCTGTCCTTTTGGGGTCTTTGGGCTGGCTTTTGTGATTAGAGAGGAGAGTTTCTTTCTGACTCATTTTATTCATCTCATCTGTTTTCTGTATTCCCTTCTCTTCTTCTTCGTGCATGTGCTGTTTGAAGATATGAGCTGTTTTCTTATTTTCATGCATAATGTAAACTGAAGAGCCTTGTTTTTTTTTTAAATGTGGGCTTCCACACAATTGTAATGAAAAAACTGGACAATACCACTAAAGCAGAAACATTTAGCTTAATAATAGATATGAGTCAGTCAACAGAAAACGTCAGACATTACATAACTTCCAACTCCTTAACTGTTGCTACTTGTCCAATACGGCAGTAAACTGATATCTGTTGGTTTTTGACTGTTGATCGGACAAAACAAGTTATGTCCATTTTTCACTATTTTCTGTCCTTTTATAGACCAGACAATGAATTGACAATAATTGAAATCCGATTTATCTGTAATTAAAATAATCATTACTTGCAGCCTTGAATTCCTTTTACACATATACTATTGCTTAACATGACAATTAAGTATTTTGAACAGCAGCCTGTGTTTTAGATTTATAAGATGTATATATCTTATGAATTTATCATTCCAATATTGGTTTATATGATTAGTGAATCATGATTGTTTATAATAATTTTTTGTAAATTAGTATCATGACTTTATTTGAGGGGACAGAATTGCACCAGGTAACTTGTACTGTACAGTTGATCTTATTTAAGCTCAATGATCACTTTACTGGGTAGACCTACACTATAGTGACCTATCAAGTCGTTTTTCTATTCCACACATTCTTCTTCCCTGTCAAAACCTTGTGCTCATATTACCCACAATGCAATTCAAATTACTGTATGAGCAGCTAAGGTAGCCTCGAGCCACCAGCCTCATAAAGACAAACAAAGACCGTTGTGTCATGTAGCAACATGTCAATTTTTGCACCTAACCACAAAAGCAGCTACATTTTTCTATGAGAACCACTGCTGCTGTGCTTTCAGAGAGAATAATCAGATGCCCTTTGTCTATAGAACTGGATTTTATCTCATTTGGTATGATTTAAATTAAACAACCCATTAAGCATTAACTAATCACATAACCTCATAGTAAGCAGTGGAAACTCCTTTCCTGCTTTAATGTATTCATTAAATCATCATCAATTGCACATGTTCTTATTGAATTTGATAGACCTATCAGAAAAATAAATACATTTAGTTTTGAGCATCTACTGTGTTTTTTTCTGTATTTTAAAGAGAAAGGGAGGTGCTCCGGCAGCTGAAATCATGTCTCTATTTTCTGCAGGTGATCCCAAAACCTGGCAGAACAAATCTCTCCCCGGAGACCCAAACTACCTGGTGGGTGCAAACTGTGTGTCTGTGCTCATTGACCACTTCTGAAGAGGGCAACAGCTGGCCTGTTACTGAATGTGATAAACAGGGGACCTCAGTTGCCCCTGCCGTACTCCCTCCACATGGCGGGGTGCGCGATGCTGGGTGAAGTATGAACCTGATACTCTCACGTTGTTTACTGTGCCCACAATTTTAAAAAGAAAAAGAAAAACACACACACAAGGAGAGTCGGAGGAGTCCAGCATCCCCAACGCTGTACTCTTGTTCTTTTCTTTCTTTTTTTCCGGTGCTTTCAAGGCTTGCAAAAAATAAAGATTAAACATTTAAACAAAGGAACCGAAGTTGGAATGCATGACCAGTGCCACAGACTGAATAATAATAATAATCCGTTTTGACATTTTTAGCTAATTTTGTAAAAGATCAGAGCGGTGCAAGAAAAAAGCGAATTTTGAAAACTCGTTTCATCTTGCAAATGGGATTTTTGCGTACTGTAAAAATAAAAAATAAAAATAATAAACACTCACAAACAGCAAAGTTGGTATATGCAAAACTTTTGTTTGTGAGTTCTGTGGTCATGCGTTTCACTCATGAAGGATCTCTGAGGACTTGAGAAATGCTGAGCCCGACTCATGAAGGAAGACGTAGACATCGCAAAGATGAAAAAAATTAATGGAGTAGTATCAGACGCCCGTTTGTTCTACCGGGGCTCTTTCTGTTTAAAACTGATGTTTTGTAGCAATGTTTTACCGTAGATAAATATACTGACTTGATTTTACAAACTCCTGCTGTCTAGAGATCTATGCATGTGCTATGACTCAGGTCCAGAAGCCTGCTACTACTAAGTTCAACACATGAAAATCCCATCGTACACTGCAAGCAGTGATGCCTTATCTGCATATTAACTTTTCAGTAAAACTTTAAAACATCGGATCCTTCAGTTATAGCGATCACTACGATAGAAAACTACTCTGCATTTTCTCATGAACAGTGAACTTGGATTTAGCACACGAGAATAATTGAGGCTGATGAAAAGGTATGCTTTCTTTTACTGCTATGCATATGAAGTCTGAGGAAATACAAAAAGCTAGAAGATGTTTAAATTGTGGCTGTACATATTGCTAGTATATGGCCTTGGTTCTCTGTAAATGAACTTTTGTACATCTTTGTTATTTTGTATAAAAGAGAAAACGTTTGTTTAAAAAGAGAAAGCAGTTACATTGGTTATGTTTGTATTCTGGTTATACCCCTGAGCCTTGGAACTGACATAAGCAGTAATAAGTCTGACTTTTCTACCAACATCTACACACACTACTTAAGGCATTTTTAACAGTCAGAAAACTTTTTATTCTTATTTACAAAAATAGAGAAGTGCTTGGTTTAAATGATTTTAAAAGATGTACTTGAGGGGGTCTGCTGTGAAGAGTGGTCCCTTCCTTTATTTGTGATACTGGATGCTGTATTGTGTGCCCTGAAATGTATTTTTGTACTAATAGACAATTTATTATGGCACATCAGTACTATTTTCTTTTGATATAACACTGCTTAAACCCAACACTAGTTTATTTCCACGTGTGGCTGACATTCGTTTAATTTATTTTGATTTTTCTTGAGTTCAACTTATTTTTTTTCCTTTGCGACACATTTCTAAGTATACCACTGTATTAATAAATATTCATTTTTAAAGTAACTGCTGCTTCGATTAGTGTGTTTTGTTGAGCTTCCAGTTGTTTTACACATTGACACACCCAGATAGTTTTTCTGCCAAACTGCTCTAAAGAACTCCGTTGTATTTTGTGAAGTTGCAGACTGTATTGTCAGTATGCAAAGCTTCTGCCATGCACAGCGGCTACCCAATTTGCTCCACATGTGGACTCAGTGAACCGAGGTGTCAAGTGGAGGATTCTTCTTACAATAATGTAAATCCAGTGCTGAAAGTCAAGTTAGTGGCATGCTAACCACAACATCATTTAATGTTACATTAACAGCCGGTGAACCGGAAACAGAATTCATTTTTAAGGCAAGAAATAAGTTAATTTTGTCAGTTGCAAGTTTATCAGGTACACTTAGCTAAAGCTGACACAATCTAATACAACATTCTTACAATAAATCCTCCTGTCATGAAGGTTCTAATGTAAAGAGGTGTTGACTCAACTTTACCACCCAGGCTAGTACTAGACTCCATTACCTTTAGCATGGTGTAGCTGATTAACTTGCAAGTGAATGTATAAAGCTAAGCAGCTTAAAAGAATTTGTCTGACGACAAAAACATCGAGTTACAAAAAAAAATCTTAAAATCACATCTATGCCTTCTACCTAAATACATTACAACACTTAACTAGGTAAAACAGGTATGTCTCCTACTTCAGTGGAAAGTCCATTCAGTTCTATTTGTTTTGTGTTTTTTGGTATTTGTACAAGTTTCCACATCACACGAGTGTACTGGACCAATTGGAGTAAAATTTAGTAACAATGAGACAAGTCCATGTTGTTGTCTGAGTGTCTTTACTTTCAGTTTTCTGAAACCCGCTGATTTCAACATTTTTGCCATGTGACTAAGCTTGTGACAAAGTCTAAGTATTAATGTGTGTCAAAGGTTGTATGAGTGAACCAACCCATCAGATTCAGAAGGTTGCCCTGTCTATAAACGCAGATGCAGGAGTACATTACGGAGGCGCCAAGATTTAGAGAGAATTTAGGAGCAGAATAACCTAAAGACCCAAACGCTCCGTCACTTACTTTACACAATACAGCTCTAGTCAGAACAGTATGTAATGTTAGTGCACACAAGCTGATAAAGAAACGCACAGGTTGAACATAAGTGCAAAAGTTCAAAGATAAATCCATCACAGATTGTACCAATATGTAACACACATAAGTCTGCATGTACATCTGTGTAATATCTAGCTTGAATAAGTAGTTTCAGTCTAATACAATCTTTTTTTATTGTTCCCTAAAAATTTGAAATGCTACAATTTATCTGAAGAGTCATAAATTAAGTCGGGGAAAAAAAGACAACCAGAGTTTAATTATTAAAAGTACAACAGTGGCAGTAACACATGGCTGTAGATCATATTGTCATTATGGAATACATTTACAAAAACTGTAAAAGCAAAGGTAGTTGTGTTAATTAAAAAAAGGATCTTAAAACAGGTTACGTTTCAAAGTCAGTCTGTCCCTGAGATTAAGTATTACAAAAGGTCTGTGAATGAGATGTTACATCTGTGTAAACAAACAGGTCGTCTGCATTTCTGAGTACTAACGTTTCTGTGTTAGAGTTTTATTTCCCTGCAAGTGATCCCTCTGTAGATGTCCTCAGTCAGAGGAACGTACGTCTTTTTCTCAGTATCTAAAAAGTATAAAGGATCTTCCATGTGAGCTGGGTTGAATCCCTCCTCCACCAACTTCACTTTCTTCATCTTGAATGTTCCTGTCATCTCCAGGCAGGGCTACGAGACACATTGTAAGATTAAAAAATATATTTTCTCCAACTTAACGTTTGAAAAACGGCACCAAACAGAGGAACGCTTTAAGTATGCGCCCCAGATACTGATCTTAGTAAGCGGATCAGGTAACAGGCAGACGTTGTACATCCTCATTTGTCTCTTCATCAATGTCCTTTATAAATTCTGTGTTTCCGCTACATTCACACTTGCAGTCAGCCAACTCAATTTGTACCGCCACAGAAATCCTTGGCCTCATGTTAAGCTACATTAGATGATCCCCGTCAGTTTGCATAGTGAGGTGTATGGATTTTGAATTTGGGAAAATTAGAGCTAAGTTAAGGTATCAACATGGGTGTAGACTTGATTTTAAAAATGTGGTGACAAAATGAAGAGGATCTTAAATCAAATTTAAACAGGTATATGCGTGATAAATGTTATTTTCTGTATTTATATAATCTAGCCCTCTTTAAATTGGTCATCATGCTTAACATGACGCAACTATACAAGAAAAAAGCCAAATAAATTGCCGCATTAATGCACGAAACAAAATGAACAAAATAATCATCTACAATTTCCTTGATAGACGCTGATTCTCATATTCTGCATTATCTTTTATTGATCACTAGCCTCTCTTTAGGAGAATCTGTAAATTATTTTGTTTTCACCCAGAAATGCAGAAGAGTTGAGGTGACCTAAACTCAGCAAAGAGGTTTGGCATCGTATAAAATGAGTTGTTGTTGTGGTGTTCTACATGCCACAAGTGGCACCCGGCTGTAGGGGCATGAAGTAAGACATTTTATTTGATTTCCTTACCTGAATCCTGATGAATCGAGGTCTTGCGTACGCTGGGAGGTAGTTGACGACCTGCTTGTAGGTCTGCAAACAGTCGAAATCTGCTCCTTCTTTCAAAAGGACAGCTGCCATGCCGACCCGCCCCTCATGACCTTATCAGACAGTTGAATTAAACGCATATAGAAAATACTGAAAAGCATAAAAATGCTGCAGTTTTAGAATGTGCTTTAACATCTCGATCAGTGTTTACCTTCAACTTTAACACCGTAGACATTTGCCTCCAAAATGCAAGGAGCCATTGTGAGAATGTCTGCCACCTCCGATGTGGCGACGTTTTCTCCTTTCCATCTGTAATGACAAACAACAGAAGAAGAAAAACATTCAGAAAAAGCTTCATTTCATACCAAAAGACTTCCTGACTGGCACCAAGTTCACAAAAAAACTAAAAAGATACATTGATGTGTTTGGAGAGAACTGAGATTAAGATGTATAATTAAGAGCCGTGAAAAGTCAGAAATGATGACGTTTAACTGTAACTCTTCGTAACTGTCTTTTATAATGTAAAAATAATAAATAAATTAAAACTTTAAGATTTCAAACAGCTACAAAGCATGATCCCTAAAAATGTTCACACCAAGTCGTTTCAATCTGATTCACCGATCAAACAGTTAGGTTTTCTCTTCTTAGTTTCTCGTTTAGCAAAAGATAAAGTTGTAAAATAAAGCAGAACTCACTAACTGGATGGATGGCTTTCTCCTTTGAGATAATTAAAATAACTTATAGATCATCACAAAATGAGTCACTACTTGCCTGAAAGTGTCACCAACTCGATCCTGAAAGTACACAAAGTTCATGTGATCAAAAAGAAGCAAATCTCCGGTGTTGAAGTAGAGGTCGCCTTTTTTCAACACGTCGCGAAGCCTCTTCTTCTCGGTCTGTTGCTGGTTGCCAGCGTACCCAACAAAGGGAGACCTCTGAGTAACCTTTCCCACCAAAAGTCCCGTCTCACCTGACAAAAAGATGCATTAAAAATGACGAGGTGACGCTTTAAGGGTATGTTTGGTCTGACCAAAAATCCAAAACCATGAAAGCATTTTTGCTTGATTAATAACAAACTAAAAAACAATGACTATCATCAACATTGTTATTAGATATATTTCATTCGGAATAATCGATTAATAGTTTGAGCACTGAAGACAACAACTGACGTACTGCTGCTCTCGTGTCAAAAAAGTGAAATAAGAAAACATCTGTAATATGGACTCACCTCTGGCTGCCTCCATGCACAAACCCTCAGAGTTCCTGACCGGCTCCTCCTTCTCAATGTCAAACTTGATCAAAGTAAATGGGAAGAAAAACTAGAAGATAGAAGAAATAAAAAAAGGGAATTTGTTACAAGTTTATGAATAATGGAACAGACTCCAGTTGATATAGTTCAGCTTTGCTAGTTTAACAAGACGGAGATTCTTCAGCCACGCTAGCAGCTCTGTGAGCCTGGAATCCCACAGGGGTCGTATTACGGCCCGATGGTGGCGCTATAGGGAAAGTTTAAAAGTCGCCAAAACATCAATACAATTCGTTTTGGGGGGGAACGTGAATGTCTGTAACTAATCTCATGGCAATCCATCTAATAGTTGTTCTATTTCAAACCAAGAATGTCAACCTCATGGTGGCGCTAGAGGAAGAGCCAGGTTGTTATTATGATTCATCCTCTGGAAATATCTGTCCCAAATCATCCTAAAGTTGTTGAGATAGTTCAGTCTGGACTGTGCAGGGCTGCTAAAAGCAGCGGACATTTTACTCTACTTACCCTGTGAACAAAATTGACTCGCCCCACTGCACCGATCTTGGACGTGTAATTGATAAAGCCGATGTTTCCCTCTGTGGCCGCGTACAACTCTCTAACTTTAATGTCCCCGAAGCGATTCAGAAACTCCGACCAAATGTCTGTCCGGACTCCATTCCCGATGGCAATCTTTACTTTGTGGTTCTTCTCATTGTCTTTCTGCAAAAAAAGTGACACTGGCTCAGAGTCAAAGGCCGAGATGCGAAGCTTCATATCTCGCATATCACAACAACACTTCGTTAATTTACCTTGGGCGTGTTGCAGAGGTAGCGCATTGTTTCCCCGATGTACTGCATCACGGTCACATTGTACTTCCTGCAGTCGCTCCAGAACTGAGAGGCAGAGAACTTTCTCTTCAAAACGATGGTGTTACCTACAATTAACATCACATAAAAGCTTTTAGCTCAGTGCACCCTTAAACAGAACCTTCTTAAGTGCCCAGACCGGTGTGTGAATGCTTTTGAGGGTTAAGAGGATTAATAGCTTACCTCTCTCGATGGATCCGACCATCCCGATGAGAAAGCCTGCACTGTGATAGAGAGGCAGGTTGACGTAGAAGATGTCCTCTGATGTGATTCCACATGCCGCTTGGATGAAGGAGGCTGCCCAGACCCTCTCCTGGGTGACAACGGCGGCTTTAGGCAAACCTTCCACGGCCATTGAATACAAAAGGTTATTGAACATAACTGGTAATTGGACGTCTACCCGCACTGGTATATATGCATCGGATTAAATATTAGAAACACCTCTATTTGTAGAATGCAATACAATAAACTCCAAAATGACTATAGAGTTGAATCAACAACTTAAACAAAAATAACATTATGATTTATTGCAGAACTGTTGTATTAGTCAAGTCATCTTTAGTTATGTAACACATTTAAAACAGCATAAACTGACCCAAAGTGCTTTAAAACCAGGGCAGATGGGGTGAAGTATGCCTCGATACGTAGATAAACAACAGCAGACTACATAAATACATCATCATAAAACAAATTGCAAGGTACAATGTCAGTAGAGATCAAAGTTAGAAGAGTGAATTAAATCAGCAGTAGCTTAAAAGCAGTATAGGAAATAAAAAGAGTGCATTAGTTTTGTGTTTCAGAGGAGGTTCCTGGTGTACCTGTGGTGCCCGACGTGTAGATGTACAGAGCAGTGCTCCTGATGTTGACGTTGGCTCTGAGGTCCCGGGACAGCGGCTGATCCGAGGCCTGGGAGATCTTGTCGGACAAAGTGTTGATGCCCTGAACGCTGCAGGCCTCTGACAGTAGATACACACTGATGCCTTGCTCTCTCAGTGTGGGTAAAACCTCCTCCACAGCATCCTGCAGCTCTGCAAACACAGAGAGGCATTCAAGTTCTACACAATATGTCCGAGCGCTGTGTTGCGCCACGCAGCACATGTAGGCTTGTATCATGTTACCTCACATCCCACTGGGACACGAGCACATGGTGCAGGCTCTTCAGCCTAAATGTGGCCATTTCTCTGGGGTGAAACTCTAGCGCCAAAATAGGAGAGCTGAGAAAGAAGTTTGCAGAGCGCCTCATATGAACTCAGTCATCAGGACTGAATGTACAGCACACAGACTAAAACCACGAGGGGAACACGAGTGATTCAACTTTTGCTGAGGAAGCCGTTAGATACAGACGTTGAATTGTCCTGTCAAAATGTGTTTTTTTGTCTATATTCTTATTAATACTCACTACTTTAAAATCACACTGCTTGGTTTCTAAAACAGAGTTTGGTTGAATTCAACAGAAATATGAGAAATTAAACATGTTAACTAATATTATGTGGTAACCGTTGCGTTATCTAGGACGAAATCCTAGAAAGAAAAATCTTGGGAGTATCCTGTAGAGATGAAGACTGGGTGAAGACTCAGTTTTATCAGTTTTCCATTTAAATCTTACTGGGACCAATCCTTCACATTGGGATTTAAATGTCCTAAAACACAAAATAGCAATTTTCAATCAAGGTAGTAAACCCCTGTATTTCAGTTGTTATCCTGTTCCTTTTTCCTGTACTTCTCTCATCTAATGCTGACTTAAACTAATCATTAACAGTCTTTTTTAGCTGGTAAAACTTGTTATTTGAGGCTGATTAGCACAGTCCAAGGTGATACCTCCAGAAAACTACAATTAGTGGCAATATGTGGTGTGCTTTGTGTTGTAGTCTAGTGGTGGAAGATTAACTCAGATCTGTTAATTAATTTTAAGCAGCAGCAGCACAGTAACCTACATGGACATTGGACTGTTCTTTATCATGGGAGTCCAGCTTGTTTGCGTGCAGCAAATTCAAGTTTGAAACATTTTATTATTTCAGTTTATACTGCGTTAACATTGTGCATATTATGCTATAAATAAATGACGGGACTGGTTGGTTTCTGGGGCTCAAGACAAAATAAAGAAACTACCATGAAAGAAAAAACCACATGCAGGTCCCTCCGGTCCTGATAGCCTTTCAGATGTTTTGTATCTAAACGTAATGTCTAACCATCATTAGCTGCGAGGTAACAGCTGCCAGAGCAATGAATTTAAGTAACAAAAATCCATCTGGAATTTTTAGTCATATGCAAGTTTATCTTTGCATTGGAAGAAGTATTCAGATCCTTTTCTTAAGTCCCAGTGGAATGATGTAAAAATACCCCATTTCAAGTACAAGGTCTTTATCTGAAATCCTATTTTGAATAACAACAGAAGTATTATGAGCAGAATGTACTGTGACAGATACAGTATTATTACATTAATAGATTGCTAATGCTGATGCATGAACGTGTCGGCTGCATTTTACTTTTGCAGCTGTCCATGCAGAGATAGTTTAAACATACTGTTTGTAGTTTAGTATTTGTGTTGGATTTTAACCGGAATGTTAATCCCTTAATCTTTTCTGGGTGAAATATTGTTGTGTGTTCTCTTTAAGGCTTAAATAATTAAACTATGTAGAAAGTTTTAAGGTGAAATCGTCTCTTTTGATAATGTGTTAACAACTCACACAGCCTTGTGAAATATGACAAGGAGGTCAAAGGCCAACATGTTTGTGAACCACTAGTTTTGACATTGAAGTGTTGCATTTGAGAAGTTTATGAAAACATTTGACTTGTGAACTTAATATCCGTCACTTACATCTAAGGGAGAACAAAGTGCAATATTTCACTGTGAAATGTAGTGGAATAAAACAGCACAAAATATAATTACTTGTAAATTGTACATAAGTACAAAGTTGTTTTTTTTAGCACATGCACCGCTGGAAGTTGCACCAGTACCTCCTATTGTATTTGGACCTTCTCATGCTTACAGGTGAATGGTGGAAGAATCCAGAAGCCCAGCGAGCTGAAGACCCCCTACTTCTTCTTCCCCCTGACACATGTTTTCACATCTTTCTTGATCTCACCTGAAGAGGCAATGATCACTTTGGCCCCGCAGCAAGAGAAACAGTGCAACAGAGACTTGGATCTGATGTTAAAGTTGAGCAGAGCAGCCGGGCAGCCCAGCTTGGCCAAACCGATCCAAGTCCACACGAAACTGGGCTCGTTGGCCAGGAACAAGGCGACCACGTCCCCCTCCTTCAGCCGGGCTTCAGCCTGCAGAGCTCTGGCTACTTTGTTGCTCACTTTATCTACTTCTCCATAAGTATATTCTCGTCCTTCAAAGTGCAGAAAGATCTTACTGGGATGTCTCTTCGCTGCATCCAAGAAGCAGTCCAACACGCTGTAAAAAGGTTTGACCTGCTTGTACTTGATGAGCCTGAAGCCAAGTTTTATGCTCCTCAGGATGTACGCGCAGTCATCGCCCAAGTAAGGGAAACGTGTCCTGAGAAAAAAGAAGCACAGAATAGCCAGTCCGGCAAAAACGGTGAAGCAGATGTACATTTTGCAGAGCGCACTAGGCAGCAGGACACATCTGTCACGGAGAGGCAGCTCTGGATGCTGTTATGCAAGTCAGTGAGAAAGATTTGTGACAAAGTTCACCCACTCAGCCCGGGGCGGTGCTCCACTCTGCGGCCTGGTGATCCCTCCTTCATTCCGGAATGTTTTCTAGTTGCCAGATCGTCCCCCCTACATCCACTCTTTACTGATTTTGACAATTTTGTATCAATGGTTATGTTATCCTCATGTTGTATTACTCTTCTGTTATGCTGCAAAACTGGGTTATGATAAAAAGTGAGGAAAGTTATTAAATAAGATGACAAACATGAGGGAAAATCAGCTTTTCACTGCTTTACACCTGCGACACCTCCAGGTTATGACCGGTAACTGCATTTTTGTTGTTGTTGTTGCTGTTATTCTTTAATTTCAAAACGGATACAAAGTGCCAGCAGCAGAATGTAGACGGAAATCCGGTGACTTAAATATAGGTATGATTTTACCAAAAGTCATGATCCACTATAGAAGCTCTGCGAATGGCAACCCGCAATCAAAGCAAGTGGTGGGCGTGCACGCCTAGCTGTTAATGCGCGCGCACACAACCAGAGATGGCAAAAGTAGGGTTCTCGCTTCCCGTAGAAATACAGATACTTGTGTTAAAATTCTCTGGTAAAAGTAGAAGTACCGTACTGATTTAACTTCTTTACTCAAGTAAAAGTAACAAGGCTTGGAAATGTATTTAAAGTATAAAAGTTAAAGTAGCCTTGCAAATGACAACCATTATTAATGCAGAGCTGGACCACACACACGAAAGTGCAAGCTGAGAAACTTTCGTGGACATGAAAAAGGCTCTTTAGAAGCCATTGCCTACATTTTAAATGAATGCCTTCCAATAAGCCTAAAACATCACATACATGATTATTGTGAGTGAAAGAGACTGGGACTCCAGGTTAATAAGATTCTGACTGATCAGCAAGATTCACAGATCCAGTTTTTTTTTTTTTTTTTTTTTTTTTATCTTCCACTTAACATTTAAAGGAATCTGTGTGTGTGTTCAAACATGGCTTTTGGAAAGAAAATAAAGGATTAATTATGAAACACTAAACAAACATTAATGAAGAAGTTTCCCATACTTTTAGAGTTATGCAGCAAATTAGCCACGAATCATTCTTGATGTCTATTATCTCAAACATCTTTCTCAGATTAGGCCGAGGATGATATCCGGTTTGATGTCTGCCATCAAGCCGCAATGAAGTGCCGCGAATAAATGCAGAATGACGAATCTGTTGAGTCGTTTTAGTGACCGCGTCAAGTGCAACGTAGGCTACAGAACCCTATTCCATCCACAAATACTGAATGTGGTTGATGACAAGAACAATAATAACGGTGACTCCAGTGACATTATTTGAAACTTGTTACTGAGGATTAGATTAGGACTGTATTTGAAGCTGATTCTAGTTTCCTACTTGGCCCAGGTGTGTCTCTTAAAACACGGATGGAGACAACTTCTCTCTGTTGATGTAACGTGCAACCTAGCTAATAGCTGAAGAACACAAACAACAAAATCACTAGCTAACTTTACATTTGCAAGAACTATATACCAATGCAGCAGGCCTAAATTAACCGACAACATAAGTATATGATTTAGCTACAGTTGTCAAAGACGCACACACACAATCTCTAATGATGATCCCCCGGACAGCTAGTCTCTTTTTCTCTTCTCTGATTTTCTTCTCTTTGTGGCGCGCGGTGTGAGGCGCGTGGCATCGCTATTGTCTGACATGACGACCTCTCGTACGAAACTAAAGTAACAAGCCAATTATTTAAAATTTAAGGAGTAGACAGTTCCGATATTCGTGTTAAAATGTAAGGAGTAAAATTAAAAAGTTACCCAAAAAATAGTAAAGTAAAAAGATCAGAAAAAATCTACTTAAGAAGGCTACAGTAACGACATATTTGTACTTTGTCACTTCCCATCGCTGCACTCTGCACACAACACACACACCCACACGGAAAGATGAAAGAACTTCTCCTTGTCCAGTCCTTTGTTTCGAAGGATGCCTAATTAATTAAACCACTCTGGTGTTGAGGGTCTAATGTTCTTATTATAAGTCTACAGAATGTCAGAGTACTGCAGAAAAATGGTGGAGGCTGGGGGTTTGGCTTTGACCAACTGCCACTGTGCTCATCTCTCTCATGGGTGGGCCAAATTCTCTGGGCAGGCAAAGCAGAGAAAATGGAGTTAACCCTTATGAGGTCATAAGGGGCAAGATTCCAGTTCAGCCCATCTGAGCTTTTATTTTCTCAAAGGCAGCTCATAAACATTTAGCTGTGCTTTAAAATTTAATAAAATTGTATTTATCGTATCAAATCATAAGAAGAGTTATCTCAAGACACTTTAAAAAATAGAGTAGGTCTAGACCACACTATAATATACAAAGACCCAACAATTCCAAGAGCAAGCAAGCAAGATGAATATTTATTTAAGGTACATGGAGGAAACATGTTGTTACATGTCACCCATTATGTGATAAACCAGTCATGTGATTATTTGAAGACAGGCATTAGGAATACCTTTATCTTCTCACTTATGGTCTCATTTGCTTATGCGAGTCATAAAGAGGCATCAGAATAAAATTGAGTTTCATAAACAGTAGAAAGAACATGAATTTGTGCTTATGATTGCTACAATCAAATCGTTTAAAACTATGTAGAGCACAAATAAAGGCCAGGAGTTTAAATTCTATAAAAAAAACTCTAATCAAAATTTAAATTATTATCCTAAAGTACTTCAGCCCTAAAGAAAGGGAAGGGACTCGCTAAGAAACATTCAACAACCATAATCACAATAGTCTCAATGGATCAGAATGGTAAGCAGCAACACCTCACGGTTTGAATAAGGAGCTTACATCTGTCAGTTTTCTGTACTGGGGAAAAAAAGTCATTTCTCGCTCTGTGAAATAATCACATCTCAATGCAAAACATTGATAGTGATATGCACAGAAGTACAAAAAAGTAAACAGAGAAAGATAAAAAATTACAAGACTTCATCACAAAACAACTCCTCAAATGTACTGAACATCCCAGGTTGCTGATGTTTTACAGTGCAAGGAGGATAGGCAACAAAAACCACGTCAAATTCTGATCTTTCCTGATATAATCGAGTTGAATATATCCACCGTAAGTGGGGTGTAATTCTTATTTTCTTCATCCAGAAAGTAGAGCGGGTCAGTCATTTGATTCGGGTTGAAACCCTCCTCCACCAGCTTCACCTTCATAAGCTTGAACGTGCTTGTAATGTCCAAGGAGCTCTGCAATCACAGTGAAATTAACTGTTAGTGTGAGGACATTAAAATAAGGCTGAAACTGTCAAGATGCTTTGTAAAAATATAAAAATAACTGGAGTAAAAAATACCTGAATCCTCAGAAAACATGGCCTTGCATAGGCCGGCAGGAAGCTTGCAACATGTTTAAAAACATCTGCAGGGTCAAATCTCTGTGTGTCACTTAAAGTAACAGCAACCATCCCAGCTCTCCCCTCCTGACCTGGAAAAAGTTAAACAGTAGTTAAATCAGATGACAATAGTTTACCGATGTAAGACATTATTGAATAAATTAACATGTGGTGCAGAGGTTATGTCAGCCTGACTAGTTCATAAAACATAAACATCTACAAAAGTAAAAGTCTCAACACTGCTCTCAACATGTACATCTAGAAGGGCGAAAAGCTAGCCGTCACAGAGAAGCGTTTGATAGTGCAACACGAAAAAACATTAATGTTAATGGGTTTTGTAGATTTTATCACTCCTACTACTAGTACTCTTTGTCTTACTTTTATATGAGGGATAATCATGCTCCAACATCTGAAACTACAGTTCCCATGAATAATGGCCTTTGGGGGATGTAAACAGGACGTATAATTTTGCCATGGATACAGTGGCCAGTTTGGGAATTTTCATTTTAAGTTTGTTGCTTTCCACACGGCACAGGAGACAGCTGCCTGATTGCAAATTTCCCAAACTCTTGCTTTACAATCTACACAACAGGTCCATTCCGTTCCGTGGTCGTGTGTCGGCCTGTTCACCTTTCTAATTTCCGGCTTTCCCTATGGTCTCCGTGGTAAGCGTCACGACACTTTGAACTGTGAGTAATTAGTCTGCATTAACGCAGAGTCAGGGAAAGGGGTCAGTAAGTGTGTACTCAAACCCTCACACTCTTCGAAAGTTGACATTGGGACAACCCTAACTCTTACGAATTTTACAAGAACACGCACCCTAGTCTTTGAGTTGAGTTACACTGTGGGCAACAACTTGTGCCCTGTTTTTTTAAACCTGTTTGTTTGCATTGCAGAGAATTAGCTATGAGTAGTTATTGTTGGCAATGTACCTATAGATGTAGAGGTCTTTAGTCAGGATAAACCTGCTCCTCCTGCCCCATCTTGTCTTAGAGACTAATGATACATTTAGGAACTCTCTCTCTGCAAGTAAAGTTGAATATTTTGGCCACAGTTTTTGACTAGGACAATGATGTTAGCTGACCGGCAAAGTGTAAATACCACTGTGAAACTGGGACAAGAGACATGACACCTGTGTTTATGGTACGTGTTGTCCCTTTGGAGAATACTCCTGGCAAACATGTCTGGTTAATGGTAAATTTATCCAAACTTCTATTTGATGTACAACATGTCCAGACATAAGCAAACATTAGCAAACAGTGCCTGACTCGTATTGAATTGTTCTACAGAATCACAGCCATCTGTGTATACAAATTCCTGCTAAATATGATGTGTTTATAAGATATTTACTGATTTTAAACCATCTGAACAAAAAAAACAAAAAACCATCTGAACACTCTATTTAACAACTGACACAATATAATATAATAGCACAATAATAGTAGCCTACGCTACGGTTAGCCCCCTAGCCCCCTCGGCTAGTGACGTAGAAAGCCGTGCAGATTTTGAACAGCTCAACCGGAGACTGAAGGCAGAGGACATTCAGAAACCGTATCTCACTCAAAACAGCATGGATAGTTTTTTTTCCCAAGTTTGTATGCGTGTGAAAGCACCAAAGACACAAATTAACACCCCAAATCCCTGATGAAGATCTCAAATTACCTAAAAGCTTTTAAATAACAAAATCACGGGGGACTTTTATTGTAAAGAATTCATAGGAATTCAAATGTTCCATCGTTTTATAGCCGCTGCTTTGATCATTCTAGTTGGCTTTCTCTAGCGCTGCCACAGTGCTGTGGAGATAGGCCTGGACATGTAAGACTACTAAATAACTAAATGAGAAGTTACAACATAAGAGCAGGGTTGTATTTAGTAATATCCCACACAGTCTTGAAATCTGGGAAGTTTTTATGGGAATTGTCAACTGCCTGGAGCCCAGAGCTCCAGACAGCCTGGAATATAAGCGCAGGCAGCCCTGGAACAAAACAGTGACCCAGCTAACAATTTCTGGTTCCCAGAACGTTCTGGGAACGTTCGTTTTTGGTTGTGGGAACGTTCCCTAAAGGTTTTTTTTGGTTGCAGTTTGGTTGTCTGTAGGTTAATTGGAAAGTTTTCTTAACGTTCCCGGAACGTTCGTTTTTGGTTACAGCGAACGTTCTCGGAACGTTCCCCTAACGTTCTCTAAAAGTTACAACACATCACCGACACTATGAGAATACTGCAGTGCAATTCTCTATAGGTGGTTTTTGTGACAGGAGAAATACTTTTGTGAATGAGTACGTAGTTCCGTTCACAGTTGAGTAGGCGATCCTTATGACCGAGTGATCGGATCTCAATTCATTTTTTTTTTCATTTTTTTTAAACAACATGCAGCAAAGGCCCTGATACAAAAGGCTGCTGATACAACGACTGAGCCCTATACATGGGATGCACGCTCAACCAGTTGAGCAAACAAGGAACCCCGGAGAAAAGCCGCGTTGCCGTTGCAAAATAAGCACGGAAAGAACTTGTTTTTGTGGAACATGTGTACGTGGAACACGTGTACGTTTAAATGTTGTTTTAGCCATGCAACAGAAAACTTCAGATTGGACAGATAGAGTCTAGCTAGCTGTCTGGATTTACCTTGCAGAGATCTGAGAAAAGGTTAACCATAGTCCTCATAAATCGGCCGGAGTTTAAAATGCCAACACAAAAGGAAGCCCAAGGAAACCAATATCCGGCGTAAATGAGCAAAATCCGATTTTCCGGCTGCAACGGAACAATTCCAGAAGTGGAACGTCTATGATATTGACTACTGCAATTGTGACAATAAATAACAAAGAACAGTGAACATTACCTGGCACTTCGACTCCATAAACAATGGCTTCTTTGATGCAGTCCAGCAGTGTGATGATGTCAGCCACCTCAGTTGTAGCCACGTTCTCTCCTTTCCATCTATAATGTAGGTATATGTATAATATATTGTATTAGAATAAAATGTCCTGTTGTCCTGGGATGGCCTCATTCCCTCCTCTTGTTTGGCATGTGTAAGATAAGACAATTTCAGAATTACTGGAGCAAAAGTGCACCTGATAAACAATTGGAAACGTAATGTGCGTAATGCAACATCTTAATACTAGTAATCGAAAAATGTCAAAGACCAGGAGAGGAAGAGGAAGAGGGAGCGAGAGTGATATCGGGGCTAGCGCACAGTTCGCTATCGTCTCAGTATACAGAAGGTCCCATGTCCAACTGATGAGTGGCAACAGACACCATGGCGGAAGGAGTAACCCAGAGAAGAATAAGAGAGTAGTGCAAAGGGATGTCCGGGGTCAGATCCGGAAAGACTGTGTTGGTGGTCAGGGTGAGAGAGTCTTGTTAGAATACTGAACCATATGCATGTGATTGTATTACCTGCAATTTCATTTTGAGTATTGATTTACTGGTCGACAAACATTTAAAAAGTGACCAAAATTGGAGTCAGATGGACATGGGTCATTGGGTCTGACCATTAGGCCTATCGGTTAAAGTTTTTCCTACAATAACAATAAAGTTTTTTTCAAGAGTCACTTTTATTTAGGAGGCTGAAACTGATAGACTTACTCACCTGAAAGTGTCTCCGACTCGATCCTTAAAGTAAATGAAATTATCGTCATCAATGCACAGCAGGTCACCCGTGTTGAAGTACAAGTCTCCTTTCTTGAAGACGTCATGCAGCCTCTTCTTCTCAGTTTGCTGCAGGTCTCTCACATATCCAGCGAACGGAGCCCTCGTTGATATTTCAGATACCAGAAGTCCAGGTTCACCTGTGTAAAGTAAATACAGAAGAGGTAAACACTTAATTTTGTCCAATACTTTGTCCTCTAAAATACCAAATAAACAGACGTTTAAATAAAAAATACAAAAGAAAAGAAAACTGAGGACATGTTGCTACAGCCTTTGTACTAACCTTTGGGAGCCTCGATGCAGAGACCAGAAGAATCCCTCAAAGGTGTTCCTTTTTCTACGTCGAATTTGATTAAAGCATATGGAAAAAACCACTACAAGATAAAAAAAAATAAAAATAAAGCCGAAACATTGCTAAGTAATAGCTTTTACTTCATCATGTGGAATTAGAAATTGACTTTTACTTTGTTGAGGAAGGTGTCTCGGCCTATAGCTCCAATCTTGCCGGTGTAATTCCGCAGAGAACAATTTCCTTCAGTTGCTCCATAAAACTCTTCGATTTGAATGTTTCCAAACCTGCTCATGAAGCACCTCCAAACATCGGCTCTTACCCCGCTGCCTACCGCAAGTCTCACTTTGTGGCTTCGATCATTAGGTTTCTGTTGGGAAAGAATCAAGACCTTTCATTGTTTTTTTTTATTCATGGGGACCTTTTAATGGGATAGTGCCAACAGTGTAAGTGCTGTGACATACATACTTGTGGTGTGTTGCAGAGGTAACGCATCATTTCACCTATAAACAATAGGACCGTGACGTTATATTTTCTGCAGTCGTTCCAGAATTGAGATGCAGAAAATGTACTCCTCAAAGCCAATGGGTTACCTAAACAGCAACAAGATGACAAATAATCTTAAAACATAAGTCAATGTTCAACATTTTTCTTTTTGTCAACAAATCCATGAAAAGCCCAAATTAAGCAATTAATTAATCCAACTAATAAATAGGATATGTGTAGCCAAAGTCTGATGTGGCTTATTCCTCTTTCCTATAGACCTCCATTGTTTTCTGCAAATAGGAAAAAACACAATCAGCGAAACTGTTGCACTTCCTAACAATGAAAAGTCATGGACATTAGTTATTTTTTACTCTATTCCATTTAAATGTGTTACATTTTTGCTATGTATAATCCCTAGAGCTCCTGACCTTTATGTCTGATATACCCCCACAGTCTGAGCTAAGTACAGCTGCATGCTTCAATTATTTATCCATGACAAACTCAGGTAGGTGGGTCCTGTTGCAATCAGCCTGTAATTGCTGGTTGTTTATTTGTTTTGGTGAAAAGCCTCCATTTTTTTCCATAGCCAAGCTAGCCCCAGTTGGAAATCAATGCACTAAATGTGTATTGATCTGCAGCTGAAAATACAACAAATACATCATTTACTACCGTTTTTTGTCAAAAAATACAGTGTCCTATACTGGGTAAACCCAGCCCAATCTGCCAGCGATTTAATTTCGCCTTGCAGCTCAGGCTTTAAACCTGTACATTCATCTATCCTGCTTCAGTTACAATTTTTCGTGGACCAATCACAAACTGGCTTATCCACCTGGTGCGCTCTTGGTGGGTTTAACACGATGCCGATAGAGAAGCAACGAAGCAGCTTCTTGTTTACATTCAACAAGGCAAAGTTGGTTGAAGGACTACAGACCAGTGTCCAGCTGTTTAAGGAAATTACTTAGCCTATTTATTTATTTTTAACAGATATAGGTCTTCTGTAGAAATGAATGGCCTTGGGCCTGAATGCCACACACAAGGCAGGGAAGCTGGAATGTATTGAGAGACTGACTAATGCATTTTTTGTTATGGTCTTTTCATTAGATATGCTGACAATAAGAAATAACACCAGCCTTATTCCTTATAAAAAATCTTGTTAAAAATGTTCCATCACAATTTATCAAATAAATATTATAAGTGCATACCCCTCTCAATGACCGAAAGGAATCCGAGGAAACCCGTGGTGTGATAGAGAGGGAGACTAATAAAAAGCACATCTTCGTAGGTCACTCCTGTCATAGCTACACTGCAAGCTAGGCTCCACAGTTTGGCATGAGAGACTACTGCTGCTTTAGGAAGACCTGTTAAAGAGAAGCCAGAGGTATATGCACGTAGAGCAGGCACGGTTTCTTTTACGGTTCAATCCTGAACACTTAACACCTACAGTAGCTTACCTGTTGTCCCTGATGTATATATATATATAGGCTCCAGGACTCTGTAAGGTTAAATGTGACCTTAAATCTTTGGACAGAGGCTCAGAGGAGGCCTGGCTCATTTTGTCTTTGAAGCTCTCCATATTTGCAGTGCTGCATCTGTCAGCCAGGATGAAAACAGTGACCTGCTGCTCCAGCAGACTGGGCAGAATCTCCTTTACAGCATCGTGTAACTCTGGAAATAAAACCATGTACCAATATAAGAATGTAAAAAAAAAAAAAAAAAAAAAAAAAATAGTACCCACATGAAAAGTTACATTCAAAAGTTTTGTTTAGTACATTTTGCCTTCTTTTACTCAATATAGACTGTTGATAGTGATATATCAATGCGTAAGTAACATTTTAATGTTGCAGCTGGTTGAGATGGAGCTAGTTGGAGCTACTTTGTATACTGTTCAGTAGTTAAGTCATGACATATTGAAAGCCATTTATGGTTTTTCCTTTTCCTGAGATAAAGTTTACTTCAGAGCTTCAACAATATGCTGTTTTATGTTTTTATTAAAGCAGTAAGTATTGTTATTGATTAAACCCCCAACAGTACATACATTATTTTAAATAAACTTAAATTATATTTCAATTTAAATAAAAAAATTCTTCTTAAACGTTTACAACAATTAGCATATGCAGTGGTGGAAGATGTTATTTTATTAAATTTAAAATTCTAAATAAATAACAAATTAACAAAGTTTACTAAATAACAAATTCCTACATTAAAAAAAGGATTAGTAACATGTCAAGAAGCTTCCGATGAAGTATCAAAAGCTAAAGCACACATTATGCAAAATGGCCCCATTGAGAGGATTACATCAGTCCTGAATTATTGTCACTAATCCATTACATTGTAAAGATAAATTAAAAAAAAATATGTTAAGTATCCACAGTATATCCACGCATCACAGTTTTATAAACGGATCGTGTTTAGCTTTACTTTGAGTTTGCGGATAAAACCGTTTTTCAACATGAATAATATGTCAACAGTATGTCAAAGCAGAATAGCGCGTGCATCCTTACCTTCTGCTGCGACCATAGTCTGGGCGCCGTTTCAGCTGAAGCAGTGGAGCAGGGACTTGGATCGGATGTTGTATAGTTGATAAAAGCAGCGTTACATCCGATCTTTACCAAACCTAACCACAACCACAGAAACATTGGCTCATTTCTGAGGAACAGCGCAACCGTGTCTCCTTCAACAAGTCCATTGTGGAGGAAAACTCGTGCAGCTTTGTTACTGAGCTCATCCGCATCCTGGTAGGTAAAAGTCGCATCGTTAAAAAGGATGAAGGGCTTGTGTGGCTGCGCCTTCACCGCTTCTAAAAACCGGTCCAGGATGGTGTAATTAGTCTGCTTGTACTTTAAGACACGGCGCCTCACTTGAATTTTATTCCGCACGTATTGGACATCCTGGAAAAAGTGCGGATGGCGGAATAAAAAGGTGAGGAAAACCACAGCTGCAATCATCATCCAGACAATCATGTTTATCTGTGTAAAACCCGAATCACCAGCGTGTCGACTTCCTCATATATCAAGGGTCGGAAAATGTTTTTAAAAATAGTTATAAAGTAAAATTAACAAATCCGACCGTTAATTGATTACCAGCTGCTGGTGTAGCTACTGCTGAAACACAAATTAATAAAAATTGATTCGCCTAGGAAATGCCTGAAAATGAAACGAAATGAAATTTGTTTGTTTTTTTATGAACAGGATTTGCTGAAAATGTTCCGCTCTGCAACAAATAAAGAAATTTCTCTAATTTGCATAAAATGAGCTAAAGATTTATTTTAAATGATTTTAATCAATATATAAAAAAAACCAATACAATCTATGCACAGCATATCTCATTAACGTGATATAAAATAGTTTAAAATATAAAAGACACAAACACACACACTAGAATCTTAATCCGACAGAGAAAACAAAACGAAGAGTGACATGAGCTTATAAAGCTGTACTTGATGGAGTATTCTGTGGTAGGTAGGTTCAGGTCAGGACTCAGTAAGCTGCAGTATTGGCCAATGAACTTCAGTTCAACCGTGTGGGATGAGCTATGACTTTTGACCTATAAACATTTCCTAACAGGTGCACTTATTTGTCATGTTAGAATCACTTCAAAGCAAGCGCACGGCTGCAGAAGAAAAACCTGAACATTCATAGAGATTAGTTTTCATGAGCCGACACCAAGGTATTAACCTATAAAAGAAAGATGTTTGAAGTGAAATCACTTCAAAACAAACGCATCGAAGTCAATGCACCTTGCTGAAAAGCAGTCCAGCCGTTTACTTATTTATTACTAAAGTAAAGCTTTTTTTTTATAGATTTAGAACTAAGACATGCAGCTGCATTTTTAAGCTATAGATGGAAATGTTTAAAAGTTACGTTTAAAAGGCCCAAACTAATGGCCTCAGACAACATCTAGACCACAACAGACAGCTACGAAATAGAACCTTTTACACTGAAAAACACCACGAATTAAAGCAATAGAATTAAGGTTTATGTATATAGAGTCAATTTAAAGCTACCACCAGCAGCTGGTTATCTTAGCTTAGCATAAAGGCTGGAAACAGCTGGCCTGGCGCTGTCCAAAGGTAACAAAATCCCCCTGCCAGCACCTCTATAGTTCATTCATCACCAAATTGAATCTTGTTTGTTTAGTATTCAATTAGAAGATTAAACAAAATGTAAACAAACAAATCTTGTTTGCTAGCATATCATGGCTGTAATCAGTGACTCATTTGAGTCTCCGTGGGTTGCCTGGCAACCTCACAGTGACAAAAATACTCTTTAGCGCTGCTGGGAGGTGGCTTTTTGTTACCGTTGGACAGAGCCAGGCTAGTTGGTTCCCCGTATTCAATTATTAAGTCAAACTATGCTAAGCTAAGCTAACCGGCTACTGTCTGTAGCGTACAGACCTGACAGTGGTATCAATCTTCTCATCCAACTTGGCAATAAAGCAAATGCATTTCTCAATATGTCAAATTATTTCTTTAACAATGTTAATGCAACACACTGAAAGCTGCCTTGAAGGTAAAGGTTCTACATCATGTAAACTTTATACACTGTATTAAAAAGGCACTATTTGGTAAGATAACTGACAGTTTCAAGCTCATCTCCCTACTTCCCATCATACCTGCCCTTCCCTTTGTCATTTATGTTGGTAGAATGGACTGTCGAAGCCGCTGTCCTGCTGGCGCTGTCTCAACTCAGAGAACAGAGGCCTGGAACAAACGCCATGCTGCTTCTCAGCCTCAGAGCCTGGGGGGGGCTCTCTGTGTGTACTTCTCTTTGCAGGCTGAAAGTTTAAAGTCTGGATGTGAGGTGTCTTTTTGGCAATTTCATTATAGACAGTCAGGTCAGAAACATCTGGGGTGAGGCCGCCAAACTCTCCTGAGTCATTGGCTGTTGCAGCAGAGACAGAAAAGGGCTTCACTGGCTCTAGTTTCCTCCCCGAGTACGAGAGTACTGAAACCTGGAAGCCTGTGTCCGAGTCACTACTGCTCATGCTCCAGTTGGTCCTTCTCTCGTCTCTGACAGGAGCCTCCTGGATGAGGAACGGTTTACTTTGTTGCTCTGAGTCGAGGCAGTTGTCCGCGTTGCTGGAGTCAACCCCCTGCAGGTACAGCTCCCTGCTTTTACTTTTCACAGACACGTTAACTAAATCCACCTGGGAAGGAAAAGCCATCTGTTGAGAAGATTTGTAAGAGCGGAGGTGAGTATGAGCATTAGTTTGTGGCTTCAGCACCGCATCTTCTGAGGCCTCCTTCGTCCCAGATGCAGAAATGTCCTGGTGACCCAAAGGTTCAGTCATTGCTGCAGCTTGTTTCTGCTCTGAATCAGCAGAAGTCTTTTCCCTGTGGGATCTCTCCTCTGGCCTTATGTCAGGAAGCTCAGTTAGTGTTGGCGGGTTCATCCTGAAACCCGCGTTTCTACCTGTGGACACAGCCGTCAAACAGCCTGTCATTACAAAAGACAGATTCACGCCACACTGATATTTTGAAACTAACAAAAAACCGTTTTGCACAACAGGACTCACTTTGTAAACTGTAGTTCTTTCCAGATTTACTTTTGAAAGGTGTCTCCAGCACTTTAGCCATGGCTGCCAGCTTGCTTGCAGCATTCATTATTTTCTTTTCAGCCCTGCAAAAGACAGGATAATCAATACAATTAGCCTGAAGAGCCATGATGAAGCAAGCAAACAAATTTAGGATAATTATGGCCTCTTGCCCTGAAGTCTTTCCCCCGTCCTCCAGTAACTCCTGCAGACAGGTCAGATAATAGTGCCGCATCTTTCTGGCTGTGTCCTGCCTCTCCCTCTGCACCTCCATGCAGATCATCTCTGCTGCTCGCTCCCGACTTTCCTTAAGGTAACGCAGCATGTCTCCTGCCATAAACACAATAATGACCTAATTATGACCCTTTACACTAGGTACATATACTAGAAAATGACATGGGCAGGTTTAATGCAGATGTATGTAATCATGAAAACCAGCAGCAGATTCACAAGTGAGGACATAACACATAGTATGGTACAGGACATCCTAGTGTCTAGCTTTGTCTGCACTGTCCACCATGTAACAATGAATTATGGTGTCCTTGAATACAGAATATTTAAAATCCACACTGTATATTAAAAAAAATCAGCACCATTACCAACCTCTGATCTTTTCTACAGTCATCAAGTATTGCTGCTTCATCTCCTCAAGGCCTTGATGAGCACTTTGTTGGTTATTAGAACTCCTGTAAGTAAGAAGAATTAATTTTATTGGATCGAAAATACAAACATCTTCCCAAATCCAAGATCCTTAAGAAAAATCTTTTGATACTTGAGAGAGAAGGGAGGGCATTTGACATCAAGGATACCTTTGATTCACTTTTGACTTACGTGGCATGTAACAATAAACAGAGCCAGGGAAACACTTTCCTATTGTTGAACTTTAAACTACAGATAAGAAATACTAAAAACAACAAACCCTGAGGATTCTCTGGCTCTCTTCACCTCCTCCAGCTGCTGCAGATGTCCTTCCTTTGCCTTTTGTAAGCTGCTTTCATGCTCATCTACAATACACAGATACATTTCAATGTTGAGTAAATCTATTTAAATGCCCTTTAAAAGAAACTTTTCAATGCATTTAATACCTTTCAGATGTTGCAAGGCAGTTTTGTGCTCACGAACACTGTGCTGGAGTTGACGACAGGCTTTCTCTAAGTGTCTGTGGAGCTCCTGGTTTTTCTTCTGCAGTTTACCTAAAGCCTCAGCACACTCCTTCCTGCAGCAAGCCTGCTCCTTCTTCTTAGACAAAGAGCCTGGAAACGGTGGACAGTGTTGTCATGTAAACTTCTTAATGGGCACTACACTGTAGTCTAATCAAATGATGCCATGTCTTAGGTCCTGCTTATTGAAGATAAGAGTGCATTACTTACTTTGCATTTTGTCCATTTCTCTCTCATGCTGCTCCTGTGTTTCTTTTAACACACGGCTCAGTCTTTCCTCACTTAACTGTGGGGGCAGAAATGGAAAAGCAACTCATGGATTGTACCACATGAAAGACAAAACATATTAAAAACAGCACATTAATTAAATGCTACAGCATTTAAATATAGCAGGACTTGGTGCGGTAAAGAAAATACTATTTTTTTATTGCCACATACACTCTGTACTGAAATTGTAATGCTGCATTTAGCACATTTTAAGTATTAGGATCAGAGGGCAGCTATAGATACAACAGACGAGGAGGAACTTAGGGTTCAGTGTCTTGGTCAGCGACACTTTGACATGTGTGACATGTGGCCGGAGGAGCCTGAGATTGAACCGCCTTGTGGTTATGAGGTGACCCCTCTACCTCCGAGCCACAAGCCACCACATAAAAAAGGAAAAGATCAGGCTGTTTGCGCACTGATATAGGCAAGCTCCCAAGTTTTATCAATGCAATGTTTCGACTTTCAACTGGCCGAAGACCTTTTAGGTTGAAACATTGTATTAATAAATACTTGGGAACTTGCACATTCAAGTATGTTCTCTTTTTCCTTTGTCCTGCAATTGTACCCATCTGGGGTTGGAAGTTTCCATACCCAATTTTGTTTTCGCTTTAAGTACTTATTGCGTTACAACAACCTTTAATCATTTAGCAGAGTAAGTCCTCCAAAATAGTTAAAAGATTAAATCCCTTATTTATATCTTTAGATAGTAGATGATCCAATAAAAACTCACCCTCTCCCATTCCTTCTTGGCTTGAGATACTGCTCTGTTGACTATGTCTTTGCAGGATGTTTGAATTATGTGTGTTATTGTGCCCTCTGACGTGGCCCCGTTGATCCTCCTGGTGTCTTCAGTGCCCTGCTGATTTGTTTTGGGATCCCTGAGAAGTTGTACCTGTACCTCTGCCAGATGAGTCTGTAGCTCTGCTAGTAATTCATCTCTCATCTGCTTTCTCTGGGACTGCTCCATCTCTGCGTGCTGACATCTCCACTCCTCCTCTCGGGCCCTCAGAGTCTGCTGTAACTTGGCCTCCATCTGCAGGAGCAGCTCCTTCTCATGGAGACCAGCATCCTCTCTGGCCTGCTGCAAAGCCTGCTCCTGCTTTTTGCGCTGCTCTTGCAGCTTGTTTTGGTACGCCTGCTCGCTGCGGACCTGGATGATAGAGATCTCCTGCTGTTTGTCTCGATTCCAGGCTGCTCTAGCTCCAGCCAGCTCAGCCTTCAGCAGAGCAGCGTACTCTCTCCTGCCTTGCTCCAGCTGACTCTGGAGAGCTGCCACCTCCTCTTGGAGCTCCTCCACCCTCTGCGTTCCGGAGCTCTGTTCGTCCAGACGATTCCTGTGCGTCCTATGCCACTGCTCCTCTGCCTCCCTCAGGGCCTGGGATAACTGGTACATTTAAGTTAGGTAATATACATGATCAGAAAAAGAAAAGCCAGTTGACAGCAGTGACACTTTTTAACTCACAAAGATAAAGCCCTGTTATACCTGTTGGTCTTTGCATTTTTCTTGTAGTTCTTCCCATTTCTCCCTCTCTGTTTGGAGAGAAGCTTTGTATTCTGGTAATGAAGTCAAATCCTCAATCCAGCAATTGTAGGCCCTGGTAACAGCACCTTCAACCTGAAAAAAAGAACAAAAAAAACATCCATATTGTGGTGCATTCCTCTTATGATGAAGTTGTATGTAGTGTAGCAAATAGCCTAGATATAAAAAAAATAATAAAATAAAAAAAAATGTATCTCTGTGAAAGCTCCTTCACTTGTTTTCAACAATAACTGATTAAAAGAGTTAGGGAGAGAAGGGAAGTGCAATGGACGTACTCAGAGTGACGGCTGACTCATTATAAATGGGTCCAGCAGGCTCCCTCTCACGCTATTATTCTACAACCTGAAGTTAATTGCATTCAATAACTTCTGTGCAACAGCAGAGTTACCAGCAGAAACGCTGGTACAAATACAGGTTTGCCTCTCCTGGTTAACAATATACAGCTGTGTTAATAATAATTAAAACTGTGGACAAATGTCAGAAGCGTGACACCGGTGCTGTCGCCGCTCTGTCTCTGTTGCTGGGAGCCGTGTGTGAGTGGATGGGGGCGGGGCTGCGCGCAAAGTAAGAGGAGAGATCCAAACACAAGCACGGCTTTACAGAAGAAATGGGTCATGTAACGCAAAATTAAACCATATTGATACAAACAACATTGCTTTGTTTGTGGAGAAGCAGAAGATGCGAGGACATTAGGTGCACCGGTGCGACTTAGAGAAAAAATGTTAGTTGCACCCTAGAGCCCTGGGAGCTAATAGACATTAACTAGCACCGACTAGCACTGGTCACTGCTGTCAGAAAAACATCACAGAGAGAAAAATGTTGCGTTTACTAGTAAACTGGTAAACCTTGTGACCAACGTATGACTGCTATCTGTTGTGGAATTTTCCTCACGTTACTCTGTCCTCTGTGACTGTTTACATCTAGAAACTAAAGGTGCACGGTGCAGGGAACAACTCTGACTGGCACAAGATCAAACAGTGGTTTAAGGAGCGGTAGATTGGCTTTGACCAAAAAACTCAAAAAACTTTCTATTAACGGAATGACGCATTTAAAATATTGATTTATTACGCAAATGTTCTTGGGAAGCCCAAATCGTGATTGTGATTAAAATTTGAGCAATCGTGCAGCCCTAGGAGAAAAAAACACATCTAAACTGTGTGTGAATAACACAGCGATGGCAATTCTATTGGCATTAAATTGATTGGTGCCACTCATACAAAATGTACAGTAAATCACTTTGGCTAACTAGCAGAAGTATTGGGCACCCGGATGGCTCGGTGGGTGGAGCGGGTGCCCATGTGTAGAGGTTTGCTCCTCGACGCAGCCGGCCCGGGTTCGAATCCGGCTTGCGGCCCTTTGCTGCATGTCACTCCCCCTCTCTCTCCACTTTCACAACTTCAACTGTCCTGTCCATTAAAGGCCTAAAAATGCCCAAAAAATAATCTTAAAAAAAAAACTAGCAGAAGTATTATTTTTAAAAAGAACACTGACCTGTTTGGCCATGTCCTCCAGATGTTTCTCGTGCAGCTCTCTCTGGGCTTGCTTCTTGGCTTCCTCCACAGCTTTGCGTTTGATTTTGTCAGCCTCCAGTTGCAGCTGCTGTTTCTGGGCACCGAGCCTGGAGTCCAATTCTTCAACAGTAATTGTCACGCTGCTGGCCTTAATCTCATCTGTCTGACAGGTTGCCTCAGCAGTCTCTCTGTGTTTCTCACTCCTGGCCTCCTCCAGCCTCTGGACCCAGGTCTTCTTCATCTACACAGAAGCAGTAAAAACTTTCAGGTCACTATCCAACGTAAATTCACCTTAGGGAGTTGGAAGAGCAGGATATTTACAATGGGAAAAAATACCTTTTGCAGTTCCTCCTTCCAAGCAGCCTTGGCCAAGGCTACGTGAGAATTCACCTGCTGCTGGATCTCAGACTCCTTTTCTTTGGACCAGAGAGCTTTGATCTGGTTTATTGAGGCCTGATGCTGAGCCTCAAGCTCAGCCCTCAGCTTCTCCACAGCTGTATCGCTCTCTTCTTTCATTTTTTGCTGGGAATGAGAACAAAATCATAAATCCTTCTTAGTCCACAGGCAATCAATGTTGGACACAGGAAACTTAATCACTTAAAAAATTAAGATTTGTCAAATACAGCGTGTAGCCATACCGTCAAATATAAATAGTAAAGCTCCATTGTCCCTACAATAGTTTATTTTGATGTTGTAAACATATTTTAGGATTTTCTATACCTCATTTACTCTGCTCAAAGTCTGCTCCTTCTCAAGCATGTCCTTCTCCTTGCAGACAGATATGTAACACTCTTGCACAGCCAACATCTTATCATTAGCCTCAGACAACTGGGTCCTGTGAAGAAGTAGTAAGTACTGTAAATGAGCTGCAATGGTTTCCAGAGAACAGCAATTTTCAGTAACAGGTGCAGAGGACTCACTGTAACTGTTGGACCTGCTGCTGGTGCTGTGCAGTCAGCTGTTCAACCTGAGCATCGTATTCCAGCATGATCTCGGTTCTGACCCGGTCCACCACATCGTCCCTATACTGCTGATGAATCCGCTCAGATCTCCATAAAGAAAAAACGTTTATATATACACCCTCTTTATGATTGTTTTTGGTAAAGGACAAATTATATTTTGCTCCTCTGTGCCTTACCTCTCAGCAGCCTCCTGCTTCTCTTGGTCTAGTTCCTGGATCATCTGCCTCATCTTGGTGCAAAGCTCCAAGTTGGCAGACCTCACCTTCTCCTCACTCTGTTTCAGCTCCTTATTCTTCATTTCTAACAGCTAGAGTTTGGATAGAGTATTACTAGTCTTTGATGAAATAGTCCAGGGGTCTTCAACGTTTTCCAGGCCAAGGACCCCCAAACTGATGGCGAGATGGAGCGGGGACCCCCTAATTATATATATTGTGTGCATTGACGACTGAAAGACATCTACTGCCTTTATCTGTTTACTACAGTGTGTTAAATTCATGTTCATGTGTATTTTAAGACATTTCAATTAGTGGAAAAAATTGCAGGGTGGGGGGGGGAATATAAAAAAAGTCTTATCAACCAAAACTTTCGCGAGCCCCATGCAGTACCTCCGCGGACCCCCTAGGGGTCGCGGACCCCCTGTTGAAGACCCCTGAAATAGTCTAAAAACAAAACAAATAACTGACTTTATGAAACTTCAACCAACCTCCACTTGTTCCTGCAAGTGTCGTTGGTCTTCCTGTAGTCTCGTGAACTCTTTCTGAGACTCTCCAGTTACGTCTGGATGTTTCATCTGATTGGCCTCTCGGACCTGTGAACACAGATGCAATTCTTTTATGATCACCGTTGCATTAAAGCCATTTAATCTCTCAGTCTTATGTTTGTGCCATTTGTTTCTGAGAAATTTTGATCATCCATTTCCTTTTTATGCCAACACAACTGCATAGTTTTGGTAGGAAACATGACTGAATATTATATTTTAATCCTTTTAGGGTTAATGTTTTGTTAGTTGAGTCTACCTCACTCTGAATAATAGCTATCAGACAGTACAGTTGTAAATGCTTTGTTCAGCAATGCAACATCAAAGCTTGAGTCTGGTCATAGTAGAAGGCAATTCTCACCGAAGAGCAGAGCTTGGCTTCGTCTAACTGGGTCTGCAGCTTGGTCACTCGACCCTGACAGAGCTGGAGCTCCTCCTGCAGCTGACTGATTTTCTGACGCTTCCCCTTCAGGCTACCCAGGCAACGCTGCATCTCCACTCGCAGCAGCCGCAAAGCTTCATCTTTGGGCAGCTTGGAGTCCGACAGGTGAGCCAGGGCAGCACTGACCAAACAGTAGGGAAAGGCATTTTTAAGTCTTTATTTGACTGGACAGCTGAAGACATGGAAGAGGAGATAGAGGGGGAATGACATGCAGCAAAGAGCCGCAGGTCGGAGTCAAACCCAGGCCCGCTGCGTCGAGGAGTAAACTTATCCGAGAGATTGATGGGAGCGGTGGAAATGAAGTAGAAACATTGCGAGTTAACAAACTTTCACATAAAATACTAGCACCCATGGCATGAAGAAAAAGGACACAGTGTGAAGATAATATAATAATAATAATAATAATAATAATAATAATAATAATAATATCTAATTATGGTGTACCTGTGAAGCAAGCCATTTTTCCTGTTTGTTTTCTTTAATCCTAAATCCACACAGGATTCAGAAAGCTGGTTCTCCCAGTCACTGTCCTGTTCGAATGCAATAACACCGTGTTTCACAGCAGATTCATACAGAGTGATCTGTTCCTTTAACTCGGCCAGATCCTCCTTTAGGATAAAAATAAAAAGGTGAAAAGTTAAATCATCCAAGTTTAAGCACGTATTTTTTAAACAATATTGGTTTCGAGAGTGGTTCCATTTTTGGGCATGAAAATCAGAGAGCAAACCTGTAAAACTTTGTTCATGTTTTCACTTAGTGCCTTGGCTGATTGAGCCTGTTGTAATTTGATTTGTATCTGACTCATTTCCTGCACTGAACCTGAAGAAAATAGAACCACAAAAGAGAAATAATGATTTGGAATAGCTTAAATAAAAACACATGCATAGCAGTTGTTCATTGATGTTCTGTGATTTCTTCTCAACAGAGTTTTTGGAAAGTATGTTAAAGACAAATAAGTGGTGGCCATCTACATTAACTCACTTGTCTGCAGCAGCTTGGCACATTGTTGTTGACTCTCCTCAAGACGCTGACTGAGGGTGTTGACGACTCGGGCTCTCTCCAGTTGCTCTTCTTCTCTCTGGCGCTCCAGCTGTATAACCTGCTCCCGTAACCTCTGACCAACATCAACCTGTAAGCAACAAATATACACTTTATATTTTTATATTTGCTCTTGGGACTCCACTCTGCACTACCTACCTACACTTTATATTTTTATATTTTATTTCCTTATTTTGTGTGTTTATATATATATATATATATTGTGTCAAAATACCGTAAAGGGGTTGCTTCAATCTCATTGTGCAGATACTGCAATTGTGTATAATGACAATAAAGGCATTCTATTCTATTCAAAACAACAACACAGGAGTTTACTATGTTTGCAGGTGACTTGGAGTCAACTATATCTCCTGACAGTTACACTACGCACCTGTCTGTTTAGAGCCTCAGAGGTAGAGTCTAGCTTCTGCTCTAGTGACAACAGTGCAGCCTCATGCTGCTCCTTCATGACGGTTAGGTCTCGGTCATGCTGCTGCCGCGTTTTGGACAGAGTGTCAGAGCGACAAAGCTCCAACATCTGCTGCTTCATGGTGTCAACTGCAGCCTCTGCCAACTTCTGCTTCTTCATGTTCTGCAAACAATGGACAATAAAACTACTCTATAAGTCTCTTCCTTAGTTACAAATAACGGGATGTATTGTAGACTGTCTTGTATTGACAATTTAACAGCTAAGAAGATGAGAAGGAGGTAAACAGTGGTAAGTGTCAGTGCAGAATTTACCTCATGATCTCTTGCAGTAAGAGCTTGTACTTGCTGTTCCATTGCCTTCACTTTGTTTAGCATTTGAAACTCTCTCTCCTTGGCCTCTTCAACCAATTGACTTGATTCCTTTAGGCTTACTGCTAGGCCCTCCTTTTCATCTATTGATGATAGAAAAAAAGATGATATTATCATTACCACAAGCAGCCTTTCCAGCAACAGATTAGGACACACAAGATCAGTTCAGGACCCAGTGTTATTGTAGATTGTGCAAGCCCTCTGGAAGGCCATAAGCGGGCATATATACAAGTGAAGACGTATCCTATTTAATTGCCTTCAATCAATTTCAATTAATGCTATGTACTGACAGATAGCCAGCTCTTTAGCTTTTAATACTCTATCAACAAAAACAAAACATTTGGAAAGTATAAGTGTCAAACTCATTGGTCAGACATAGAGGAAAAACTATCCTTCCTCATAAGTCATCAAGGCCGCCTGGAGTTATTTATTCATTCCAACTAGGCCTGCATGACTGAAAGTTATGAAATCGCAATCTCGATTCACCCTGTTCACGATTTGATGTTTTAAATAACTTAAATTTTTTTAACTAACATTCATTAAAAAAAAATGTTAATTTAAAGTTTAATTTTCTTTTTTTATGACTGATTCTCATTTAATTTTACAAGCCGACTGCATCACAAACGCTACTACGTTCTTCTATGAGTTTTGAACATAGACTGTGTAAAATAGGTTTAAAGTGCTGCAATGCTCTCCCTTCTCTTCATTGAAGCCTCTCTGTTTACAGTAGGTGCTGGAATCTCTTGGTACCTCACGATTCGATTTCGAGGCCAAGGATTAGATTTTGACATATACAGTATTTGTCACAAACCATTTTTAATGAAATGTTTTGTCTACTCAGGTTTTTATTTTGTAGTCATTCCGGGCTTAAGCCTTTAACATGCTTGTGAAAGTCACCTTCTCTCACAGTAATGTCAGAGGCTCAGTCATGTTTAAAGGTGAAGAATTGGTTTCTTAGAACATGAAACACGAGGTGGTCAGATGTAATGTAATAATGTAGATCAATGTGTTGTGCCTAATTATTTTATGCATGTCTTATTAGATTACGTGTAAAAATACAAAACTTATTTATTTATTTTCTTTGGGACATTTTTGTGTGTTTTTTTTCTGCACTCTTGCCTAAACTCTAAATTGTTTTCCATTATCCCATCCCAAGATTGTGGCAGAGAATCGTGATATCAATTCTAAGCTAAAAGAAATCATTCATATTCATATTTTTCCCAGAATCGTGCAGGCCTAATTCTAAGTTCAAGCGGTTTGTTTAATTTCTACAAAGACTTACATGTTTAAAAAGAAATCAATAAATCATAACATGCAACAAAACCTTGACATTTCTAAGTATAATCAAATTACTTTATATAGAATATGTACTGCAAGAAAGTGAAAAATATTTCCAAACCCCAGTTTGTGAAACATACCTTTGGCAATTGCAAACTGATGCTCTATGTATCTCATATTACGCCTTGAATCCTCCAGTTTTTGCTCCAAGTCTTCGATTTGCCTCTGCTGAGCTTTGTGTAAAATCTGCAGCTGGGCAAGCTGCTCTCTATCAGCAGTTTCTGTAAAACAGCACAACATGTATATACAACACATCAATCACTTACACTTTAAACTGTGTGAAGGTATTTTAATTTCTCAGCAATCACATTTGAGAGAGGTTATTTTATATAACAATACTTTAGGAGTCTAACTAAGGCTAAGACTAAAGCTACTTACTAATGGAAATTAAAATGACATGCAGTTGGGCTACATACATTTTATGACACAGAAATAGATCAGACATAATGTAAGATAATGATCTTTTTTTAATTTTTTAAATAGGTCACTTTACTGTGCAGGAGATCAGTTAAATTAATTTTGTCTGGAGGCTGATGAACCTCAATTGTAAACTGATCAGAAATAACACTAAATATACACAATAAAGTCTGATAGTTATTATGATTGGCTGGTACATGGTCATATATTATTTCATTATTTTTAATTAATTTCCCTTTCTCATCCTGTCTCAGTCAAAACAGCCCAATGTTATGTACTAGTGTCCACAGAACAAGTGGAGCAGTTCAGAGTTCATCGATTGCTCAATGGCACCTTGACAACAAAATAATATATCTGATTTTTCACAAATTTGATAAATTCCTAAATTTAAATTTATTGAAACAAGATCATTTTTCAACTAAAACAGTGGTTTAAATGTCACTGTACTAAATCAAGAATGTAAGACTCACGTTGTGTCGAGTCGAGGAATTCTCTTTGAAGATGGTCAAATTGACCTTCTTCTTGGACAGTGTGTGAGTTAAACATATTTGGCTGATGGGCAGGATGGTGAGGATTGTAGCTGACCTTGTGCTGATCCACTCTGTCCAATGCTCCGGACTTTAAATTATGAAAATCAAAAAAACACAAGTAACACAGTATGTTAGAAATATAAATAGTACTCTGTTCAATAACTCAAGAATAAACCAAGTCAAAGTTACACAAATAAACTTGTTCTTAAAACACACACAAAGGCAGTGTACACTATGCTGACGAATCGTCGATGGCCAGATATCAAGATGTTTATTTTAAAAGTATATAAAGGGAAATGTAGAATAATTCATACACAGTGACATCCATTTAAGTCACATGTGTGATATGATATAAAAACACCTGCAATGACAAAGTAAACCAAACAAAACTCTACTCACTTGAAAATTATTTCTGCCCTTGTTGTGGTCCCCATGGTTTTGGATGCCTCCGTGTTCTCCATCATACACAACAGCGGTATTAGTGACTTGAGGGTAGGGTTTGGACTTATACTCGTCTGTGAGAGAAGTCTCTGTAGATTTTTCTGCGCCTATGCTGGTGTATGTATAATCTCCCTGGGTGAAAGGATCATCCTGGCTCCAGGTGTGAGGCAGAGGTTGACTTTGAGGATGATATCCATTGATCTGAACAGCTCCATCCTCATAAGCGTACTCATCATGGGAGCGTTGATCATAGTTAACTTCACAGTTCTTCAGAGAGAAATTGAAAGGGGTAGTGATGCTGTTTTTGTTCTTCGGAAGTTCAGAAGACAAAAATATATCAGTGAATAAATACCAACAACCTACCTGTTCATGAGTAGTTGGCCTTGGTTGATCTGACCATTGCTGAGTCCATGTGGACTGTGGGCTGAGTGGAGAGGGTAAAAAATGCATATGCAATCAGGTGTGTCTAATTGTTTTGAACCCCACCCAGAGCTCTCCAAATCTGAGATTACTAGTGTCAACAGCAATATGTGTGTTACCTGTTGCCAGTGTTTTTATTGCTGCAGGGAGAGTACTCTAGCTCTGGAGAGGAGGAGTCTCTGCTGTCCTCCAGCATGTCATCGGGCAGGTCAGTGAGCAATTTGTGCAACTGCGGAAAAACAGCATATGGAAATGAGTCACCAAGGTTGCTACGCAACAGAGTTATAAAGTAGTAAAGATAGAAGAAAACAACAGCACAGATAAGCAATTACTGAGAGTCTGAGGGAAAGAATGTGTCATGGGGTAGATTTTTAGAGTTTTGCTAGAAATCATTTCAGTGAATAATTTAAGTCATTTATCAAGCAACATTTTCTGTTCTGTGGTTTAGCCGTGAAAATTTGCTACATTTAGGTTAATCAGTAACAAAGGTAATTGTTAGTTGCAGCCCTAATATTTGTACTGCATGTACAACATGCACAGATTACTCTTTTGGTCCATACAATCAAACTGAGAAACACAACACTGACAAAAAACAATACATTTTCTGTCAAAACATCTTAGCTCTTAATGAGACAAAAACAAGTCACATACACCTCTGCGTTAGAAAAAGAATGACCAGACTTGCTTAACAACCAGCCATGTGTGATGGAACAAGCCAAACCAGCTGGACTTACTTTCCACAAGGACTGCTGAATATTCCGCAAATCCTCCACTGTGTCCAAAACCAAAGGACCCATATCATCCCGCTTACACCTTTAACCACGATAGAGGAGGCACTTCTGCTTCAGCTGTTAAGCCACATGATAACCTCCTAGCCTAATCTTTCTGCAGAGAAGACGTTCTGTGTGAAACATCCTAAAAGTGCCTGGCATGTTGTAGGCTCTCTACGTAATTGCTGTGGTTTGTTCCCAAAGAACTCCATTCTCCGTTTAGACAAAACATATAGCAAGGTTAACTGGAGCAGAAACATTCCAATTACTGATGGCAAAATCTTCCACTTGACCAACTTGCGTATACTAAATAGACTATACCAAAGGAAAAAAATCCATTTGAAAATGAATACTCAAAGTCCCACAGAGTATTGAAGTCCACTGGTAAGACATTCTGTGACAGTTTCTTCATGCCAAGTACAAGTGGGGCCAAGCACAGAAACAAGGTAGCTATAGAGAGAAAGTAGGGAAACCTAGGGCAGAGCTAGTTTCTGTGTGACACACCTGGAAGGAGGCAATTTCCTTGAGCCAATAACAGCTCAGGTTAATGGTGCAACAGATTGTAGGCGTGAGTAATAACACAGCATAACTGTCTAGCTGTGAAGCTGATGGTACTTGTAAAATTCACACCTCAAATGCATCAGCAAATACATTGTGTCATTCACAAAGGCCTCTTTTTGTTCGTTTTGTGTGTTTTTTTCCATGTGCGAGTCTTTCATTGTAATTTATATTGTGTCTATAAGTGTGTATACCTGTGTAAGTGTATTCAAGTCTGTCATTTTGACTTTGAGTCAAGTTATGCTTTTTGGGTCTTATGATTCTAATGTTGACATTTGTAAGACATTGTGTGCATTGATACCAGCTTGAAAAGAAAGCCAATATAAATCATTTACAAAGTAAATAAAAATAAATAAACATTAACTCAGATATACTGCAAATGCAGACAGCAAAGTAATGTTAACAAAGGACAGCTAGAAAATTCTAAAAAAACGATTTAAGGAAAATATCTAAATTCGATTATTTGGAGTGATATTGCAATATGATTCACTATATTAGGGGAATGATCGTTTTTGTATCATATTTTAATGATTGAAGTGTGATTTTGAGGATCTGTAGCAAACAAAGATTTGTTTCTTTAGTCTGTAGGATACGATTTGTAGGGAGGGATGTCTCTACAGCACCACAATACTTTATTTACAAAACGGTTTGACACATATTTTGTCTTTGACAAATATTGCCAACCCTGCGATTTACATATTGCAGTAATTGATATTGCGATTTCAATTAAACTGCAATTAATTGCGCAGCCCTAAAAGAAGCATACATATTTTTGTAAATATGTCAACATGACAATCTGCAATGGTGATAGTAATTGCATAATAACTGAAGTAGAGACAGGTAATGCCTACATCACTGCACATACAACGGGTTTTTGTTTTATAATTGAAACATGCCCTGGGTATATCCTGTCGTCTGATATGTTAGATAACTGATGTTTTAAAATATGTACAATCAATAAACCAGCAGGAGCTCAAGCAATCATAGTGGTTTACGGTTTAACAAAAACCTAGTGGCAAGAAGGTTCAACAATTAGACACAAACGTAAGGGTAACACAAACGTTAACCAGACAACTTTACGATTCTGCAGCGATGCGTTACCTCTTGCTCTCTTGCATAGTCCTCCTTGTCGTATTCTTCTTCATCATGCTGGGTTTGAAGAGCAGCACTGTCAAAATCAATAGACATGACGCCGAGCCTGTAGGGAGCTCTGCAAAAACAGATGCAAAACAAACTTGAGAGGAGATTACAAACAACCGGGGAAGGTATTTGTTACGTGTGAAGTTGGCATTGGATGGTTATTGTTAACTTAGCTAACATAAACGTTACAAGTTAACTAGCTAGCATAAAAGTCAAAAGCACTGATATGAACCAACCAAAACGGAAACATAGGCTTACCTGTTGGCATAAATGGGACAGACGTTTCTTCTGGTGAGTTGAGTATTCTTTTATTTAAGAGACGTTATTAACTGCTAACCACACGACTGTTTACAGTACAAAGAAGATATGCTAGCTTAGCAAGTAGCGTTAACATGTCCATTTTAGCTTGCCTTAGCAACAACGAACCCGGCAAGAACATAAAATGACCTGGTCATGCTTTGAAAAACCTCCACCGAAGGGGCATTCTGATTAACGGTGTAACACTCGGCTCCTTAGCCGATACAACGTTTAGTGCCAGTTTGCGTATAATCTGGCCGAACAGAATGTGAGGTATAATGAAGCTAGCTTACTCAGCCTGTTAGCCGGTTGAACGTCCTCTTTTTAAGAGCCGCAGACTCGCCCACTTTGAAAACTCGCGCGCATTAGCAGCGCCAAACCACTGCGGGCAGAACACAAGTGTGACAATACACAATATATAACTTAGCCCACATTGTTTTATTAACAGACGCATATACTAGTTTATATAGCTACCATTCGCTATAACAAAACATGCATTGTAGAAAGTAATTTCCTAAACATTATTGTCATTGCTAAAGCCGACCCAACACCACTACCAGGAAGCTATCCACGCCTCCATGGTAACAGCGTCTCTAGAATTGTGGGAAATGTAGTCGTAGTATTTGCTCGTAAACGACGTGTTGCCATCAGCCCTCAGAGAACATTTCGCGTGCTATGAATCATGCTTTTACCTGACAAAACTCAAAAGAACTGGACTTTTTTTTCACAAATTAATTATTGACGATAGAACAAGAAGGAGAAAGAAGAAAAAAACAGAGCAACCATTTGGTTATGTAAACACCATATGCTGCATAGATCTTGCATAGGTTTTTATCAAAAGTACAATCCATATCTTTGACCATACAAATTGCAGATACATCAAATCACAAAATGTGATTGTGGCAAGTAAAACAAATGTAACATGTGTGTTCTTGTTCATCCATAATCAGAGAAGCAGTAAGCTATGTGCATAAACATGTTCTCTCCAAAATAGGTTAATTAAGGTTCGTTACATTTATGGATCCATATGGTCCATATTACCACCTGTAAGGTCCAGTAATTTACATTAAACCATATACTAAAGTATGAAAAATCGTTTTTAAGCTTTTATATTCGTTAAATCTGTAATAACGGTACCAGTCTGCGGGAGTTTCTAAATAAAATGATAAAATCAGGTTTGGGAGTTTTGTAATGTACCCTACCATGAACTGAAAGGGAATATTGTTACGTCACCGTCCTGCGTGACAACCACGCCTCCTGTCCTCCAGACAACTTCCGTGTTTTTTTTGCTCCCGCATCCTCAAACAACTGTTTCAGAGTCAGCTCCTGTGTTACAAACAGGAACTTAACATCTATTAACTGAGCTGAATTCACATTTTAGAACTGACCACAGGTCAGCGTTTTGGCATCCGGGGTCCTCTTGTGACAGTCAGCTGATCGCGGCCAGGATCTGCAGAACGCTTTGAGCTCTCCCGTCTGACAGAGTATTCATTGTTTTCCTACACAAGTAGAAATGGCCACAAACCCACCAAAGTTAAAGACTGCGATTACTGCCAATGAAAGGTGAGTAACAGGAAGCCATGCTGATTGTCAGTGAGACAGAGGAACGAGGAAAGAAATGTGACAGCCTACTCACTTTATTTCTTCATTTATAATTCTTTACAGGCTGCAAAACTTGAAAAATACTTTTGAAACAAAGTATGGAGAGTCTCCTCACTTCTATGCATGTGCACCTGGAAGGGTCAATTTAATAGGTAATTTAATTTTTATATAGTCTATGATTTAGTTGATTTACGCAATGTACATTTGACTGATGCATAGACTGTATATATATTGATATATTTGATTTATATTAACGGTCTATGGGCTGATGTTGCTTTACAGTGGACCAACAAGAACAGACTTTAAAAATAATGGACAAAACGAACATTTTTTTCACACAATTTTTACCATTTTCTCAATGCTAAAACATGTTTGTATTAATTGGTAGATGAATGACTTCTGATTTTGCTAACTTCTCATATTTAACAGGAGAGCATATCGATTACTGTGGCTATTCTGTTCTGCCAATGGCCATTGAACAAAATATCCTCGCAGCCGTCTCGGTGAACAAGTCAGGGACAATCACACTGGCCAACACAAATCCTCAGTACAAGTAAGGCTTGAAACTCTGGGTATTGGTGACTATTTACATTGTGCCGGCAATGCATGTACAGTATCTGTTCGCAGGGATTTCACTGTGTCATGTTCAGAGGACATTGCCATCGACAGAGAGAATCCAAAGTGGTATTATTATTTTCTCTGTGGGGTTAAAGGTATTCAGGTAAGATCTACAGTTTCTTCATTCATGGCAATTTAGTATTCAATACTGTAATGATTTCCCCAACTTAATTAACCTTCCTGCTGTTTTCTTCACAGGAGAAATGTGGGATCGCTCATTTAGCAGGGATGTCATGTGTCGTAGATGGAACCATTCCTCCGAGCTCCGGCCTGTCCAGTTCTAGTGCCTTAGTTTGTTGTGCCGGGCTCGTAACAATGGAGGCAAATCAAAAGTCCCTCTCCAAGGTAAAGTGCTTTACAAATCAATTTTCACAGTAACACTTTATAATAAACCAACACTATTAAATGGTAGATTGATAGTTGATTACATTTGTCATTTTCAAATGGTCTATTTAATCTTTTTCTCATTGTTATATTCTTTAATCCTCCAGGTGGCACTGGCTGAGATATGTGCCAAAAGTGAACGCTACATTGGCACAGAGGGAGGCGGCATGGACCAGTCCATCTCATTCCTGGCAGAGAGAGGCACTGTATGTCGCTTTCCTTTAACTACTTTGTGGACAAGTTGCAATACGGTGATCAGGGTCATTTATTCATCCAAACTATTTATACACTGAACAGATGTCTGAAAGAATGCAAGTTCTTTGATAGGTGTAAAGTACCTTATAAGTAATGACTTCTCTTGAATAATGCTAGAAATGTCATGTAGTCATCAGTTACCACTTGTTCTACGACTTTTATTTTCTCAATTGTCTATCAGGCCAAGCTGATAGAGTTCCAGCCTCTGCGGGCCACCGATGTCAAACTTCCAGATGGAGCTGTGTTTGTGATTTCCAACTGCTGCATGGAGATGAACAAAGCTGCTTCTTCTCACTTCAACATCCGTGTGGTGGAGTGCCGAATCGCCACAAAGGTACGGTGATTCTGTCCAGACCAGTGAGCAGGTAAAATATTTAAGAATTTCACAAAATAAAATAGTTTGCTTTTTAGAAATGCTGCTTCTTAAACACTCAATTAATCAAATCAAACAAACTGAAAAGGTAAAATAATTACTTGCTGGTACCTTTTATTACACTTCATGATATGGTTATGATATGGTATGTTTATGGTAGTCTTTTAAAAAGGCTTCAAAGCGGCAATCTGTAGGACCTTGTGCTCTTTGATTGTTCATACAAGAACCTTTCCACGTAAATATTTTGGCGATAAACATGATGAAAATTCTCTGATTTCAATGCAGTTTCTACGCATTAAGAATAGGTGAGCAATGAGAACTGAAAACAGAAATATTATAAAACAGATTATTGTGGAACTTTAGCATCGTCTGGCATGAATAAACATTTCTTATAGACTTCCCTGGTTGCAATATTGGACTTAATTAGGTAGACACCTGCAACTATATTTCACAAAGCTGCCTTTAACATTACAATTACTGCGTATTTAAGGATTTTGCAAGTAATTAAACAGGAAAGTGTGTTTGTTTTTTTTACTAGCAATCCTTATGATAGACCTTCAGCAAATATGTGTAAATATCAATATAGTTTGAATCAAGAGAAGGTATCTCACAAGTCCATGTCTTGTCGGGTGTGAACTCAGATGCTGGCCCAGGCACGAGGTCTGGACTCGAGCAGGTTTATGAAGCTGGTGCAGGTCCAGATGGAGCTGAAGGCCTCCTTGGAGGACATGCTGGCTCTGGTGACCGAGGTGTTGCATCCTGAGCCGTACAGCCGAGAGGAGATTTGCAGGGCACTGGGCGTCACCTCGGAGCAGTTTTCCACAGAGCTGCTGAGCGCCAACACTCAGCATGGTGAACAACAGTACATAGAAACATCTGTGTATTTTTATATCTCAGAACTGAATCATGTCTAATATGGAAACAACAGCTGAGTAGTCGAGGTTTGGACTGAAAGGTTCAACAATGAACATCAAAAAGCTGTTTGGTGTCAGTTATCTCGTAACATTCCTCAAAACTCGGAATTTGAAGACTTGTTTTCTTAAATATCTTGTGGGGGTTTTGTCAGTTTTTACATTTTATAGGTGAAAATTTAAAAAATGATTAACGAATGAAACATTAATGAAAATAATAAAGGTAAAGGTAGTTGCAGCCATACTTACTTTGACATATAACTGAGAAATACATGTTTTAATATTAATACAGTATTTTGATGTGAGAGTAAATATTATCTGGAATTTTACTTATTGTCATATTGTAAAATATGTATTTTGCTGGACTTAATTATACTTGAATATTATATAACATATTATATATATATTATATATTTAAGCAACACAAATTTTCAACCACATTAATTAGATCTAGCTCAGTAAAATGATCAGTAAGTAGCCATTTGTGATGATTTCTTCATATAAACATCCTCTTAAGAGAAACAAATGACTCTAAAAATATCATCACATTCTACTGATGTTGCGGCATTTGTTCAAAACTACCATCATGTTTGAATTGGTTAGTGTAACCCAGCTCTATGTGAACCTCCTCCCAATCAAGCAGATGAATGACTTGACAACCATCTGCCTCTTCTCCTCTCTCTTAGTAAAACATTTTAAGCTGCACCAGCGAGCCAAGCATGTGTACGGTGAAGCTGCGCGGGTGCTGCGGTTTAAGAGCGTGTGTGACTCCGAACCTGCCGAATCCTTACAGCTACTGGGAGACCTGATGAACCAGAGCCATGCCAGCTGCAGAGACCTGTATGAGTGCAGCTGCCCTGAACTGGATCAACTGGTGGACATCTGTCTGTGAGTACAGCAACGTCTCCCTACACTCACTGCTATCACAGATTTGGGCTCAAGACAGAATGGGATCAAATTAAATATGATCCAATGCCATTTAAGTGATAAATAATAATAAAAAAGTGAATAACAACCAACTTTAGGAAAATGTGCCCATTGTGTGGCGGAACTCTATTTAGTTACTTTAGACTGAGGGTTGAGGTATTGTGTATGCTGGCTTCCAAATCCATACATTGTAAATTTACCAAGTATAATATACTAAACTTTAGAGTATACTGTTTTCTGCTGTTGGTATACAAGACATCAACATATGTGACTATTGTATTCTAACAGAAATTGATTATATAAACGCTTAACAACAGCATGGGAGCATGTGGACTTTAGCATTTAGCTCAAGCACGTGCCGAAGCACATCCTCACAGGAGCAGCATGGCTGTTTTAATTGAAACCAAGTTGGATGAAAATAAGAAGAAACTTGGCAGTGAATGTTGTGTGTGGACCTCTTTTCCCCATGTGTATATTTAATACTAGTTGGTCAGTAATAAATATAGCCCTGTGTACTGTATACTGTGGATTCAGAAATTTTGTCTCTACTATACTACTATTCACTTAACAGCTTTTTCTTGTTTCTCTTGGTTACAGGAAGTCGGGGGCAGTGGGATCCCGGCTGACCGGAGCAGGTTGGGGTGGCTGTGCTGTCTCCATGGTTCCGGATGATAAGGTGGAGTCTTTCTTACAAGCAGTAAGCAAGGCCTACTACCTACCTGATCCACGCAGAGCAGCGATGGAAAAACAGAGTCTGTTTGTGTCAAAGCCGGGCAGGGGAGCTGCAATTTTCCTTGATGAGTAAAATGCATCATCCATTATCTGTTTACATAATCATTTATTCAAATACACCGCTGCAGTGGAATAAATGACATTGCTTACACTTGATTCAGAAGGCACTTACAAATGACAAGTTAATCCAAAATGTAAACCTTACTTTACACTTTTAAGATTATTTTAGAATAGGACAGTGGGGAATTATTTCTTATAAAGGGAATTTTTTTTTTTTTGTGGTTTAAATCATAAAGGTTTTTGTAATAAATTGATTTTGTACAGCTAATTCACTGTCTCACTTGTTCAGCTCAGAAAAGAACATGAGAAAATAAAAACAAACTGTTTTTGCGCTGATGTATAAAATCCATCCATCATTTTTATTTACATTTTATACATGAACATAATTTAACAAGGGCAAAAAAAATCCATAAGAATTAAATAAACCGAATATTTTCAGACTTTACACGGGCATGTGGAGTTATCATTGGAGCAGCATCACTCAGACCTTTCTTCTGGCTGGTAAAATATTCATGTTTGTGTTGAGAGAGCCATGGGGAAATCATGGTATTGAAGTCCTGACTACACGAGTACTAGCGAGTTTTTATTATCACAGTTTTCCCTTTTGCTCTTTCTGGTCTAATATCAAATAAAAACCTGATAGATAAAAGAGAGGATATAATTGTTTTCAGTTTAAATTCATTTTTTTTAACTAAACAATATTTTTTTATGTTTTATACATTCTATTTAAGAATAAGAAGCAGCCTCAGAACCAAAATAAAACGGGCATCATGTTTGAAGTTTGATAATTATTATTTAAATTTTGTGTAGCAACTGTACAATGTTTTAAAAAGAGGAATAAATCAGTATGTTATTTATTATATATATTTTTAGAGGAAATCAGATTAAAGCCATGCATTCAATTGCTTGGAACTAACTGAAGCGAATGAACTGTTGAATGATGAATTAAAAAAGATTTCTCTTTAACAGGAACTATACAAGGCACAGCACAGGGAGATCAAATATATATTGGCAAAACATGGAGTCAGTAAAATGTATTTAAATCAATTATTACAGTAAGTTTTGTTTATCATATTAAGCAGCTTTACATGCGTATTTACCAAAACATTTGAGAGGAGATTTTCAGTGCATAGGCTTTATAGACTTAATACAATTGTTGTACTGGTGCATGAGGCTACCTTTATCTTTGCTTATGCCATTTTTACATGTCATTTATTATTATTAATTTTTAGTATTTATTATGTTTGTGACAACTAAAAGCTGAAATGTCCCAACCTTTCTTTATTAATTAAAATAGGCCATGCCATTAAAAATGATAATAATGAATAATTTCACCAACCAGATCAAATTGGATCAGACAAGAGGACACATATTTCTTTAATATAAAATATACTGGCTGTTTGCATAATTGAACACCTTACATGATAAAGATTACAAAGTTGTCCCTTATAGTATTTTAACCAGCTGGTCTTTTTTGTAAATGGTACCTCTAAATTATCATGTTTTCATGTTTTTTAACCTTTAACAAAAACAGAGACCCCATGATCCACATAAATAAAAAAAAGAGGTACCCCTGTGTAGTTGGATTTGAACATAACTACGCCCCAAAAGGGCACCCATACATTGTGCTTGTTCTGTGAGAACCATGCATATAGTATCCTGTAGTGAATACACTATCTGTTAGAGGTTGAGTTCAGTCAGTGTGTTGCTGCTGTTGAGTCTGTTTTTCTCATGTGATTTCATCAGAGACTTCGTTCTTTTTCATTAATATATTTTCTATCCAGGTGGAGCTTTGTGGTGTTCTTTCAGGGGAGCGAGCAGAGGAAACTGTGCTCATCCTCATGTTTTTGCCTGAGGTAATCAGCTCGCCGTAGCCCTGTTGGTGGGAGAAGGCATACGCAGAGCGGCGGGAGCTCGTCCTGCGCACTCGCCTCAGGTTCTGCTCCTGAGGTCCTTGTTTCTTATTTGACTGTTGGAGATGACGAACCTGTCAAAATACATCAGTGGATGAAGAAGTACGTAGATCCTTTACTTATACTCCATTACAAGTCCATACTTTGCATTTAAAAGTATTATCAGCTAAATGTAGCCTACTTAAAGTAGCAATAGTACAAGTACATGTCCTGCATAAAGTAGCCCCTGCGACTGATAAAATAAACATCATTATTAGATTGTTAATACTAATGCATCAAAATAGCCGTCAATGTGGAAATAGTTTTAACTGCTTTATATACAGCACAGGTAGGTAGTTCAATTTGGTGGCTCCCAACCTAGGGGTCAGGCCCCTCCAAAGTGCCACAGAATACATCTGATGGGTCATACAACAATTCAAGGGGCAGGAAAGAAGGAAAAATGAAGTTCTGCTACACAGATCAGGTTTTTGAATTTTCAAAGATGTTTGCTTCTTTAGTAGACTATTGGATAATTTGACCTCTAGATCTCAAAAAGTAATTTTAATGAAATCATCTGGGAAGTTTAGAGGGGAAATGTCACAGGTAAAACTGCAAAAAACTCTGAGATATTTGAAAGGTGAGAAGGAATCCTAACTTTACGCAATGTTTTGTAAAGGGTCACAAGTCCAAACTTTTGAGAATCCCTAGTTTAATCTTTAACAGTGTGTTCTTTTTATTAAAGAACAATGTAGATTGTTTGTGGAGTAGTGGAATAGAAAGTAGCATAACATTAAAAATACTCAAGTAAAGTCCAACTACTTCAACACTGTATTTGAGTAGGTGTATTACCACTGAAATACAGCCATGGGAGAAATATGAATTAAGTGTTCATCGCTTCCACCAATGCTGTAGATGCACCCAAGTTAATGTACCTTATCTGTTAGAGTTGGAAAGAGGTCTACTCTTAGGAAGCTGACTGCTAAGCCGGGCACAACACACACCACAGCGGTGAGCAGAATGACCAACCATACACTCTTCTCTGTTAGACAGTTACGTGCCGTGCCTGAGGAGGACACAAATGTATTTATATTTAATTTCCATGCATCAGTATTATTTCTTCATGTATCAAACTGAGCTAAACTTACCTATGAATGGGAAATTACTTGGAAAGATGCCAAATATGCCATTGCTTTGCATTGCAAATAATATGGCAAAGTACACTGTCAGGCTCCCCCATATGAACAAGTGATTGACAGCTGTCCAGTAGTGTGTGTCAAGTCCAATCTAGGGACAGATACATTCATCATAAACATAGTGTTTACATTTTTAAACAACTGTTATTTTTATCTGTTTAAACTCTTACCTGAACACTTACGACGATGACCAAGGATGTTGCTATGGTAACAGCAAATGCTTGTTGGTCAGAAATGTGGGAGCCATCCTCTTTCACAATGACAGTGAAGGCTCCGTAGGGAATAAAGAAAAGAAGGAATGATGTGCCCACCCCCTGGAGTGTGCACAGGAAAAACTGGCGTTTGTTGAAGAGAAGGTTTTGCTGGCCAGGTTTGTAAAGGCTTGGGTAGCGAAGGCTGTTTTGGTCATTGACATCCTGCAGGAAACAGATATAATGAGTGTTATGTGATTCTACTATGAGAGTAGGGATAGGTTGAAGTATTGGGGGCTTATTGGTTAATGGATATGGGTTAATCAGGTTCAGCGTCATCATTTACCTAGTGTAGGGTTAGATATGGCACAGTGAAAGTATCTTGAAAAGAAAAACAAAAAGGAAAGTAAAGGCTTGGCTTAGGAGGTTGCCATTGGACCCTGCTGGAAAATAAATGAAAGAGTTTAAAAAGATTCAGGTAATTTGATATTGAGCAAATAAGTATTACCTGATCAAAAAGTCCCATCGCCAGGACTGGTAAGGATGTATAGACTATATTAAAGAGGGTAATGAACCACTGGTCATACACAGTCTGTGGAGAGAAGACAGTCATGTACATAATTTACAAAAATGTGAAAGGGGTTGTGCTTTTAAATCCAGGCTTTTCAAGGAATAGGGTCCCATTCCACAGTTAAATTACCCACATACTGACAAAAGTAAACAAGGCTGTTAAGATGCAAAAAGAAAAAGGTAACACAATGTGAAAAATGTGACAATAATTGAAAGTTTCGGTCAAAGGACTGTTGTCAGCAGAACCTACCGAACCCGTAATTCTAGAGACGGCTCACAGACTAACTGCTATGACCAATGAGGAGAAGAGAGGTAAGCTGGAAAAGCTTGTTGATGTACACAATTAACTCAGGAATAATTTTCCTTAATGATATATCACAGTATTCTTACCTGAGCTGAGAAACCACAGAAGAAGCCGTACCAGAAGTGTACCAGCGTGAAGGCAAAGTTCTTGTAGAAGAAATAGCACAGGAAATTACACATGCGGAAGTAGGACCAGCGTCCGTGCACCAGCAGGAGCCGCCGCAGGTACCGAAACTGAGCAAAAGAGTAATCTGATGCCAGAACCGCCTGCATCCCCTCCTGACCACTGATGCCGACACCGATATGAGCAGCTGAGGAAGAAACACGCAATACTGCCCTTTGAAACTAAGTATTAAATAGATATAAAAACATTGTTTAAACATACGTACATGTGTATTAAAAGTGCAGACTTTGCTCCAAATGTCCCTTTAAAATAAAACAAAATCAAGCTTCTAACATTTTATCATGGTGTAAAAATGTTCCTTATCATAGCTAATGTCTATGTAGCTTTGGGTCTATGACTGACACTTACTCTTGATCATGCTGACATCATTGGCTCCATCTCCAATGGCAAGACCCTCTTGTGCCTCTTCACCAGTTCCACCACCTGGGCTTTCTGCATCGGAGTGACCCGGCAGCAGATGACTGTTTTACACAAACAGGCCAAGTCCAGGAAAATGTGCTCCAGCTGTGGTTCCAGAGCATAAACCTGCAGGGAGAAGCCATACATCACACCTGTTAGACCTACGATTACCATTCTACAACATCAACCCCCCGCAGAGGCAACACCGAGCAACAGCTCAATGTAACATGTCCACAAGCTGCTGCTGAATCATGCGTGCTGCTCTAGGCGCAGCTAGGGAGCAGCTCCTGTGTGAGGAAATGGATGTTAATAAAATCCTGTAATAGCGCTGAGGGCCCTCAGCAGAACAGCAGCTCATTAAAGACTTTGCACAGACACAACAGCATGTACAGAGATGCCAGACTCAGCAAATAGCAACACAGCCACTGTTTAACAAACCTGCAAGCATCAGAACCAAAATAAAAACAAGCAGGGGATAAAATGATCGGCCCAATGGTGGACCACGTTATACTGTTTAATACAACACATTTGAGTATCTCACCAAACTGTGTCCATTGATGACTAAGGCATACTCTGCAATGATGCTTTCTTCAAACACAGAGTCGTCTGCAAACATATCTGTCTTCTCAAAATCTCTTGTACTGCCAACTCGACTCAGGCCAAGAATGTGCTCTTTAGCACTCCTGAGGAGTGAGGAAAGCCAGTTAAAAACGTACATTTTTAGTATGTACATAAAAGCTCTATCGAGCTTGTACTCAATAAAAGAATAATTTTAGCCAACTGGATAAAATACTTCTTATAGGCACTGAATTTTCAAGATTTTACACACACTGGACCATAAACTCACCTGAGCTGCTGCTGCACCTCCAGCAGTGTGTGCCCAGAGATAACAAACACCTCATTCATGTTGTCTCGCAGTATGTTGCAGGAGTAGCCGATGTTCATTGCTGTCTCTGAAATGTTTTACACAAATTACATCTTGATAGCTTTTCACACCATCAGTTTGCAAAAAGGTAATTTGGGTGAATTATGCTACCTAGTTTGTCTCCAGTGAGGACCCAGATCTTTATGTCAGCTAGATTTAGACAGGTGATTGTTTCTGGGACTCCCTCCTGAAGTTTGTCCTCAATTGCTGTGGCTCCTAGAAGCTTCAATGATGTCAGGTGACAGAGAAATTAATTTATATAAGTCTTTTATTTCATATTTCTCTGTAGTAGTGTCTTAAAATATTATGACTTTCA
>NC_048414.1:13194585-13204330 GCF_013103735.1 Etheostoma cragini
ACACATTTGCCGTCTGCGTCTCGTTTCTTGCTTGATCGTGTTTATTTAGTAAGTTAAAGTGTTATGAACCTGACAACAGGTGGTCAGTATGCAGGGGCTGAATGAGTTTGACCATTTCAAAGATGTCAACAAAAAGATGTCAATATTACCTTCAAGTCCTGCTCGATCTCCTCGTAGAGAACCCCCAGCTGATCCTCGCGGTTCTCAATGACAGTGCTGGCGAACAGAAGCTTTTTTGTCCAAACGTTAAAATAATCTTCATCAAGATCTTTGTAGGCTAGAGCTAATGTTCGAAGCCCTTCTCCAGCAAATTCCTGTAAAGAACATGATTTGAAAACAAACACCTGTAACAGTTGTACCGGTGTACGTGAGTGTTGTCAAAAGTGGGATGAATTATTTACTTCACAGACAAAGAACAGGTTTTTTAGGACCATTCATTGTTGTGTGAAAGGACACACAATTCAAAATTTAAATAGTATATTTTCAGTAGAGACACAAACATAATCTCAAACCAGTTACTTCAGAAATTGTGTCATAACATTACCTGCACAAGAAGCTGCTGCAGTCAACAGTATCAAGTTTATCTATTTTTATGAGACTTCAAAAACAGATGCATAGTAAACTGCATAGTGCACTTATTTAAAAATGTAGTCACTGGGGTATGTTATCCAATCAAACAACACTTACACTGAGATGTTCTGAGGTAGCGTTCATGAGGTCTTCACTGGATGGATGCAGACGCTCAAAGATAATAGAGTCAGCTCCTTTGGAGTATAGTTTAATCTGGCCCTGTGGGTTTCTTACTATAAAACATGAGGAAGAGACACAACATAACTTTTCTGATCAAAGCATGTACATCAAGGCTTTTAACTTCATGCTATTCTTATAAAATAAGACATTATTAGCATTTGTCACAGGTATTTAAAAAAAAATGTTAAATAGGAAGTCAGTATATTTACAAACTTTATGTTGTTTTAATATGTGATTATGTGCACATAATGTCATGATGACTACAGAACCTAGCCCTAACAAAAGGGAGCGTTGTTGTGCTTCTATAATTGAAGACCTAACCAATGACACTCATTCTCTTGCGCTCATTGTTGAAGTCCAGTATGGCCAGCAGCTGGTATGTGACGGCTCGTCCCATCTCACACAGTGTGATGGTCTCGGGGGTTCGGGACCGGAAGACAAACCCAAAATTTCGCGCCGCAGTGACCAGGGCTCCCTCGTCAGGTGACTGGGCCTGGTACACCAAATTTCCTTGATGTTAACAGAAACATCAATCAGAACCACTACAATATATTCAGTTGTTTCTGTTATTATTGCTACATCTGGACCATGTGCACAGTTTACCTTCACTCTTCTCCTCTGGCATGACAGTGTGGCACAAAGCCAGCAGTCTAAAGAACTCCTGCGCTGCAGGATCCTCCAGTTTAATAGCTTCAACCAGGCTGCCATCGTAAAACTTAAACCTTCTGTCACAGAGAGGGTTAAAGGAAAAGTCCACACAGGCTGTTTTCTGAGGGCACATGAAACCAACGTTAGTTATTATAGTTATTATTTTATTCTTAAGAGTTAAGAATTTGTGATTGTTACGCCTCACTTACTTCTGTAATTTCAACCCTCTGCTTAAATTCATCATAGACATCACCTAAGAGAAAGAAAAAGTTGACTTGGATATCAGACAGTGAGCACTGTGAGATGTTATTCATTTTATACTGGGGAAGAAAGTGGGTGTTTTGAAGCTCAAACTTACACAATTTCTTTAGAGAGAAACCGTTGTTTGCAGATAGTTTTGCTCAGAAATGTAATACATTTATCAATATGACAATTTTCATGGCAAACATCACTATAATTTCATTTTTCTAGAGCTGTATTCCTATTTATATAATGTAATGATTTCCTTTAATGATCAGTAAACTATCACTACTATCATAAAACAGTTCAAATTGTTTTGGTAAAGTTATTCAATATCATTTGGTAGGATATCAACCAGTCAGCGTGGTCTTTAAGTCGTGTAATGGAGGTGTCAGTTGATATAGTTGTCTCTGTCTAATACATTTATTTGTTTAAATAGTCAGTAATATTTTTGATTATTTCTAAATTGAAAGGTATTCCAATTTTTTGTAAAAGACCATACCGTACGTCTGTCCGTTAATGGAGCACTTGCTGAAGACCATGATGTTCTGGGTGAGGGTGCCCGTCTTGTCAGAGAAGATGAACTCCACTTGACCCAGCTCCTCATTCAGGGTGGTGGTGCGAGCTTCCGCTGCAGTGTCCGTCTTACTGCAGTACATCCTCCGGTCCCAGTTAATGAAGTAACTGTGGCCGAGCCGCAGAACCTCCACGCTAAAAAAAGGTTTAACCAAACAGTTTATTGCTATTAAATGGTTATACTTTTAGATTTCATGAAATAAATATTAGACCTAGGCAGAGCAACGATATAAACTGCTTTCAGAATAGTAATATAGCATTTTGGAAATAAATTTACCTGACATAGAGTGAGATGGGCACAACAGTGTTGAGTATGATGATGTAGGACCAGAAGGTAAGGAAGCCAGAGAAAACTGCACTGCTCTGAAACTCATTCCCCGGCAAAAACACCTGGAAGTTTCTGCCGATCCAGCTCTCCCAAATAGTGTTTCCAATGGCCAAAATAACTCCCATACAAATGAGGAAGGCAAAGATCTGACATGTAGATAATCATTTTATGTACTTTCAAAATTGTTATTGGTTTAATAATAGTGTCCATGCATAATAACTTACCCACAAAACCAAAGTGTTCATCAGTTTATCGATACTTGTTCTTTTAAATGTAGTCCCTCCACAGTTCTGCATGAGTTTGGTTTGCAAACCTGTTGGCATGAGGAAACAGCTGTCAGTGTAGAAAGAACATTAACATTTAGAGGGTTAATAGCTAATGGATATGGAGATTAAAAGCATCAAAATAAAAATAAAAAATCGTACCAGCAAAGATGACCATCCCGAAGCACCACTCAGTGTTTCTGAGTACACAGCCTCGCAGCAGCATTTTCTCATTATCCAGAGGGTGTTTTTTGTCTCTCCAGTATAAAGTGCCGGTGAATCTATCCAGCTTGTTGTTTGGTGGCTCACAAATTACTTCTCCTGTGGAACAAAGCAAATGCAGTCTTACTAACACGAGTCATCACTTCAGGAAAGAATTGAACATGCATTCACACAAAAAGTCAACATGCCCACACATACAAAGCCTGTTGTGTCCACAAGTGATGTCTTTATACAATTTGAAGAATAAACCAATTCTCCAATCGCTATCTCACCATCAAAGTCCATCAGCTTTGTAACATCTCCCATATCTGAGGTGACGGTCAAAGACTGACGAACTTTCAGATTTGTCTCTCTGTTTGGGAAGAAATGGAAATAACTCATTTGTTTCCCACGATGACGTAAAAATGTACAAATGTATAAAAGTAACAGTAAACCAGTTTTCTTTTAAAAAACACTATTAATTTCCGCAAAAACAAACTAGAAGAATCATAGTCTCCAGTTTCTTTCCAATTGTGGTTCAGATTTCTTCATCTTTACTTTACATAACCAGTGCAGCGCTTACCCATCTAGCTCTGCAGTCTCAACATAGCACAGTCCATATGGCTCACTACTACAGAGGAGGAGGATGTCTGCCTGTGTGTAGAACCAATATGAAACAGTCATTGGTGAGAAAAGGCAATTAATCAATCTCTGCACAACTGAACCTGCAAGAGAAGGCAGCAACTTTAGAAGAAACCTTTAATTGTTGACCTCAATCTCTCTTATGCGTACGTGCACGTGAGAGACAGAGAGGCAACAAAATTTTAAAAAATGAATTACAGATTTTTTTACTCACAGCAACAAACTGATTATTCTCTAGTTTGATGATATCTCCCACTCGAACGTTCATCCACTTCTCACTCTGCATACTTGGAATAAAAAAAAATTAAAAAAAACTCATCATTAAAGCACATAAATGCCCATGAACACACAGTCTATAGTCATATTTGATAGGGCTTTTCAGCAGTTACAAAAAGCATCTAAATGATAAAGACAGAGGATGAATTACCTTCCCCTTTTGAGAACCTGAGTCTGGCGGTTGTTGACTTGCTGGTCGCTTTTATGTCTGAACTGAAATTTAAAATAGGAAGTAATCATTTTACCATGGGAGGTAGAAGAGGAGCATTTAGAAGATAGGTTAGAAAAACTGTTCCACTTACATAATCATCTGTGGCGTCTTTGACAGCCGTGATTACCAGCACCATCACCAAAGGCACGATGGTTGTAAACCAGGACAGGGAAGAAATTTCCGGAATTAACTAAAGAAAAAAGCAAGTTGTTAGCTCACTCAGTTTCACATGAACTCCCAAAAAAGCAAATACATGCACACAGATGCAGTGTCTCCTACCTGCAGTATCAACAGCACCAAGAAGTAAGCGTTCGCCACCCTCTGGAACTGCTCAAACAAGTTCATGGGCAGAAAGGTGAGGACGTTGTACTTTGAGGTTTTGATGTTATTGTCCTGAAGAATCACACATTTAGAAATACAACTGATGAAATAACCACAGCTTGCACTGCGAGTAAAGCAAAACTGGTGTCATTTTGGGGCACACTTACGGCATAAGAGAACTTGTCATTGAAGTCCTGCGCGTTGGCTTTTACGTGGCGTTCCTTCTCTATATACAGACAACACATCCAGAGACAAGTTAGTAGAAGTACACATTCATAAAAATAACATAATCATTTAGACTGTAATGTATAAAGTAGCAGTGAGACTTGCCATTGAGAAAAGCTTAAACTGTGAACATTAGACTGTAAAATGACCACTCAAGGTTTTTCTCTGATTCCACTGAAGTAGCCAGCACCCATGAAAGAAGCAGCTTTGTTTACTACAGATGGGTGAGTCTGAGCCCTCAGAGGGTCCCAACAGAAACATCACAAGTGGAATTTTAACCTTTATGTGAATATGGCATGAAGTTCCTTTCTTTCTTCCAGTACCATTTAATAAGTGGATTTTACATACAATGAAAATGGTCTTTGGAATTAGTCATATATTTTAAAGTAGGCATACCTCTTGTCATCTCAGCAACTGCCATTCCCTTCCTGGCCTATGTAGGCTGCCTGACATTTAGACACTGTTCCCTGCCAGGCCATCTTTTGTATCTAAAATTTTACTCAGAAGATCCAAATTAGTTGCCAGGTGTGCATGCAGCCTCTGTCTGAACTTGCCCTTGCCCTTACACGCTTTGACATTCCTCTCATGGCTCATGCCTCAAGGTGATTATTATCTAAATAGTCTAAATAGGCAATATATTCACTCGCAAACAACAGAATTTTTGCCAGTCATACTACAAAATGACAAAACTCATCAAAGCACTCTAAACTTTGAGTGATGCCCAAAGCAGCTGCTAGATCTGTTGTTTCTTAACAAGGTTAAATCATTACGTGGAATCATGCATAATGCAAATACACAGAGCTGCAACAGGATAGACCTTCTCACACAACCGACTTGCCACGTCCTGCTATCAATTACTTGGGCTATTTATTATTAAGAAGGTTGTTGGTCTACTTAAACATTCAATTAGAAGGTGTGTGAATGTAATATAATACAGCACAAAGTTGCATCTTGTTTTTGTTTTTTTTAACAGAGGAGCTTTTTCTTTTCTTGAGTAAGACTGCAAGTTTGAGCAGCTTACCATGAAATGATTCATAAATGCTTCAGGAGACTACAGTATACAGTTTCATTTAATGTTTCATTTAATTTCTCTACTCAATTTCTTTTCTCTTCTTCTCTACATCGTTTTGGATATATTAAAAAGAAATCTTACCAATGTGAGTATTTCTCCTCCAGAATGCCATTTTTTCCAGGGACCTCCTGGTTTCCCTAAATGTCATGTGAAGAAATCAGAGTTGGAATGTAATTTATACATTTACTCAAGTACTGTATTTAAGTACAATTTTGAAGTACTTGTATTTTACCTAGTATTTCCATTTTCTGCCAATTTATTCTTTACTACATGTCAGAGGCAAACGTGTACTTTTTTAGTCCACTTATCTCCTCCATACATTAGACAGCTTTAGTTACTTTTCAGGTTAAGATTATTAAGATAAGATACTACTGATCCTGGGCAATATTAAAGTGATGATACACTAATGCAACAATAATTATAATCCAATAATAGGCTATGATACACATTTTTCTGAAATGGGCCATGCTGCATAATGATACTTTTACGTACTTTGAGTACTTAGAGTATATTTTGATGCTACTTTTACTTAAGTACAATTATAATTTCAGGACTTTGACATCTAGTATTTTTACACTATGGACACTATGGTATTGCATCTTTTACTGAAGTAAAGATCTCCACCACTAGAATTTAGAATTTACTTGACTGAAATATTTCAATTTCAAGATACTTTCTATTTTACTACATTTATTTGACAGTTTTCTTTACAGATGGAGAGTTTACATACAAAACATACTGAGCCTCCATGGAATTTGATGATTGTTAGTTTAATTTATTAATTTATTTAATACAACTGTAGCCTATATACAAGTGATTTAACTAGTTCAACTAAAATACAACAACATTCTGTTTGTATGAGTATTTTTACCTTTGACTGAGGACATTTTTTTTAAGGTGTAATGTGTTTTGTTCTTCATAATTTTGTTAAATGCAATGTGAATGTGGAGGATTGTGTGTCTGTGTGTGTGTGTGTGTTTGTGTGTGTGTGTGTGTGTACTTACATCGGAGTTAAGACACAAAGCAAAGTGGTGTCTTGTTTCTTTTCTGTTCAGAGGAGCAACATTAATTAAACTATTGGCGTCAGCAGCAGCAGGTGAATCCCCAGTGAACTGTTTCCTTAGCAAAAGATCCCAGGTGAGAAACACAAAGCTGGGAGTGTAACCTTAACAAGATGTGGAGTTACTTCATTTCAAATGTATATGTTTAGGGTAAAACATAAATTGTGGTTTCTTACCTTGAACAAGTTTGTGGCAAGCGCAGTCTTGTCTTGTCTCCATGTATCCTGTCATTTATGTCAAATACCTACACATTCCGCAGGTTTAAACGCTGTTATCCTCCTCAGTGAAAAATCACCAGAGAGGGATGCACTTGTGTTAATGACCAACAAAGCCTGTTTAGCTTTGGTGAGAAGAAGAAAACAACAGATGGTGTAGGATGGGAAAATGGAGCAGGCAGGAAACAATATGAAATTACCATGTTCCACGAAAAACAAAAAGAGACTGAAAATAAATTACCAACTGATGAACACACACCGAGAGCGTCAACATGGAGGCTTCACCTGGGAGATGTCTGTGTCTCTCTCTCTCTCTCTCTCTCTCTCTCTCTCTCTCTCTCACATACTCACTCACTCACTCTACGAGGAGAAGCGCTTTAACCATCATGAAATACAGGTTACAAAATTACAAATACAAATTAGTATAATAAATTAGGACTCTCAAAGCATTATTTAAACAATTGTATATGGTTAGTTAGTTAGTTAATTAGTTAGTTAAATTTTATTTCTGTGTCATGGCAAACATTTGGCCCATCCCATATTACTTTCAAGACACCACTAGCCTGACAGACATCTACCAGTCTTGCACATACAGCATAAATCATAGGGAATACTACATGAATAATCTTTAACTGTTTACCTGTATTAGTTTAAAATGTTGCTCTATTGCCCCAGTACTTACACTGTAGCCTATTTTTAAAACCCAAGACACAGTGCAAAAATAGCCTTGCCTAGACAAGTTTGATTCACATAGGCCTACATCATTGGTAATTATTTTCTTTTTTTCATTCTTTTTTTTTCTTTCTTTCTTTATTTTCTTTTATAGTAGGGGTATTTTGTATTGTATAAGGGTAGATTCTTAAGCAGTATTTTGATTGATCTAGTCTCTTTTTCATTATGTGCTGATAGCCTACTAATGACTTACTGTGTGATTGCAGCTAATTATAACGCTAAAAAGGGGAGGAAAGTGTAACACCATATACTTATTTATTTTTTAACATATTTCATTTTTGTATTTTTAATTATAACACAAAATATCATCTGAGTTTAATTAAAGTGTCCAGTCGCTGCCTTTCGCTGCACACTGTTGAGATGAACTCATACTTGGAGCAAAGCCGGTGAAAATAAACAACAACAACAATTGTTGATGGATGTGTTTAATATTAACATTACCTGTATGAGGTTATTACTACTGCTAATACTACCAATGAGTGATCATTGGAAAGTAGTTTTTTTGTTTTGCTTCTTTTTTTAATTTATAATAATGCAGGAATTGAACTCTATGAATTGAACTCTATTCCTATACATATTGTCTTAACTGCACTGCCTATAATCCCTCTCTCCCCTCAATTGTCTTCAATACATTGCTATATTAAAATCATTTGGTTGGTATTTAATAAGCTTTTTATTTGATCTTACATCTAATATATAATAACTCAATTGAATGGTTAATTGATATATGATGTAGGTTTTCAAAATTAAAGCCCCCAACATTTTTTAATAAGGCTGTTTAAAGGTCCTGTGGTGCTCTTTGGATGCTTTTATCCTTAGTGGTCCCCTATTACCATATCTGATATCTCTTTTTCCCAAAATTGAGCCTTGGTGCAGGATTACAGCAACTACAGCCAGTCCCACAATAACATAGAGTTTATGAGGCCCGTTATGACATATAAGGGCAAGATTCCAGATCGGCCCATGTGAGCTTTCATTTTCTAAAAAGCAGAGCACGATACTCAGGGCTCGGTTTACACCTATCGCCATTAATGGCCACTGCCTGGGAAATAGGCAGGCTGGGGGAACGCATATTAATATTAAAAATTAATAAAGTGAAATGTTCATGCCATGTGACCTTTAAACTCTGATTCAGGCTGATCTGAAAAAAACCTCCTGACTCATTTCCCTTCAGAGTGACAGAAGGCCTACACCCCCTCAGATTTTCACTCAGAATCAGACAAATCTGATTTCACAATAAAAGCTTAAAAATTTCTAACTAGAACTATATTTGAACTCTGATACAGGTGGGACCTTTGAATTGAATAGTCATTCATTTTGACAACCTAGTAACACAACAACAACAAAAACACTTAGGGGACGTCGATTGTGAAGAGCAAATTTATAGTGTTAATATAATACATCTGTGATGGACAGCAGAGACGGTGAATCTTTGTTGATAGCTTTATCTAGAACCAGAGCCCTTGAACTAAGTAGCCTAGTCAGTGGCTAAAACGTTAACTTTAGACTTAACTGCCTGTTAAAATGATCGCTTTTTGATTGGTCGGACGATGGAGGAGGCGGATTAAATAACGAGTTCAACTCTCCGCTACGTCCGCACGGTCCGTCCCTCAAGGGGAGACGGACTTGCCGTTGGAAATAATTTGCGTTTCGTATTTCTTTCTTATTTTTGAACCTCTCAACTTGCCGTTGGACACGCCTCCGTATGAGACGGGACCGCATGAGGCGGGACGCATTACATGAGACCATAGACCGTTAATATACGGTCTATGCATGAGACGCTCAAGGCCGCAGCCATATAGGGTGGCAACTGCGAGTTCACAACGGGGTAGCGTCAGGCAGGTTGTACAAGTCCTGCGTTCTTCGTCAAGTCGAGGTTGGATTTAATTCTCACGGAATTTGTCTTAATTGCCGGTCAGACAAACAGTTGAACGGGTCAAGGCAAGTATATTTTACAAGTCTTTTCTTTTTCGACGTTACACTC
>NC_048414.1:13204430-13249548 GCF_013103735.1 Etheostoma cragini
TAGAGACTGTCAGTCCAGCTGCGCACACGCAACATAGCCCTTTTTTCGGTTGACTCCGCCACGTTGGTTCCATAGACAGTGGTTCCACTACGTGTGTGTCGCATTCCCCTGCGCACCACCAACGTTATGTTTGTGATGAGGCGGGAAATGGCGTCCGCGGACATGTTTGGTCTGTGACTAGCGTAGCTATCGAGCTACAGACACAGCTGGCAACAACAACCACGGCCCGACCTCTACCGGTGGTCGCCACGGTCGTGGCCGAGAGCTGCGGCAAGTTTTGAAGAGCTTCCTAGATCACCAGTAAGTAACAAACAACGTCAACATGTAAACAAAAATAGTTAGCCTGACTGATGCTAGCTAGCGGCTAACATTAGCCAACCAAGGGGGCGTAGTCTAATGGCTGAACATAACTATGGAAGCGAACAAAATGACGCGTTAGCCAGAGCGCAACTAGCTGATGAATAGTTTTATTTTATCGATGAATTAACGGATAGTTGTAATGATAAACGCATTTGTTTACGGCGCACGTGTTAGACGTGCTGTGGGAACTGACGAATAATGTCACGGCCTTGCTTTTGCTGCCATTGGCGTTTTGTTAGCCTGAAAGCTAACTGTAGCAACCTGCGTTAACTAGCCACAAACCCACCGACAGCATATGGTTAAGTAAGTTCTATCTGACGTCGCTGTTAACGTTAGTTAACGACCGTCAGCGCTGCTGTTATGCTACCAGATCTGATTTAGCAACAAGTAGCTAATAAAGCTGGAGCATAATTGACGAAACAACATGCATACATCAAGCGTTTTTACGAAACACCAGCTTAGTTTGAACATATTAAAGGCCTCTCATTTCCGTTTTGAGAAGTTTTGCTCTAAACTTTGTTTGTATTCTTGTTAAATGGCTGTGACAACCAAGGGGAAAATATGAGTTTATCATAATTGATTTTCTGATACTCACAGTGAAAGTACAGTCATGTCATATTGGCGAAATAATGTTAAAACAGTTTGTAACGTCAATTCACAGTAGTGGAGCTGCCAAAGATTTGGTGGGGCCAACCCACATTTTGCGGCGTACAAAGTAATCTCTTTGGCTCTATTAGCATCATCATCCTTCAGGGTTTAAATTGGGATTTGTTATGTCTGGGGGGGGTATGCCCCCCAGGAATTTCTTTGGGAAAATAAACCATTAAATGGCACTTTCTGGAGAGTTAAGTGCAAAGAAATGGATAAAAGTCAAGTCATATCTTAGCCTACATGTGCAAAACTAGGGTTAAGGGCCTTTGCATTGTGGTATCAACATGTGGGCATTTACATTAATGTTAATCAGTCATCACTTGATTACACATTGTCTTACCTTCTTATGATATAAGAAGTCACCCAGACAATTTGCCAAACAAAATGTGCCACATAAAGAGACTGTAGCAGCGGAGAAGCTTTGGGTCTGTGGTGAACAGGTCCACCTCACACAAATTTCCTTCTCCCATTCTCTCTCTTGACTGACACACACACACACACACACACACACACACGGTTCTCAGTGTAGGGACCAGGGACCCAAAGTTAAATTAACGTTGGTCTACCAAAGGATCAACTAAGACCACTGAAATTCTAAAGAAAGAGAATCACTGTTTTACATAAATTATAATCCTTTAAAACTAAATTAATAAAAAATAACAATTCTTTGGACACCAGGGGGACTGGTGGCCAAACCTCTCTTCAGATTAGGCAGTAAGGGAAATGATGTCTTCAATCAAGGCCTTTCCCCACCACAAGGTCCAGCAGGAAATAGACAGAAAATAAGACAAAAGACAGCATGGCTCATGTTTTGACCTTTTTTATTTTCAAAGCAAGGTGTCTTCTTTCCCCCTTGTCAGAATTTTCTATGTGACGTTGGAGCATGATGAGGCTGAGAGTGCGTAAAGCTCCTCAGCAGCCAAACTTAGGGCGTCGAACCCACCTGACCCAGGCTAAACGGAAACACCGTGAAGTGGAGCCATCCCCGGTGAGAGGTCGTGGCAAAATGCAGAAGAATGAAACAGGCCTGTTCTCCACTATAAAGAAATTCATCCGAGGAAATGCCGTCAAGGTGGGCTTACATCAGAATTCACAGCTGCTCTTTCATAATTTAAATGTTGCTGCTGTAAGATAGTGATGCATTGTAGGAGCACACACCACTACTAATTACAAGACAATTAAATCAAATTATATTTATTTATTTACTTTTTTGGCATGTATTGAGACACAGTAGTACCGTGATTTAATTGGTGTTATGAACATTTCCTGCCATAACTTTTTTTTCTTTTTTTTTTACAATGCTACTAATCTATTTCTCATTATAACAAATTTGAGAGTTTCAGATTTAAAGACTAAAAATCCACCAAAAGATGAAACGTGAATGATTTGTAACCTTGATTGGTGCTGTATTCCTGTTTTTTGTTTTTGTCAGGTGGAGCAGGATATTCCTGCAAAGAGGAGTCGTATTGATTGTAATTCTGAGACCGATCTAATTACATCAACGCCACAGACTAGAGGCCTTTCCAACAAAACAGTCTCAAGAGTTTGCCGGAAAAGTCCACATAAAGGTATTAAAGACCCAGTAAGAAGTGTTCTAAAAGAAATGTCTCATTTTGACAACAGTGTAATAGATTACATCTAATGCCTTTTTTCCAAGTTTACAAAAGAATGAAACCACATACAGAAATCTATACAAATAGTTTCTTTTTGAGTTGTTATTCAAGAGTTGTTGTTTTTATAGACACGATGACATGCAACAGTAAACCCATGAAACCGAACGGTAAACTAGAGGTCCCTGTAGAGGCAGCGAGCAGCCCACCACGCACCACCCTGCTCGGAACCATCTTCTCTCCAGTCTTCAACTTTTTCTCACCAGCAACTAAAACTGGTAATACAAACGAGTCCTTCGATATTCCTGTCTGAAAAATATTTTGGATTGTTAAAAAAAAAAAAATTGCTTCTGTGAAATTTGACAAAACTGTACTGTAATGTATTCAGCCACTCCCGGTTCAGACTCCCCTGGCCAAGCGATTGAGGCAGAGGAAATCATGAAGCAGTTGGACATCGAGCCGGCAGAAGAAATGCCAAGCAGCACTCTCACATCTACAGAGGGCATCACTCCGTGTCACCCAGTCCCGATGTTACCGCACAGGCTTCAGATCACCTCTGATACAACCATAGAAGAAGGAGAAATAGTCACCGAAACTGACATGCCACCATTAACGGGTACGTCCATTCTCACATTAGAGTGTCACGCCTCCAGAAAGTAAATACTAAATGCAGACAGTTCATAATATTTATTTGAACCTGCTTTGATGACTGGGTGGGGTTTACACTAATAGGATGTTTAAATCAAATAAATTGTCTTCTTGGACACAGATTTTTGAAACTTGACATTTTTCTTTGGAAACATATGCTAAGTCAGTCACTGTCTGTGTCTTTTACAATCAGACTGTTAACATAGCTGTAACCTCTGCTGTAGGGTTAAACAATAGAGGGACAAAGTCGAGCTGGAATGTCCAGGTTCTGTTTCAGAAGTAAGAAAACCTCATTCAAAATTCCGTTGACATTTGTGATAACTTGAAAAACATCCAGCCTTGGAACAGAGCCTTTCTCAACAGTATGTTGTGTGTTTTACTCCATATGTTTAGATAAGGCTGGCTGTTTTTAAAAGAATGATCTAATATTCAACGTGTCATTTCTCTAGCAGCCTTTAACATTTCTAATGAGCCCTGGTCCATAGTGGGTAAACCTATTCTTAATCAATGGTTGTTTAACTTTGGTTTCAACTTCTAATAGCAGATCCTGTAGTGGATGCAGATTTATATTAGAATATGGACAGCAGAACTCGAGGTGAGGCGTCATGACAGGCCGATGACAGAGAGGTTGAATGTGAGGTTGATTTACAGGATCTAGTGGAACAGAGGTGACTCCGGACGATGATGTCTGCTCTTCGTTATGCAAGAACATAATATTTGAACTCCTTTTCCATCCGTCTGTCTTCATCAGCTCCTGGTTGTATGCCAGACGGTGGTTACCCACATGCATTACCTTCAGCTCCTCCAGAAACTTCATATGAAGAGGAATGGGAAGTTTTTGATCCGTAAGTTGATTTTTCAGCAACTTAAAACAATCTACCTACCCACCCTACCTATCTATCTATCTATCTATCTATCTATCTATCTATCTATTTATTTAAAATTATTCTTAAAAAACGAGGTGCTGTAAATTGAGATTGATTTTGGGGTTAAAATTTCAACTCTACACCTTTTTAACAACACAGACTGTGATCGATGTATAGTCTCACTTCCAAGGTGACATTGCACGTTGGTAGGTGGCCGGAGCTCGCTGCAATGTGAAACTACCACTAGATGGCAGCAGAAACAGGACTCTGTGATTACTTGGCCCTATGTTAATGCCACTACTGTGTTTCATTAGACTAAAGCTTTTATTTCTCTTAGTTCAGTCCATTCACTTTGAACTCTTCTTTACATCTGTTCAGACCCCTTTAGTGTCGAAATATAAGTTGACATTATCTGGTCATTATTTGGCGACAAGACAAACTCAGTGCCCTTACTTAACATTTCAGCTGGGGTGACCAACACCATAATTACAATGTTCCTTGTTTTTAAAGTGTTGCTCTTTGTTGGGACACTCCTATTTTGTTAAATGAGTCTCTCTTTTTGAATTGTTTCTCTGCTTTTAAGGTACTTCTTCATCAAGCACGTGCCTCCGCTGACAGAAGAGCAGTTAACACGCAAGCCAGCGTTACCTTTGAAAACACGCAGCACACCAGAGTTTTCTCTCGTCTTGGATCTGGTCCGTTTCATGTGCTGTATCTCATATTTAAAGTAAATTGACTGTAATGGATTTTTTTTCTTTTTTCTGATTTTCTTTTGTTTTTCTGTTGTCAGGACGAAACTCTGGTCCACTGTAGTTTGAATGAGCTAGAAGACGCAGCCCTGACATTCCCTGTGCTTTTTCAAGATGTAATATACCAGGTACTCACTGTTAAATGTCATTCTCTAATTGAAAGGTCTCCATTTGCTTGCTGCTGTGATTACATTTCTTCTGTTATGTTTTTAATCTAAAGGTGTACGTTCGGCTGAGGCCCTTTTTCCGTGAGTTTCTTGAGCGCATGTCTCAAATGTATGAGGTGAGATGCAACTCTAATTTCGTGAGACTCTAGACAGTATCTGTGTAATCTGACCTGCTCTAAGTTGACATATTACTCATTTATGTCTGCTGTCCATTACAATTTCAGATTATTCTTTTCACGGCTTCAAAGAAAGTGTACGCCGACAAGTTGCTTAACATCCTGGATCCGAAAAAACAGTTGGTCAGGTCAGTGACAACACAAGACTCTGAAACTGTTCTTTAAAATATGCTTTTATAATAAATGATATAGATTTTACAGGTTGTGCAACCACAACAAAGCTAGAGACAGACATATGTTTGTCAGCCTGACCAAAAAGGCTCGAGCTCTTTGCTGCTTTCTCTTCCAACCTTTTAAACATCCTCACAAATAAATACAAATAAATTTGCTGCTTGACATCAAATTTACTTCCTCGTTGTTGTTTTGTAATGGAATGGTTTCCATGGTTCTGTAATTATTTTCGAGTTAATCATGTTTGCTCGTTGTAGCAAGCTAGCAGCAGTTGAACAAGCATTGATATGTGTATTGATGTGTGTGTTGATCATCTGAACACACCCATGCTTAGTGATTTGGTCCTCCACACTTCTGATTTGTCAGTTATACTCAGCCATAAATACAATATGCTCACAAGTCTGGGAGGATGCAGCAGTAACTTTCTCTCCTTTTTGTCAAATGAACAAATGAGAGGAAATAACTTGTTTTGCTAATAGAAAGCAGACACTCACTGTTACATAAGTGGCTGCTCTAAAGGTTGCATCAAAACGTCGACAAGTCTTCTGCAAAAGGAAACGAATGCTGTCAAATAAATGAGGATAATCACCACACGTGATCAATATGACCTTTTTAAATACTCCACTTGGCCGATCATCAGTTTGGTTCTTAGTTTAATCTGCATGTTTTAACTTAGGAATATTCTTTCTCTCTCTCTTTTTTGTGTTTCTTTTAGACATAGGCTATTTCGTGAGCACTGTGTGTGTGTTCAAGGAAACTATATTAAAGACCTAAACATTCTCGGACGGGATCTTTCCAAGACCATAATAATCGACAACTCTCCCCAAGCCTTTGCCTATCAGGTACAACTTTAATTAAAACGCTGTGTCTACTCTACCAATGTTTCTGTGTCACTGTGATACTAAAGCATAGATGTCTTTTGCAGCTTTCCAATGGAATCCCTATTGAGAGTTGGTTCGTGGATAGAAATGACAATGAGCTTCTAAAGCTTGTTCCTTTCCTCGAGAAGCTCGTGGAGTTGGTAAGTTTGAAGACCTCTTCTAGTTAGACTGACAGAAACTCTAATGCAACTAAATTTGGACTTGGAGTACAACGATTAATAGTTTGTGATAGGCCAGATAGAAACTGATTGTAACGTGTCAACAGCACAACGAAAAACAATGACCACCGTTGTGGTGACACAGCTCCGTTAGGAATCTGCTGCATTTGACCGATTTAGCAAATTTCCGGTTGAACAAAGCTGTCTGTTAGGACTTGGCGTTAGTCATCAACACTGAACTGAAAAGTCTGTTTTCTTCCACTTTTGATCTCTTCCCTCTCTCTTTCACAGAATGAAGATGTCAGACCGCACATTCGAGAACAGTTTCGTTTGCACAACCTGCTTCCTCCAGACTGATGACGTTGTGTTCGTTTCTTAGTTCAAGATAGTGACAACATTGGGAAGAAAAACTTCCGGAAGAATATATTCAACAGATTTCTCTTTTGCAAAAATTGCCATTATTAAAAAAAGAAGAAAAAAATGTTATCATGGAAGAAAAATTGAAAGTTTGTGTTTGAGTCAAAAAGCCCTGGATGTTTTTATACATACCTACTCAAACCAGAATCCGAACAAACAGACCCCGCACACGGCGACAGACTTTTCACTTTTTGCTCGCTTGTTTTTAGTGCGACTTTGAAGGCGGCTTCCTGGAAGGTATTTTGTCTTTTAAGAACTATTTTGGATTGACAAAACTGAATGTCATGCAGTGTTGGATTATATGGACCCTGGTGGCTTCAGCCTGTCCTTGAACGGCCAGTCAAACTTGTATTATATTCACTCGATTTACTTGTAAATATATGTACATACTGGTAGTTTTGTTTTGTTTTTTTCTTCAAGGTTTTTAAGGCATTTTATTTTCACTTCAGATTTTAGTATGTATTCTTTGATTCGGTTGCTTTTATAAACCAACAAAATGTTAGTGTGTTATGTTTGAAGTTGTTGATAAACTGCTTTTCTGTCAATGCCTGCATTATTCCTGTGATGCTTTACTCCATTACGTGCAGTTGTCTGTAATAAGGTGCAGTTAAAAAAAAAAAAAGGAAAGTAACTTTGGGAGAAAAATGTTTCTGAAACAATATTTTAAATTTATGTAATGTAAGCTAGACTTGGGTCAGCTGAATACAAAGCCATAATGGCTGAATTTTAATTTTGGAGATTTGTATTTGACGGGGGGGGGGAGGGGGTCAGGCATCTTGCACTTTGGCATCCAGCCCTTTGTAAGTTGATGTAAAATCTTGTCACTTTTCTATACAGGTGTGTATCACCTCTAATTTGTTATGTGGGGAGAAATTAAATTAAAGCACCAGCAAATTGCCAACATGTTTCCTTTGGAATCTTGTTTTCCGAGACGTCTTGTATGTGCGATCTTTATGATGTTGGAGTCCCAAGTTTTGTTGGCTATTGAACGATCACTCCTGTTGTATTCAGTGTTACTCGATGAAAATAAATACATTTTTATACGACTCCGAGCCTCCTTATTAAAATACACAACGTTGGGTATATTTATGAATTTTTCTAATTTTTATGAAAGTACTTGCTATTTTTGCCCATTAGTAGTTTGTAAATGATTCTATCTTAATACAGTGATTACAGCAAACAACATAATTGCAAGATAAAAGACGATTTTATACCATATCACACTGTCCTCACTTTGCTCAGTTTTCATGGAATTGTAGGTGTTCCTTTCTGATAGCTGTACAACAAACGTAAGTTAATCTTGAGTTGAAATTGGTTCATGGACGTACAAGAGAAAGATTTATGTTTAATTATGTGACTGAAATTTCTGATTTACTACTCTGCATTTCAGTATGCATTTTTAGATGTTCTTTTTAAATCTGAAAGAATATCTTGAAAGGTAAAGCTAATTTAAAGTTTGAAAGTATCCACTTCAATAGTCTTTTTTTGTTAGACCTGAACAACTAAAGCGCCTGTGAGTCTTGAGAAAAACCTGAATAAAGTAAAGATTGCAGGGTTGAAGATACAACATGTACTTTTGCATGAGTTCCAAGAACAACGAACTGAAAGCTTCCTTTGTCAGTGTAGTTACGTCTGCAGTGAAAAGGGTCTTTTGGGACAAACCAGCCCCAAAATGGTTTCTCTTGGCATTGTTAAACTGTTTGTTAAAAAATCTAATGGCTTTTGAACAAACTGGTAGTAATTCTTTCTTCTGCACAATCCTTGAACTCTACAGCAGAAGATTGACAGCACAGTTTCATTCATAAATTTAACTGGAATGGCTGTAGTGGAGTGAGTTAGTTAGTTAGTTAGGTAGTTAGTTAATTGATAGACAGATCTAGTATACATCACTCAGAACCGTAAAACTGAATACTTTAAGCCACTCAAATCATTACACTCTTGTTTTTAAGTTTTAAAAAAAAACTTTGTTTTAATATGGCAACCTATTGTGTAACACACTATCTCTTTATTTCATTTTGAAAGCTAATGACATTTTAAACACTGAGATGGGTTCATCATTACCACAAAGTATTTAAAATTAAATCTGTTAGAAATGTTTAGAATGTGTAAAAAAAAGTAAGCCTCTTCTGAAACGTACTTTACTCAAGTGACCCCTAAAAACAGTTGCACATGTTGCAAATATTAATAAAGATTTTAAGTAGTAAAGAAAAAGTATCCTAAAGGAAGTCACAGTGTGAATAAAGGACTGTGTTGCTCGACTGCCTGTTTCAAGTGTAACACTTCTCTTTAAAGAGTAAAATCTATAATTTCAAGATTGACAACTTTCATTACACATATATTAGTGACTGTAATGAACCAAATGCACTTCTATTTATCTAAATTTACTGTTGCCAAATAAGTACTGTTACTTTGTTATAAGGCTAAAAAAACACAGAAATGCTGTATAATGCTTTGCCTCATTCTTAAAGTACAAAGCAAGTCATTTTTATCATTAGTCGCTGTTGCAGTTGAAATCACAATTATGATATGTACCTTTTTTTGTTGAATAAGCTGGTAATTTTTTGATCACCTTGCATTCCCATTGTACCTGGCTGAAAAACATAAGTGTGATTTTTATAAGTTAACCTATTGTTCTCTTCAGCGGCTTTCTGCTCTGTAAAAAGAAAGCCAGGTAAAAATAATAGGGCATTTATATTGAATCCTCCAGCGTAACTTTGTATCTTTTATTATGTACACAACCTGTCTGACTTTTTATTTAGAGATAGGAAACTTACGAGATGTTCTGATCAGATAGCCTGCTTTTGTTCTTTCAAGAAATAGGTCATTACCTGATTGTAGGTGTGCACTGAATTGCCCCTTCCAGAGGTCATTAGACTCCAAATACAAAGGGGGCCAGTCTTCATCAGACTTATCTAACAGGTGTTCAAAAGGAAGAATGATTTCAAAACAAAATCCAACACTGTTGATAGTGTGAAGATAAGACATGGGAATAATTTACTGTGTATTTAGAGTTAATCCACCTAGTGAAAACCCCCCTGTCCTCGTCTATTGGCTGCTGGTGAGGGGTGGAGGTTGTGGCTCATAAACTATAAAGTCCTGCTGGTATGTTATCCCAGGGGCCGACATGTATATTAAAAGTGCTGCCAGGTGTTCTCACCTCAGTAGAACATTTGGTTGTTCAAGGATGTGGCTGCTCTTCTTTTTGAGTGCCTTGATGGGGGCGTTGGGGTCACAGGAAATGCCTTCTGGAGCATCTCAGCAGCTTCAGGCCCTTCATTGCCCCCCCTGCGAGCAGATACACTGCTCCTCCCGGCGGGCACTGAAGCTCCAGTGTAAAGGTGGTGTCACAACAGGTGTGTGTGGCTGCTGCCGCGTTTGTGCCAGAGCAGAGGGAGAGACCTGTGGAGGAACATGGGACTATCTGGGCAAGTGTGATAAGGGACTGGTGTGTGTTTACCAGGACTCAGCAGCTGACAAACCAGACCCAGAGCGCAAAGGCATCTGTAAAGCAGGTGAGTTTATGGTTTATAACCTCAATTAACAAGCAGGTGATGACCTTTTAATCATTCATTTATGTAATTTGCCACAGTGAGCCAAATGAATACATTAATCCCCCACTTAATTTATATGAAAAAAGATGCATCAATCACAAAGAGGCAATAATATAAAACATGTTGTAATATAAATACTCCATTACAGGCCTGTAGTCAAAATGGTAAGTAAAAGTACAGAAGTATTATTAGTGAAATGCACTTAAAGTAGAAAATATAAAGTACCAATCATGCAGTAGAATTAATTTTTTTTCATAATAATGTATAATCACAGATAAATTCAAGCTGTTGGAGGGGGATCTAGTTTTGATTATTTTATATACTGTATTACTGTAATATATTTACTGTTTAACCTATAGCAATGCATTATTCTATCACACAAAAAACTGATATTATTTATTAAACTAATTGCTATAGCCATGACATAAATAAAAGTATGAAGAACAAGATTTTCCTGTAAAATTCAGTATAATTTTGTATCATTGTAGTGGGAATGGTGCCAATGTGGTAAATCTTGTTTATCAACTGTGAAGACTGATAGTGTGCTCAAAGCTTCCCTTGATTCGAAGGTTTCTGCCTACAGTTAAGGCATAATTACACCTCTTATCTCCTCATGGTGAATAGAGTAGTCACCGTTATCAATATTGTATCAGACGTAGTATGAAATTAGAGATGGTAATGTTTTGTTACTGCACAGGGAAAGATGTAAATATTAAATTTGATGTATCTAATATGGCTTGTGAATTATTTCTTATTCAGTGTTTAACGTTTTTTGAGCAGTGATTGAATCGTTGGATCCAGAGAGCTGTCACCCAGAATGCACCAGGGAATACTGTCAGGCCAACCCCTCAGAAATCTGCGCTGCCAGGTGACTAAAAGAAGGAGAAGAATTTTTTACTTTATTATCTTCTTGTACTGATTTTCTATCAGAAATCTGAATTTCCTGCTCTTCAGGTCTGTCTCTCTGGAGCAGATATCGTGTCAGGGCTCCTGCCAACACACCTCCTGTTCAAGCTGTCTGGTGCTGAAACCCCCATCATGCCCTCAGACCTGCACCCCATCTGATTCCTCCTGTCTACACCACTTTGGGAAGTGTGTGCACGCTCACCTGACAGCCACTCATAATACTGTATGCCACAACAACCTACAGGTAGGTGGGGGAAAAGTACAAGAAAGCTATTTTAACCTGTATTTCATCATTATGCTGTACTGCCTTAAAGTACTGTAACTGCTAATCTAACAGTTTTTTTTTTTTTTTTTAACTCGGTAGAGTCATCCTGAGGGCCATTTTCTGTGTTTTGTCCCAGCCTGTCCAAACGCAACGAAGTAACTACCTTTTGTAAAGAGAAGAAATCTTCAGTTTCATGTAGCAAAGTGCAAAAAGGCAGCTATCTAAAAACTTTGTGTATAACTTGAAAACTATTTTTCCAACAATCTTTTGTATGCAATGTAAACATGAATGTTAAAATGTAAAACTAATGTTTTATTAAAGCATGAGGAATAAATATGACATGTCATCCTGTACTTTCTTTGGTTTTATTCATCTAGTGGGAACATTGGCAATGTCTTACCCTTGATAATTGGATTGGCAGCTTATTGTATATCACTAGTTATTAGGGAGCTTGTGTGGTACATGTTTAGGATTTTTTTACATAGTTCATTGTATATTTTGTGTGTGTTATGTTTAAGCATGTGTGTGCTCTATTTTTTACCTTCCTGCAAGACACATTTCCCCTCATAGATGAAAGGTTAAGATTCAAGTCATCAGTACAAAAATCCACTTGCTGTGAAAAATTTATCAAACTCCAAGTATTTGGTCTCAATTAATCCCACAATGCAACAGTGTGAGATACGGTTTTGAAGTGTGGCTCAAGAGATGGCCCTATCCGTTTTTCACTTTGGTACACACCGAAATATCTCAACTTGGATGAATTGCCATGAACCTAAGACATTCATGCCCCACTTAGAATAAATCCTGACTTTTCATGTAGCACCATTATCAGGTCACAACATTGTGTCCAATACTTTGGTTTATAACCAAATTCCTGCAAATCTAACCTTCCCATCAGCTTCAGCTGTACTTCATGTTAACTACTAAGTAGCAAATGTTAGCATGCTTAACTAAGTTGATGAATAAGGTAAACATCATACCTGCTTAACATCAACACAGCCATGGTGAGTAAGTTAGCATGGAGATATTAGCATTTAGCTGAAAGCATCTTCTCAAGCTTAGTCTTCTACAAGTAAATCCCTTTATAGTGAATGTTGACTCATGACTGAGTGAACCAGTTTGGACACCTGCATTGGAATAAGTAGAAACAATGCTAACCGGGCAGAGAAATGAAGTGAAATCATTCATGTACAGCAATGTAGTAAACATAACCGTCATATCCGTCTAGCACTGCTCGAATTGTTCCCATTTTGGGAGTTTTTATAGTTCAACGAAAAAGAGAAGCGTCTTGAGTCCCCTTCTGCCATCGCTGCACCCCTGACAGTTGATGGTTATTGAATAACAGAGGGTTTATGAGGCAGCAATAATGAAGCTTGTATGGAAAGGGAATAAAGTGTGGACCAACAATGGGCAGTTTGTTCTGTGTCCTTCAAATGTGAGTTCTTTCTGAAGTTTACCTGAAAGATTTCACAATAAGGACTGTTTTTTTTTACCAAAACAAAGGCCTGCCTTTTCTTTCATCTTCTTCTAACTTGTCGGTCGGTTGCATCACGAAATGACTGTGATTTCTAAATAATACCGTATCTGGTGTTTATTCAGGCAGAAAACAGGAGTGTACAGATCCTTGTCCTGTATCTGTAATACTGGACAAGCAATTATGCTTAACTGAATGAAATAATTGTAAAATACAAGGTACTCAAATTGTTTACAAATCTGGCCAGAAAAAATCATGAATCGTGATCATGAATACCAGAAAAAAATAGAAATAATATGTAACGCTAAAACATCAAACTTTCCTGGTTCCAGGACAGGATCTGTTACCAAAGCAGGCCGCCTCTGTTATCAATCCCATATAGATGTCACTTTTTTTTTTTTTACTGATAAAAACAACGGATAACAAAGGGCCGTCTGCGTGCCAGCGGTAATAAATGTGCCCCTGTCAGAGGAAACCCATGTTAAAGTTTGAATACAACACAAAACAATAGAAAAGTACAAAAGACTATTATGAAGGAGTGACCTTCAAGTAGATTTTAGATGTACAGGAATGAGCTGCAGAGCTTTCTCTGAGACATGATTAATCTCTCGGAATATTGTGTAATATTCATTTTAAGTCAACCACTACCACTTTTTTAAAATCCATTTTGTAAGAAACTAACCTCACTCAAACCCTTCAAACAACTTAAAAAGTAGTGTTTTATTGGTGTCAAAAATTGTAACAATTCATTTAATCAGAATGTGTTGCCTTTTAGTGAATACACAATTTATTAAAAGCATATCTGAAATTATTATAAATGAGGTTATCAGTAGCCTTTTTGTGATCCAAATGCATGTATTTATAACCTCATATGTTTTTCCTTTATTAAACCTTATATTTAATACCTTAAAGTTACACTTAAATAATGGGTTATAAAAGGTCCCTACAGATAACGGAGTCACACAAAATCAGAACATGACAAAGGGAGAATTTAAACTGGGACACTGTCATTAGTGCCTGATCAACAGATCAGGAGTCACTGGAACTAATAAGTCAACGCGATCCGTTAATGTGCTAATATGTCTAAGAACTGAAGACCTAACAAACTAAAAAAAGACGTTAAGAAAAAAATGATGCTTGACCCTTTGCTGTTTTTATCTTTTAACCCTTTGATTTGTAAGACTGTGTTCTCTTTTTCGGGGAAAAAAACGGCATTTAATAAACCAAACAAATGACAGATAAAAAAATTGCATAACATTTTCGAAATGCAGCATTGTCTTATTAACCGTTTGATTTTTACAAATAAAGAACAACTGTAGAGAGAAAACAGTATAAAAGGTGCATAAAACTTTATCTTTGCTCAAGCCTCCAGTCAGTCTGTGATCAGGAAGGCACGGGGGACAACATCCAGAACGTCTGTCCTGTCGACTCGTCACCTGAACAGTCTGTTCCAAAAGGATACAAAGGTGTTGGAGTTAAAGGCACCGATGAATATGAGCAGCAGAAGGTAGAGACTCATCATGACGGCAAAATGGTGCCTGAGGAGCCAGGATGTGCTGCGGGAACGTCTGAAGAAGAAAAACACAAAAATGACCTTTTGTTTACCAGCACCAGCAGAAACCGGCTCATGTACTTATTTTTTATTTTGTTTCCAGAAACACAAGAGGCCTATATTGTACTATGCGTGTAGGTCCTATATCCTAAAAAAAAAAAAAGAATTGTTATTATAAAATCATATGTTGTTTTTAAACTTACTTATTTCTGTTAGCTTCTGAGATGCTATTTCTGTTCTATATTCCCATTTCCTATTATTTTTGGAGAAAACATATTTCAAACATTTTTCGTTCTGCCAAATGTTTAAAGAACTGGGTTGCTGGCTTCCTTTCAAGTCTTTGAGTACTGCTTGGCCGCACTAGCATGTTTTTCAACTCATAAAGAAATGTGCTAGGCCTTTGCACAACACAAAAAACATGATTTGTGTAATGTGGCTTGTCAATACTTTATCAGCATTTACATCCTTTACCCAGGGGTGACTCTTACCTGGACAGGTGCCTCCTCTGAGAGTAAACAAGCAGGTACTTGACTCGCAAAAGCTGATTATTGGTGACTACAAAGTACTTCTCCGGTACGTCCCCTCCTTCGCTGTTCTTTGCTCTTGAGCGCTGCCGGTCAATATTTTCAGAATCTGAAATGGGAAATTAGTTTTAACATGAAACGATTTTTAAAAAAAATCAGCGTTGCAGGATTTTAAATGTGTTTTATTTTGTGATTCACATGGTTTACACACCTTTTTTTTTCACCTGGCACTTCACATCTGGGTGATCAATGACTTCGCACAAGGCAACACAGCTGAGCAGTGGACCCAGGAGACTTTCTCGCCAGCCGCTGCTGTGGGGACTGTAGAGGACAGCCATGCTGAGGTCACTGGTAAGGTAGGTCCCCTCTCCAAACACTGAGTTCTGCACAAAACATGCAGAGAAGAAACCAGAACGATTGAGCTTTTGTGTTAGCAAACAAAAGATATCTCAACAGCTCTTTGAAGTCATAAGGCCGATGTATGCGTTTGTGTGAAATTGACGTCGTGGCACGTAGCTACGTGGAGAGACCGACCGTACACCAGATTCTACACCGTAGCCTGACGTGGATCTCTCAAAAAAGTTAAGCTACATGTCGTGGCAAAGGACGTCACTCTGCCGTGACTTGGTAGCTTGCATAGCTTCATAATGTTGATACTCTTCATCTTGTAATATAATAACGTAACACTATTTATCCCAGTACCCTTTGCACTATGTTCCACATTTAAATCATTTTTATTGGACTCTTCATTGCACTCATCTCTCTACATTGTTTCTGTTTAGAGTATGTATATATTAGTGTGTCTATATTAGTGTGTATATATTGTTTGTTTGGTTGTTTGTTTTGAATGTGTAAGCACATTGTGAGCAACTATGCTTCAAAGGAAAATTCCTCGTATGTGTCTTCATACCTGATCAATAAAGCTGATTCTGATTCTGATACCCCTCTACTCATTTCCTGTTCTTTCTTCTCCATAAACAACATGAAACCGAGTAGGGGGATATCTTTTCCTGCAACAGATTTCCGACTGTTGTCAGAAAGCACAGAGGAAACACACTTTGTTTCTCTCATTATGCAGTCGGGACTCACTCCGAAGCAAATCATTGTCACTCTCTCACTCGATCGACCACACACCGCCTGCGCGCACACACACGCTGGCCCTACTATTTTCTTTAAGAGATCGACGCACACACCAAGGCATATGTGTATAAACTTCAGTCCACTTACGTAGGCTACCGCAAAAGCTCTGCATGGAGCCTTCACAGAACCATAAATCAACAGTTATGTATTAAAATGCACAATAACAGGCTATATTGTGCCACAGAAGAGATGAAGCGATGAGGACTGCACTAACCTTGTTGAGGTGACAGTGCAGCCCATTGTGCAGGATTGAGTGAAAGTTTTCCAGGCGGCTTCCGTGGAATGCATAGAAGACATCTCTACCTTCCCTCATCTTCTCAAACCTGGCGTTCATCTGATCACAGTACTCCAGCGCAAACAGGAAGTCTGGCACAGGTGCAGAAATCCCTTCATTTTCTGTCAGGTTACAAAGTTTGGCATACTGGAAGAGAATGAAGAAACACACTGTAAACAAAAAAGCAAGTAGTAAAATACATTTCTGTATTTCTGCTTATAGGGATGTACCTCATCTTTCTGTAATGTCTTCACAGCGAAGCTCTTTGAAGAGAGAATCCAGTGTGCGAGAGCCAGATGATGATCTCCCTCTCTGGGTCGTAGTCTCACCAGCTCCCTCACACCAGGCAAAGAATGCACATCTGCCAACTTGAGAAGAAAACTAACTTTTGTTGATCACATTGCTACAACAGGACTAGCCAAACCTGTCTATAGTAGGTCTCATCTTCTCTTTCAGTGCAGGGGAAGCTGTATTGCCTTTAAATGTGTCTCTCTCAAACTGACTGTCATCTCTGAATTAATGTCACAAATGTCTGTATTTCATTTGTCCATGTGACTCTTACTAAATTACGACCATGCCCCCAAAAACCAAGATACAAATCTATATGTTCACTACCACCTAAATATTAGAAGAAGAATATAAGAAGATTCAACCTTTCCTTTCTCAGAGTAATAAAAACTTACTTTTGATGAGTCTGACACTTTAGTCACTTAAGGTGACCCACCAATGACATACATCTACGTTTTCAAGCACCTTCAAAGATGAAAACATCTCAAATATTTAGTCCTAATCTGTGATTCACTAAAGTGTGTGTTGAGTTTTGTTTTATTGTAAATGAACAGTTTTTTTTATTGTTCCTATGTTTCTTGCCAGTTACATATTTATTATATCTTTTAAACATTTGCAAAGCCTGTTTTTCAAAATGTTTATTCTTTTAATCCACATTCTTGCAGTTTTGTTCTCACCTTATTTTAATGACCAACTGCTGCCTCTAACAGAACATTACTGCCACCAAGTGTACGTGTATAATGCCACCACCATTACGCATGGTGTGCATGGGCATTCTGTCTTAACAAAAGAAAAAAGTCAAGTTTTTCTCAATTACTTGCCGCCTTTATTGCTTACTTATTATATCTAATATTAAGGTACTTCAAATGGTGTACGTGCTTGATATTTCCTACAATATAGGGTGTTTTAAAAGGGTTTGACTGTCAACCATGTGTATATCTTACCAGCTCCTCAAAGTCCTTATTGTCACCACTTATGTATCTAGGGGGAAAGGGTCTGAGCAAAGAGTCCCTCTTGTAGTTCTGTGCAGCGGCAACAAACAGGCTGCAGCGGAGGTCTGCTGCTACTGGATCTCTGTGCAGACAGGAGCACACCAGCTCTCTTACTGCCTCAGGTGGGAGTGGTGGCTGCATTCCCAGCACTGCAAGCAAAGGCGATAAGATAGCACACAAGGGAGCACAGTCAAATATTAAGTTATGTGTTAACAGCACAGCAAGTACCTCATGGCAACTTATGTAAGTGCGAACAGAAATTAAACACCGTTATGTTGTGCCAAAATGTGTACTTCCATCCAAATCTGTTTGTTTTTGATTGATTGTCTCCATCACAATTCCCAGACACCAAATGACTTATACGATTAATAAATTAAAATGACTAGCGCATAATTGCTCTAACCCAATCGTAGCACATCTCATTATGCATGTATACATGAATACATTCCTTTTTACATTTGGTTTTATTAATTTGCAATGCTGCCTACATAAATTATATTATATAACTATATTACTTCATACATATTTACATTATTACACACATTATTACATATAGTTATTATTATCTGTATAGATTTTGCTTTTACTTGTGTGTTGTTTAGTAGTTTATGAGCCTTGAGGTGCCTGAGATTAACATTGTTATGACCAGAGCAATAAAAGAATCTTGGTCTTGAAGTCTTCTCCCACCTCATCTTCTCTTTGAAGGAAAGGCATTTTCTGACACGGATAAAACATTAGGCATTACACCTAGCTTGTTTGTACTAGTGAACCATAAACTATACAAAACTACTGAAGCTCTTCGTATGAGACCCAACGTGTCAAGTAACTAGCTAAGACCAGCCCATCTACTAATTTAGCAATTCAACACTTGACAGTCAAGTTAAGCACTATGTTACTTCCGTGTTCGGTAGCTAGCTCAGCAAGTAATGTTGTCCCTTTACTAGCATTGGAAAGTAGGAAGCTATGTTAGCTTACATTAGCTAAGCTACAACAAGTGAAGAGCTGATCATATATCTGTCACCGTGTAACGTTACTGATGATGTAAAACACACACATAAGAACTACATCCTTGTGGCACACAGACCTATTTTACATGACAGACAGTTGTTTTATATCCTTATTTGCACTTACCTTTAGTCGTGCTCAACTCATAGCACTGCAGGAAGAGCTAATGCTAGCTGAACAAAATGCTGCGTTCATGCTACAGCTGTAGAAATAGATTAGAATTAAGCAATTTTCATGCATGGACGAAAGGTAGTTGATAAGGAATGATAAGGCGTAGAGGGCCGTGTCGGTAAATTAGTATAGCGGAAAAGCACACAGCTAACTTAGATAAAAAACGTCAATACATGTCTTGTTTGCATTTTTCAGCTTCGTTCTATTATGTGCAAAAAGCACCAATAACATACAATTTTACGAAGAAACATGAATGCAGCATTCCACGTAGGCTAATGGTTGTCCAGAGAGCTTTCACAGCAGAAAAATAAAATTATCTGCCCTAACAGCTTCTCAAAGCCATGAACGGTCAAAAGCAGAAAGACCAAACAAAAAGGGTTTGGTAGATTGTAAAAGAAGCAAAGCAAGCAAGCACAGTTTATTTATATAGCTTAGCACCTTTCACAGACACCACATGAAAAGTGCTTCATAGGCAAATAAATAAACTAATACAGTCAAATAAATAGACAAAAGATAAGTGTGTGTGTGTGTGTGTGTGTGTGTGTGTGTGTGTGTGTGTGTGTATGTGTGTGTGTGTGTGTATGTGTGTGTGTGTGTGTGTGTGTGTGTGTGGGGGGGTATGTGTGTGTGTGTGTGTGTGTGTGTGTATGTGTGTGTGTGTGTATGTGTGTGTGTGTGTGTGTGTGTGTCTGTGTGTGTGTGTGTGTGTTTCATTTTACTGCTTAAAAATAGGCCTATACCACTTTTTGCAACTTGTGACTAAAACAGGGCATACTATAGCCTACAATCTACTTTTAAAGTTCAGAGCTGTACCTGAACCACATTTTGATGCTGACATTACATTGAATGAAATCTGACCTTTTACAGCCTACAATCCATCATCCTAAAGCTTACCGTGACACTGATCTCTACACCTACCAACACAAAGGCTTTTGTTTAAAAAAAGATAAACCAATCTTATTTGTCATGAACATGAATATTCATTTCTCATTCTTGCCATCTGAATCTGGATCTCATGCACCTTGAGCTCATTCAGAATTATTTTGTAATATGTCCTAACAAGGACATAGAAGTAAATATATCTAAAATGTTAAGTAAAATGAAATCTACTTCTGCTTGTCTGTACATCTTTTTCCACATGAACCCTCTGTGCTTTTCAGATCATTAGCGGTCTGCTGACCATTCCAAACTAAACATGCATGGAAATTAAACATGGTGCACCATAAAGCTTTATCAAACTTTCAGAAGATGTACGACTGACTACCCTTAGGGAACAATGTACTCATTTTTTGTGAAGCAAAAAGGATTTATAAATTGTTCCTAAATAATTTACTAATACTTTAATAAATCATTTTAGCATTATTAAGAGAAACCTTTGGGTTGCCAGGTTGTGAGTTTCTCTCTTTCAAAGGAGGGAGATTTTTCACAACCTGGCAACCCCACAGTTGATCTCAATTATGGTTTATAACTGAACTATAAAGTATTGGTAAATCATTTATCAATCATCTGATGATAAAGGCATGAGTTACAACTTATAAACCCTATAAGGATTATATTATTATAATAAAATAATCTATTGAAATAATTATTAGAACGTGGTACTGCAATCTTTTGTTCTTCAGTGCCTTTCACTAAACTAAGAGCACTAAACATTATCCCCTTGCACTTACATCTTTATACATTTTGTACTTATTTTGTTGTTTTACATTTTATTTTTTAATATTGTTATCCATTTTATTTGGAGCCTATTTCAATGTTTTATTTTATTTTCTGTTTGTTTAATTTTATGCTTTACTTATAGTTTTTGAGTTGTTTCTGTAGGCTAGCCTTTAGGAAATTTGCAACAATAGGCTACTTTGTTGCCATGTTGTTTGAACTGAAAAATGTAAATGTGATATAGGCTAATGGTTGTATCCCCTGTTATATTATTATCCCTCAAAGTAGGATCCCATATCCTACACCTTTGTCTTTTCAGCTGTGGTAGTAGTATATTTAATAACGTGCTAACAGGCACCCAATCAGATCACATCGTGTGCCTTCTCTGCTTTTCAGCACTGTGGACAGCATCAGGCAGGGGCGGGGCTTGTTAAAAGATTCCGTTCCGATGTGCGTAAAGAAAAGACCTTACGTCACGTGACCGCCTTTTTACTCCCAAATCCATCATTTGGGAATAACGTACAGATTTCTGTGTGAGCAGTGCCAGATCTGGCCGTTTCCTCCAATGTGTTTGAATGCAGATTAATCCAGGATGCTATTTAAACAAACGGAGGGATTCTAGCGACATTCTCGGATTAAACTGGAGGTAAGGCGTTCACTTAAATCTAATAGCCTACGGGAGGAGGGGAATTAATCTATTTTAATAAATGGTCTTCCAGCTTCAGTAAAACCTTTAAAATCTGTATCATGCGATGTTTATTGTGAGGAGTTTGGGCTTGACCTGTTCAGCGTCCGAATGATGAGGAAGCACCGATGCACTGTGTCGCACAGGCTGAAGGACGCTTCTCCATCGTCTGGGATCACGATTCACTGTGCCTCACTGCATCATCACTGCCCTCCGCCCAAAACAAATACACATAGAAAACAGTTTAAGCATCAATGCATAAAAAACAACCGGGGTCAGGCTTTTATTCATGGCAGAGATTGCTTTATTCTGTGGCAGAATAATGCCCTTCAGAGCTATGGGCTATTCCACATTACCATCAAATGCCTTGAAACGTGACTTAGAAACACAATCAAACATAGCCTATTGGCACGTTTAAGAGCTAAACAAATATCGTTATCATATAAAGTCTAATCTGTAAACTCTGTAGGCTTGTAACGCCTTTTTTGCGTGCATGGGTTATGACTATGCTACGTTAGGAATCACGACAAGGCCACACAGTTTCCAACCGCGCGGATTACACAGCTGTAATATGTGGCCAAAAATCATGTTTGTCTGTTTAGATGTAATGAATGATGCAGCAATAGGGATGGGTGCACTGAAAGTGATAGGCACCACCTCTAATCAAGTCATGTTGGGATTTAAATGTAGTAGTTTATTCCAGTGAAGTGTGTGCATGCGTTCACAGGAAGGCCCATGGAGGTCTGTGGTCCTGTTGCCTAAAGAGAGCAGTGATGTGATGTGTGAGCGAGTGATGTTGCCCTTAATGAAACAGCTCTGTTGCCCTGGGACACGTTTTTATGTTCCAGTGTTTTGCCTGTGGTTTGTTTGTGTTTTTTCTTAATTTGTAGATTGAAAATAATAATGGAAAAAACACAGCTCTGTTCTTTCTCTGCAGTTTGATTTTAAAGGCAGATTGAAGTCTGTGTGCCTGCTGTTTGCAAGTGGAGGAAAATACTGAACGGTCATCATGGCAGGTAAGCTTTCTAAACTAAGCTACATTGTGGGCATGTGATTTTAGAGTCTAAGTACAAAATCAACCTATTTACAAATTGTAATCCTTCCTGCAGCTGTCTTTATTTCTTCATGTCTTTGGTGTGGGCCCGACAGCTGCGTTGAACTGTTTTTCTTTGTGTTCTAGAAAACAACTTCCCTCCCCTGCCTCGATTCATCCCTCTCAAGCCATGTTTTTACCAAGACTTCAATGAGATCCCAGACCAGCATCGCACAATGTGCAAGAAGATCTACTACCTATGGATCTGTGAGTGTAACTGCTGTAAAAGTTTTTGTATTGACTGTTGGCGTGCAGTAGAGTTCTACATTTAGGCCTATTTCAACACTTTTGTTCAAGGTATAAGATATAAGCTGTGAACTTCTCCACCACCGCTTCTGTGTTTTCCTGCCAGTGACTTTGTTTTACCCAAAACATCATGAGACCAGATTGACTGGTCTTCCTGTCACTGGCACAGAGCCAATTAATATATTTTCATTTTTTTTGTGGTTTTTATGCATAGATTGACATATTGTGTCTAAGTTAGTTTGACACATTTGCTATTTGCTCTTTGTTTTGAGAAACAAAATCTTTACAAATTTAAACAGGAGATCAGCTTTATTTTTAACAACAACACCAACTAATGTTGTTTTAAGGATTTGCTGCTTGTTTTGTTGCAAATCATTGAAGATTGAATATATTTGAGTCTTGGTGAAGAAAAAAGATATTTGAAGACATCTTACATAGACAAAATAATTAATCTATTAATCAAGAACGTAATTGGCAGATTAATCAATTTAGAACACAATTGTTAGTTGTAGCCCTTATCATAACAGTACATAATAGTAATATTATGTATTTGTATTATGTATGTATATTGAAATGAGCATCATGGTATCTTTTTCATTATCACATAGGATCTGCCGTTTGAAAACAAGAATGTAAGTCTGGTTAATGAGTAGATTAGTCTACACAAAATGTTTGGTATTTGTAGAGTAGAAACTGTGTGCTGTGTGTGCTACATTATAGCTTTAATATAGAACTAAAAATCCGGTGTTGACTAGTGACTGAAAATCATAGTGATTCCATTTTGCTGAATTATGAGTAATGCAGCCTGTCGGCTATTCACTATAGAGGCTTTTGTTTTCAGTCTGCCATGTTTTGGTCATCCTTGCTCCTTCTCTTTAATGTTGACAGTGAATAGTGCCACACTGGCTGTTAATCTGATTGGCTGTCTGGCGTGGATGTGTGGAGGTGGCGGGGTGACCAACTTCGGCATGGCCTTCCTGTGGCTCATCCTCTTCACCCCCTGCTCCTACGTGTGCTGGTTCAGGCCCATCTACAAGGCCTTCAAGTGAGCTGGTCCTACTCTGAGCTTACCTTATATTTTGTGGCTGCTGTTCTGCTGGATCACATTATTTCTGAAGTGTATTATTGTGTCTTTGCAGGACCGACAGCTCTTTCAACTTTATGGCTTTCTTCTTCGTCTTCATGGCCCAGGTGGTGATCAGCATCATCCAGAGTGTTGGTATTCCAGGCTGGGGAGTGTGGTAAGAGCTTTGACAAACACCGCTATCTAATATGTTTGACATGAAGTATAAATACAGATGGGTGACAAATTGTTCATTTAAAAAGTATCCCCTGACAGTGGTTTGTGCTAAGCACCAAATGTCCTCCAATCCCAACTTTCAAAGAAAGATGAGTCAGGGGCTTTTGGGATATTAATTTTATCTTATAAATATTAATGCCCGTTTATTAATTGATCCTTGGCCTCATGTCATTTCGCAAAAGTGTCTCTCAGGCAAAGCACGTTGAGTATCTATATCACGTCTGAGAAATAGCAGGCTTGGACCCGAAAGTGCAGAGTATGGAGGCGCGGAGGCAGTGAGCAGTTGTAGAAGGTTTCTTTAAAGGAAAAGGCTTACAATGAAAGGTGTCCTGAGGCAGGCAAAACGGGAAGTCCAATAAAAATCTAAAAAACACTTAAAACCAAAGACTAGGAAGACAAAACCACAAGGCCAAAGAGACGCAAGGAATGCGAACAGGAGAAAAAACAACGATGAACATAGAAAGCGAAAACTAAATCACAAGGTTATCAGAAACAGAGAAACTACAAAATAAAACAGGAAACTGAGGCATGAAAACACACACATGGATAGAACAAGGAAAAACAGAGAGCGCAGAAAGGACACGGGTAACACACAACCATGAACAAACAACAGGGAAACATTAACACACAGGGAATGAATAGACATAAAACAGTCGACTAAATGACATGATAGTGGGAACAATACTACAAGGACTGATAACACAGAGACAAGCTAACAAGGGTGAAACAAGCTGCTAAGGACTACAGAGACACATGAGGCAATAAACAATAAGGAAACAGGGAATGAATACTAAAATAAACAGCGCCCAGCCTCAGACAATATACCTACATTTGTTTACATTTTTGGCAAATTGGGACCATTAAAAGTCTGCCTAAACTAATAATTACACATATTTTCTACTATTTAATATTGTTATTTGTCATGCGTGCCATAGGTGTGAAATGTTACTAACTCTTTTGTTGTTTCCATCAGTGGCTGGCTAGCTACCATCAGTTTCTTCAGCACCAACATTGGCTCCGCTGTGGTCATGCTGATTCCCACCATCATGTTTACTGCGGTGGCTGTACTGTCCTTTACCGCCCTTGCAAAGGTGACCTTTACATTTCTTCTCTTCTTTACGTAAAATAAACTCTGAACTGTTTTAGCTTCTTCTCTAGAAGTAGACATTAGCATTTTGTTGGCTTCAGTTTGTAAAAACGCTCTTTAAAGTTGAAATTCTTGTGCAAGGAATTATACCTGTTCAGATGATACTACTATTATTATACTGTTAAACTACTATTTTGCATTATTTTCCATTTCTTGAAAGGGGGTAAGACCTTTTTTTACATTTGTGGAGCCATCTCCAGGTTTAGTCTCAGGTTCAAGCCTCTGGGTGTGTGTTTCACCTGGCAGGGGTTGGTTGACTGACATTTTAGGTCCAGTGTTGCTAGGAGACACGCTATGTAGTTCAGTATAACCTTGAAGCCTACATAACCTGATACATGTCGTTGGTTAAGGACTCATCAAGTTGTTAAGTTTGTATTCCACTTGAAAAGTGGAAGCTAGCAAACTAAGCTACATAACTTTGACTCAGAAAGTAAAAGCTAATTAACCTAGCTTTCTTATGTTAGCACTGATTACCTTCAAGTGGGAATTACTTTTTGTTTTTGTTATTTCAGCACCTGCTGAATCAGTGCCAGCTCCCACACACTCAGTGTTGTGCCACATTGCACAAATAAGGGGGGGGGGCTAGCACTCACAGAGCTAGCATTTGCTGTAATTTTCTTTCATTAGTCCAACTCCAGTGATGGCAAATCGATCTAAAATAACAAGTAGGCTAACCCTGGCATTTTTTATGTTAACCAGTGATTCATTTCTGGTTAATGTGGAAGTGACTGGAAACCAAACCAATATGGATGCGTCAGATCAGCCAGATTTAGTTGATATTATGTTATTTTGTCAGTGCACAGTATATTCATCCTCACACAACCAACTCTATAATCATATAACCTTCTTGATAATGGGAAGTTAAGTAATTCAAATACTATTCAGTCATAAACAGTTTCTTGCATTCCAAAAAAAAAGACAATTTCCATTCCATTTACAGGAAATTACATTCATTTTTAAAGTTTTTATTACTCTAAAGGTTCCACCCAGTTAGGCTAAATTACGAAGAGAGTTGGTCAGATAAAAAGAAACATATTTGTATAAACATATTTAATATAGTCATAAAAGTTCTGTTTATGTGTAGAAGGTTAGCTATCTAAATGTGGATCACTCATAGAGCTAAGGCTAACTTAGTTCACAATATTCCACCCTCCTATGACTGTAGACCAAACTAAACCAGTCCACACATAAGGATTATTATTTGAGTGCCTTATGGCCAATGTATTTTCCTGATAGTTAAACATGTAAAAATGTTGCTGCATAATAAAAATAATTTGAGTGCTCAAATCACAGATGGGTCCAAGCAAAAGATTGGCCGTCACCCGGCTGGTGGCCGCCCACACAGAGCCGACATCATCAGTGGTACAAAATATTCATGCCATCTAGAGAACACTTGTGTAGGGGGCGCTATCACTGCATGTAAAAAAACAAAAGGTTTCTTTTACACTTCTTAGTAAAAATGATTTTAATTCAATTTGCCTTTAATAGTCTAGACGTTATTTCCTGACGAAGAATGGTAAAATGCCTTTATATCACTTTTTTATAGCTTTTATAACTTCTTTCTCAGGTTCATAACTTATACCGTGGCACTGGTGGCAGCATGGGTAAAGCCCAGGAGGAGTGGGCCAGTGGGGCCTGGAAGAACCCCCACGTCCAGCAGGCAGCTCAGCAGGCGGCCATGGGAGCTGCACAGGGAGCCGTGCAGCAGAACCAGTACTCAGCAGCTCCCACCTACAACTACGATGACCCGATGTAGGGCAGATAAGGGGGCCAAGCTGCTGAGTAGGAGAGATAAAAAGGGATCAATTAAGAACACAGAATTAGGTGCCCTTCATTACAACACTGTACAAGCTAATTTCAACCAGAACAATGTAGACAAAAGTCATGTTTTTGGTGGAAGTGTACTTTTATTGAATTCTGACACACATGGGAGTTAATAATTTATGTAACTTTGCATCTAAAATAACAACCGGTTATTTAAAAAGCTGTTTTTTTTTCTCTCTTAAACTGCTCAACTTTGGCTGGTCAATGTGTGTGTAGCTTTCCAACGGATACACATCATATAGCTAAAACCCATCCTCTGAGCTTCATCCTTTTATTCAGGTAGGTTCACCTGTGGTCAGCACAGTGACTTATCTGCCTATGCCTGTGTCCCACTTTAAAACATCTTTTAATTACTGTTGTATTGTGTTTTTTTATGTAAAGTAGTAGCTATATTGGTAAGAGTTACTTTCATTAGCCTTAGGGTCCCCAAATGCTAAATACATTTTAAATGAAAGTCTCAGTAGAGGGATGGTTCAACAATTTGGAAGATACGATTATTTACTTTTCTGTTGAGAGATGGATGAGAAGATAAATACCACTCTCGTGTCTGTACAGTTACTATGAAGCTACAGCTAGCAGCCGGTTAGCTTAGCATAAAAAGTGGAAACAGGGAAACAGCTTTTCCGGCTCCAAACTAAGTTAACCAGCTGCTGATAGTAGCTTTATATTTATCGTACAAACATGTAGGTAGTAAGTATTTGTCAGTAGTATCTATCTTCTCATCTAATTCTCAGCAAGAAAGCAGATGATGTCAAATGATTCCCACAAAGTGTAGGGCACAATTAAACCTTGAGTTATTTATTCTGGAACATATCATTTTAGATACTGGCCGGTCCTTTTCTTACTATCTTAACTTAACTGTCTCTTAATGTTGAAAAATACGAAGTTGAACTTCGCCCAAATCTTAACAATAGAATCTGCATTTCAAATTTTTAAAAATTGCAAATTTAACAGGAAGATGAATAAAATAAAAAGGAATAAAAGGACCAAATACTTTCATCATTTAAATCAGAATACATTTGCTGGAAGTGATAGCTAGCACAAAATGCATTGAACATGTAGTTTTTCCAACTCAAAAGCTTTTGAATCGCAGAAAAAATCATTAACAGTTCATGTTTTGGTGACCCAATTGTGTTTTTTTTCACTGGTGTGAAGTTGCTCTGCGTCAGTGAACCTTTTGACATTTTTATTTAACTTTCTCAGGAAAGGTGTGATAGTGGGTTTTAACTTCTACCTGTAAAGCCCTTAGAGTGAAAACATGTCAGTTTGTCTCCTTTAATCACCAATATTCATTAGTTTTGTAATTACACACTGGTTATGTGTTTAGCAGGTTGATTTCAGTGAAATGAATGGTTATTACATATTAAAGTGATGCACATGCAGTGTTTAGGATTGCAGTTCATTGGATAAAACATTCCAAATCAATGTTGTACAGGTTAAAAGTGAATGAAAACCAAAACAATTGCAGGTTGGACATACAGTAAATATTAATAATCATTGTTGTAGGTGGTCATAGCATTGTATGAAGTGAAGTTCTCACCCCTTTGGCCAATTCTCCCACTTAACCCTACATGTAAATGCTTAAATGAAGCTCTGGATTTCAGGTCTTTTTGTGTCTTTTCGTGGCTGTTGGTGTTATTCTATGAGTAGGTGTAATATGATATTTATATAAAAGAAACTATAAAATTCAACTATTCATGAGGTGAAATTAAAAGAGGGAATATCTGTGTGTTGCCGTTCAGTCAGAGAGTGTCATATCGATTTCAGTGTCACTCAAGTCTTCTTTGAAAACGTCTTTGAGATTCAGTAGATGGTTATTACAGTAATACAGTATTAGACCTGAAACAGATGTGAAGAATCGTGTCTGAATGATCGTTATTTCGAAACCTGTGAGTCGTCTTGTCTGACTGTGATGATGTGGTATTCAATAGGCTGTTTTACTTTGAAGTTGTTGTTTGTTTTTCCAACCTATACTTTATGTAATATTTTATGTGTAGTTTGGATGATGGGTGGATGTGTTTGAAGTTCATGTTTGTTGGGTTCCAACAGCTGTAGGTAACAGACTTTTAGTTTGTTCTTGTTTTTTAGTATAATTTAATAAAAACTTAGATAATGTTTGGCACCTGTTGACATCAGTGCAAACTAAATCCACAGTGGAGCAATACAAACATAAATATATTAAACAGTAGACTTATAAGGATCAAGTGGGTTCCGGTTGTGCAGGCTTCAAATAAAGACAAGCATAACATAAACTGTTATGAATTAATAAATTGGGCCTCTGTTGACACCACTTGTATAATTTCAAAAATGCACAACATTTTCACCAGCAGATGCACACATAGTAGTTAAGAACCCTGTAAACTGTCCCACCCACACGCTCATCTGTTAGCAAATGCTAAAAGTTTAGCTGATTAGTGCTACAAATTAAGGGCGAAGCCTGCCAAAAGAGGAACAAACTACTTTTCTGTGTGTAGCAAGTTATCAAGGTGATTTGTGAGTCAGTCCAAACATTTCTGCCATATGTATATACAGCATGGTTAATGTGACTATGGAAACTACAGCTGTGTAGGTATTGTGCAGCAGGAACTGCAGTGTACTGGATACTAATAACATTTAATGCTGCTGTATCAATGCTTCTGAAAGCCATTTCCCATTAGCTCCCACATGTACTGTATGTTGTTTGATATGTATTATCGTATATTATATCATAACTGGATATAAATATATAATTACTTGAGGTGAGGGAAATATTTGTCATGGATAAACAAATTCAATAGAAACATGATCTAAAGAGGTAAATGAAATATTTCAGGAGGCTGTGTCTCCATGAGTGAAGTATATGAGGAATACATTTTTGTGTATTACTTTTGTATAATTTGGTCTTACCCTGATAGATATTAAACAGTTCTTGTTGCATCCTGTTTTTTTATTTGATGAGTTTGCACACATGTCCTACATTGCCGTAGCTGTAGAAGAACGATAGCTCTTTAGATAAGGTTATTTTAAGTTTTTTTTAAAAATTAAAAAAAAAGAATGAAACACTAAAAACCAACTGCCACAAAACTTAAAACAAACGGAAACTTAAACTTAAAATAACGATAAGCAGAAAGCAGGAAAGCCCAGCTAACGTAAGGAAAGGATTAAATGAGGATCTGAACACTTATTCAATCACCCAGAAAGAGACATCGCCTGTTATGATAAAACAATTCAAAATCGGTTAGATTTGAAAGAAAAAAATTTGAATGTGGCAACTAAAACTGTTGGTTTTCTGTTCAAAGGCTTGTGGATGTTCATTAAACTGCAACTACTGTTCAGTATTTATTCAGTGGCAACAGTTTTTTTGCTTTGTCAACCTCATTGTAAATACAAAAGATAAGTGAAACACTGACTGATGAATTTGCAGGGCTGTAAGACATCACTTATACAAAATCAAATCAGTATGAAAGTTGTGTCAGCAGTAAATTACTTTATTCATTTCATAAAATATCAATATCAGCCCAATACATCTGCAATCCGTTAAGTAACACTGAAAAATAATACACAGGGGACCCCAGTAAAACAGCAATAATCTTAAAATTCTTTATTTATAAACTTGATGCAAGTTTACAAATTACTGTACATGGTCAACATTTCTTCAAATGGTAAATGAGAAATAAGAGAAAAACCCAAAGCCAGCCAACGGTGCCGGACTTGATGTTTTGTTGGTGCCAGAAAATGGACAGTTGAGATAAATGAATCTTTTGAACGCAGCCCAGTTAGAGAAGTAAGTGTATTCACCACGGCATCACTATCAAACTCAAACAGTCTTAATATCCCCTCTGACAAGTCTTGGCCCTTCAGGTGAGGACACTTATTGATAATGAGACTTGTTGATTCCACCCTCCTTAGCTATATCAGACATGTAACAAAGGATGTGTGCTGAGAAGAAAAAGAAGGAAAAAAAAAGCATTTTTCCTGATTTTAAAATACTCCTCTCAGAAAGTGTTGGTTGTTATAATTGACCTTTCCAGGCACATTGTTGCCAGTTGTGCAAATATCTATTTTTTTTTTTTTTTTTAATCAGGAACATTTAAAGATCACACACACTTCAGAACTTCGGATGAAAAAAAAGCATAAAATACTACAGTGGGTGTTGATGAGCCATTACATGTGGGGTTATCATCATGCTACTCCAATCCTGTCAAAAAAAAGGCATCTTTCTATAAATGTCAAACTTATATCACTTGAATTAAAAGTCATTTGGCCCATATTATAATGAAGCTCATTACATTTTCTGTTTTTGACATCAGATCAGTGGGCAAGTAAGCCTAAACGGCAGCGGTACAAACATTAATAACTCCAAGAAAAGAACCCAAAACTCGACACGTATGTGTACTGATCCCCCTCCTAAGTATTTGTTACCTGAGTTGCCATTCAAACATACTTTTGCAGACAGTGTTAACAAATAAACTGCAGAAGAGCCGACAGATTGATAGCGTAGTGATGATGTACTACGGTATATTGCATGGTCAAAGCTCGGTTTCCTACAGAGTTTCAGGTCAGTTCTAAAGTATCCTTATTACACACCAAAAGCAATACCCAAACATATTTATGGTACATTAATATGGCAAAGGATGCCCTGCTAATGGTAGATGGTAGATGTTTTTCTAGCTAGAAGCTAGCAGCATGTGACGGCATGTAAAAGGGAAGCAGTTTTGAAACTAAACTGGGCAGGGGCAAACCACTACAATCAATGTATGCCAGGAAGATATGACATAGAAATATGCTACTAAACTGGGCAAAATTATGAAAAAAGAAAAAAATCATATCCAAAACCCTTTGTTTATACCCTCTAAAAAGCCAATCCCCGTGTGATACTGCTGAACAAAGTGACTGTAATAAAATCCAACTACCTTTTATAACAGTGGTTGAGGTGAGGCTCCTGTGCAGCACGCCATTAGCTTTTTACACACACAGGGCTTCATTTTCAGCATCAACTACCGCCGCTTTAGAGAAACTGAGTGCTTGTGGGGCTTTGTTGTGTTTAGAGCGATGAGGCAAAAAGCGCTCTTTAGCTTTGTTAGGTGGGTTAAAACTTCCAAAAGGCATTTGTCTCATCTTCTGGTGAAAATATATCACATCATATGTATCCTATTCTCATGGTATGCAACATGCAGATTCTGTGACATTTCAGGAACCACTGCTGGATCTGTTCACAGACAACAGTTAAATCTTTGTTAAACAACCCAGCCCGATATTCTTCACATATTTCTAAAAAGAGCTAAAAGATACAGAGTGGTAGGTCATCTCAATTATAAGATAAGCTTCCAAAATATGAAATGTATTTATTTATTTATTTATTGTCTAGGATGCTCAAATAATAAAAACAATTGCTGGATATTTCTACAATATTTGCATTTATGTACCAGTTCATTTTCAAAAAGAAAAAAAGGGGAGAGACTTGGCCAATAAAAACAGGTGCAGTGAGGTGCCACATCAAGAGCTCCAGTATCAATCTTCTGTTAAAATGTCCATTTAAAGAGGGATAACTGACTGTTTGTGAAACCCACTTTGTCAAAGCAGCTAAAGAAAAAGCATTTCCCCACATTTACTTAAAGGGAGAAACGTTTTTTTTTTTCTTTTTAAAGACAAATGAGCATATTTTGAAAACAGAACTAGTGATACCCTCTCATCATCCTCACTAAAACACTCAGGGGAAAAGCAAGATGATACCAGAATAAAGTCTTTTTCCTGGAGCAGGCGAAGGAATACTTGTCAGATGAGCCAACGAGATGGTTTCCGCGAGAAAGATGATATATCCCAAGTTAAGTCAGAAGGGGGGGAGAATATTCCAAAGAAAACAAGATACTTTGACCCAAAGACATGTTCCCAGTGCATAGTGGTAGTAGCTCCTTATCCGTCCTCTTTAGGTGGTGTGTACCAGCCTGGAAAAACAGAAAGAGAAACCCCTTTGCCAATGGATCCATACCACTGTGTGTCAACAGAGGCCCAAACATTTAGGAATATTTACTCACCATTCTTTTCATGAATTTGCACAAGGGATTTGTACGACTGTTGTGCTCTGGCAAGATTGTACTGGTTCTGGAAAACATAATGTTCTGTTAGATGCACAGAAATTGCTCGCTATGCAGTAGGAAAAAACAACTACAAACACACAATGTTCATGATTCGTTTCTGAACTCTGTCGCCCGTCATTCCCCATCTCCCCCCCCATAATTTACTCGTCATCTTTCTAATATTGGCTCTAATAAAAGGCATAATATGGCAAAATGCATACGTAACCTTTACTCCTCCAAAGTTTAACTATGTCTGGTCTGTGGGGAAAGCCTCTACGGCTAATGTATCGGGTACAACACACTTTAAATGACGGGTGTAAATGGGACCTATGATTTAAATTGAGACACTTTTCCCTTTTTGTGATTGCTCCACTGAAACACCGCTGTTACCCGATTAGTGAGCCACCCAGGCGCCTGCTCCAAACACATTTACCTTAATGTGCGTTTTCTAAATGTTGTGAACCCTCGTGAATGTTAAGCACACGGAGACCTGACTAATAACATCAGTTACCTTATTGGCTCCAAACTGCACCCTGGCTTTTCCTTTAACCAGAGTTGCATTAATCTGCATAATGACAGATTCTATGGAATAGGCACTGCTCCAGCCCTAAAAAAAACACACACAGAACCATTGATGCTGTTCAAGTTGAGGAAAGAAACCGTATGCCATGGAACTTATAAATCTCATTCCCCAACCTGTTTTGTGAGAAGCTCCATGCACAAAGCCCCTCCTCCTAAAACATAACTGAAAAACAACAACAATCAGTATAAAGAATGACTGTTAATTCATAAATAAATAAATAAATAGATAAAAGCAGGTATGTAAATTTGTGACGAATCAAGTAAGTGTTCACTTGGCCCTTATTGCAAATGTGTTGCGCTTCAACCAGAATTCACAATATCTTTGTGTGTGTGTGTGGGGGGGATGGGGGACGGGGACGGGGACGGGGGTGTTACTACACACTTACCCTCCGGAGAGCACAGGTGAGACAACCCGTACAAAAGGTGGGTCAAAAGGAAAGTTATCCTGTCGTATGAAGAAAAACAGACAAACTTTCAGTCTCAAGAAAACTTTTCCCAAATAAAACAATTGATAAATATTTGTACAGGACTCACTTTATAAGAGAAATTGAGCAGAATGTAGTCCACTCCTTCCTTTTCTTTCAAGACCTGCAAGTCACTATGTAATGGACTATCAGGGTCTACCCTGTAATAAAGAACAAGTCAAATCTAACAGAAAGCACTATACAACACAATGTTGGAAAATCTTAAAAGCCACTGAATGTGAGAACTTACGTCCTTAACTTGACGTGCCATTCATAAAGGCTGTCCCCGACTAGTTCGACTGAATAAATACCTGTGAAATAGGTGACACAAACACAGCGCTTCACATCAATCTGCTGACGAGATGGTAAAACACTAAAAGTCCCCACTGTGGGGAAATGTGTCATTGCCGTCACCTGTCTTGTAACTCTGTGATCTGTAGATCTCCCTGAGTTCCTTCATTAGGCGGTCCGAGGCTTGCACGGAGCCGGACACTGCACCCTGTAACGTAAATCACAAAAAGGAGAATCACACAGATGGTAGGACGTCTGGACAAATAAGAATCGGCAGGATACTATAAAAATTGGCAGGACTACATCAGGGGAATCAGAAATCCCGACGTGAAAGCATGTCCATCGATGGTAGCATAAATTTAGCATTTTCAACACTTGAAAGGACATCCAACTTTCCAATAAAAACAAGTTACTAAGTTGCTAATCTTTTCTACCATAAGCCCACAAGAGACACCTTTGATCATAAAGCGTGCCCATGCAGTAAGGATACCTGTTATTTTAAGATACTGACCTTTAAATAATTTGAATCAGTTCATGTTTTTATTATTATCAGCAAGCATCTTTATCTACTGCATTGCCTGATAATGTTGGACTGCGCTGCTGAAAAAGTTAAGAGCTCTCTAAACTTTTTGCTGTGCGGCCTAGCTTTTCTTTCGGCTGGAGCCCTCGGGGGCAGCAGCCACACTGTCAGCTGTGAAAGAAACGATGAGTCTGCGTTTTGGACACCGTGCTGTACTGTTGATCTGAACATGGTGAAACTGACAGAAGGAATGAAAAAGATTGTGTGTTCAGTGGGTGTAGTATAACCCTGTACTACTGTGAAACTATCCAGGACAAGGGTTGGGTTCCAGAAACGGTTCCATTTTGCCAAATGGTTCCTGGTTGATAACAAAGTATCCAGATTTACTAAACTCAAACACTAACAAATCTCTTACGTAACCTTTTATCTCTCCATATGGAGCAATGTAGAAAACAATGGATCCATGAGGCAGACATTTGATCAACATTTCATATCTGATCCTGCTCATCTCATTTCCAGGTTGTGAACATTATTTGGACTGCACCAGAAAGAACAGTGTGTGGAACAAAGGGTTATTACTGATGTAAATCGACTCTTTGAGTTGTATCTTTTTATAGCCTAACTAATCTGTCTGTCTGTCTATCTATCTATCTATTGTTGAATCCTAATTTGAATTGATAAAGAAGGCCTTTTTGAAAGGATTTGGATAAATAAAAAAGTGCTTTCCAGGAGACTACCACATTTTTCTGATAAGAGGTACTAAGGTTGCTGCAAAAAAGTTAACAGTCAAAAGGAGAAGTTCCAGTGAAGGAAGCTCCTCCACTTACAGCCACAGTCAACAGAACTCAATAAAGAAAAGCATGACCTGAATGAGCACTTACATTCAAGTGATCCTGTCTCTGGTTTTTACGAATCTTCTCCAGGATGTCCAGGTTCTCTTTTTCTATCCCGTCATCTTCGGACTTTTTCCCATCAACTGGCTCTTCTTCTTTCATGTCGTAATGGTCCAGGTCTTGGTCCAGATCAATGTCCTGCTGTCAGTGTATCAATTATGTTTAGAAACAGAATTTAAAACAAATTGCATTATTAAGCTATGAAGAATGTGAATTCACCGAACGGTCATTAATGTGAATAGGTACCTCTGCCATTTCTTCCTCTTCTTCCTCTTCAGATGTCACCTCATCTGATGGCCCATTCTGTAGTGTGGTGAAACATTGTGAGTTGACCAACTGAGTTTTCAAATGCAACAAAAAACACATTGAATTTCACCCCGGAATTAAGTGAGTACCTTTCGCTCCTGGGTAATCGGGCCAGCGGGAAGAGGCTGGTCAAGCATTTCTACATCTGGATGTTGTGGCAGGTTGTAAAGCCGACAGAGATCACAAATGAGGCGCTTCAACTGCTGAAGAAGCTGTGGGTGTAATCGGTGAAAATAATTAAGACATTAATACTGAAAACCAAACTGCAACAACTGTAACAATTCTACCCAGTTTCCACTGTTCCAGCAAATAAATGTATGTGACATTCCCATTTGGAGCAAGTCTCTGTGAAGCTGGATCCCCGGCAGCCAACTTACCAATGTGGTGCCTTTTCTCACATCTTCTAAGCGCTCCAACACTTCAGCCAGGCAAGGGTCATCAGAGTCAACAAACCATATTGGGGGTGTTGAGGGATAGGCTTCCTGCAACAGAGTCAACAGTAGGACATGGAAATGAAGTCAGCCATGCTTGTATGTTAATGGCTTTATTGTCTACAGATTGTATATTAAACACTTAACAGAGAGCACCGCTGCGTTTATGAAACCAAAATCTAAATCTATTCTATATAAAATGTTAAAAGTCTATTCCACAGCTATAAATCAGTTCAGACCAGATGTTAGAGTTGTCATCATGTGTGACCTTCAGTTTACATGACTGAAGATGCAAGAGCATAAATTATAAAAAAAGGGCTTATTCTTCATTCTAGATGATTGTGGTACAGTGGAGGGGAAAAGTATAGTAGGACTGTTGTGTAGTGTGGCAAGTAAGCTCAAGCTGTGTGGAACGTATGTAATGTATTGATCATCATTTTCAGTGGTAAGGATTAGAGAAGTAAAGATTTACAGATTCACATATAGATATACAACCATTACATTGAATCTTATATACCTTGAATGACTGACTGTGGCTGACAGAAGCCTTCAAGGCTTTCTGAGTTGTCAAGCGCCAAATCACATATATCGGCGCTTTCAGGAACATTGTAAACATTTCAATGACTTGTTGAAGTGAATGCTACTCAACTTTTCCGTTCCTTTTATCTCCTTATCTTTTTGGGATCTAGGACTAATCATCAAAAACCAAAATTCAAAGAAGACACTCACATTGGATCACAACAACCTGCTTAACACATCAATGTACCAAGGCAGCGGATCTCAAGCCTTATTCCCTGTACTAAAATCCCAGCATATTTTCCATCTCTACACGCTCTTCTTATAACTGATTAGCTAAATCAAGTGGATTAAGCAACTCAAGAGATGATGACCACAAATGATCCAGCTAATCCGATGTGAGTAGGAAATGTACAGGGCTTGGGATACCCAGGGAATAGGATTGACTGACTTACTCACTTCTCATTTTCTGGATTTGGATTATGATATTTTCAAAAGACGCTGAATCAAAAAGATTTTTTTTTTCAAAAGATGTGGTCAGGATGTTAGGATGAGTGATCTGTGGCACCACCTGAACAATACACAATTACAGGAACCATGACAAGAGTGAGCCTAAGTAATAAGTGACATTATCTACACTTTGTGATGGTTAACTTTAAATGTTTTTCACAAAATTGAAGATTATTTCCATTACTTATAATGTATTACGGGAAATCTTCCGGGCTTTGAAGCCAATTTGACATAGAGGCCGAACTGTGGCATTTCAAGTTCGGTGTCCGTCACGCCATATTCTCTGGCCAGAAATTACTTTTTTTTACCATAGACTTACATTAAATCACTTAAATCAGTGGCTATGTCTTTCTTTCTTTTTTATTTCCGCGCCACAACCTCTACGAAAGAATTAACGTCATTATCAGAATTTGATCCATTCGATCAGATAACATTTGGAGGTGCATGATTAAATCATTGCATCACCATTCAAGTTAGTCTGAGTGCTAAACCGGAATTAGCTGGCTGGGTTGGTAAGAGTATGTAGTCCGTCTGCTCTAAGAGCCACATAATACGGAAGCAATGGCGATCATCAGAGTAATTTTAGACAGCAGTTGAACTTTTTTGGGTTCATGCGCCACGACTGAGTAACTTCCATAGAAATGAATGGGCTTCGCCTTGAACTGTGTTCAAGTTCTTAATGTACATCCATGACATAGACATTGTCGTCATGCTAAATATTACGATATATATGATGATATCTTTTACCTGTATAATTATCTAATGTTAGCAAAAGAAAATACAAATTATTTATGCAAATGAACTTTTCATCCAGCCACATGACGTTCATACGCTTACATACGAAGCCACGCCCACCCAGGAGACCGGAAGTGTGTGCCGTTTCATACCATACCATTGGCGCAGCTTGTAATGGTCTAACGTTATCTTTAGTTAGCTACAGAATCTAATACGATTGCAGACTCCTTAATATCTATTATACATTATATCGCTTTCCACATATTTTGCTGTCCCAATAAAGGAACCATTAACGTCACAGCTTTAATATAAGTCCGCCACAGGGATCAGTCTATTTACTGAAAAGGCAGAATTCCAACGTCCCATTAAACCGCCTCTATTAAACGTTCGAGATATTACGGGGACATTCAGTGGTATTCCTGATCAGTTAGATGTGTTGTTTTAAATATTTATATTTTTAAAGCACTTGTGATGCAGTTAAAGTTCCCATATGACTTAGCTAAAACCCCTTAAAATGAACCTAGATACGGTTCAGAAGTATGAAAGTTAGCAGCCGTGGTGCTGCAAACAGTAACGCAGTTATTGTGGCTAACAAGACAGGCTAGCGTCAACGTTACTAAACGAGGTTTTCTTGAACACTTTTTCGAAGTGAATTTAACACTGGGGCTTTGTTGGTTTGTTTATTAACGGGATTACTCCAATCTTAATGGCTTTAAATACAACATGAAAATAAAAGCGAACACTTTGATCGTAGTTCATTTGTAAACACGGAACCTTCCGCGGAATGATTTGGTTTCAGTCGATAGTCAGTGGCTTAGGTTAGCTTGTGCGCAGAGCTGGCCTGGACTCACCGTGATGTTGCAGTGAATGATCAGCAGCTTCTCTCCTGTTACGTTAAATTGGCAACTAAGTTCATCGGGTTTCCAGTCTATTATTCTGAATCGTTCGTGGTTTGGGTCAAAAATAGACTCCAAAAACTTCAATTCGGCCTTCAGCCCCGAAACCGACATCTTCTACTCATCTCAAACCACCAGGCCGCTGGCAGAGGGGAAGTCGGGGCGGAATGTGACCGCGCAGTTAAGTCGGGTCTACGGATCTCGTACATTAGCGTGAGAACAACAACAAAGGGCTGGAGGGTTAGGTCTATGATGAACACTGTCAGTGGTATTTGACAGTTATGACATTTTAAATGAACTTAATTATATTTTGTTTCAATGTTTGTTGTGTTAGTTTGTTATTATTTAATGGCATGATTTTATTTAGCACAAATTTCGTAGTTGTAATTTCAACCTAGAGCCCATTTATAGAGTCTAGACCACATACAATAAATATACAATATATAATGTGCAAGCAAACAAAAGATTTATAATGTTTTTAAAAAAGCAAGGCTGGGTTACCAATAGAGTAAAGTGGGCAGCTGGCCTGGGGACGTGGACCTCTAGGGGCCCCCAAAGCACCAGCTTAACTGTGTTGGTTGGTTGACTTTTGACTAATTGCAAATTTCTTTGGGAATACTGTGCTCACAGATTGTATATGGCTTAATAAAAGTGTGCATACTCAAACTGTCATTCAAAAAAAAAATTCCAGTAAAGGGCAACTGATTGGTTTCTGGGCTTTTGTGCAAAATGTAATAAAGCTACCATTGGTAGCATGCTGGGTACTTGATGGGAAATTTCAGGCAACAGGGCCCAGCAGCACGTAGGTTGATCAGCCATGTAAAAAAGGATTTGATTGCTTAGAAAAGTTGTTTCTTTGGTATGATTAAAGCGCCTTTCAGGTAACTAGCGGCACAGTATGATGCAGTCCAACACAAACCTGTACTCCCTTTTGTGAAGTCAAACAATTTCAGATGTTTAAGGCTGTGTCATAGAGGTGTTAAATATGTTAAATATGATATGAATACCCATTCAAGGTGAATATAAATATATCTGAGAGTAATAAATATGATTCAAACGAAAGCTTCATAAACGTCTATATACCTCGTAAAATAATCAATCAGAGCATATAATCAAAAGTACATTTTCCATAGTTTATGGTCCTGGTCCTTTCTCCCCCTAGAAGTATGACACATTTGTTTCTGGCTGGTAAGTATTTATGGTAATCTTTGTTTCTTTAGTTGTTTGGTTGTTTGACTTGGAGGGATTTTAATGCTAATGATATTTGTTGGCTTGTTGGTAACATTGCCCCATGACCTGAGCCCCTACATCTTTGTCATCTTCGCTTCAAGGACCACATTTGGAATTAATAGTATCATCCTTGATTTCCTTTGTAGTTGTGTGCGTCCTCCTGTGTCAAAAAAGCTAACTAAACCCAAAAAAATAAATGCATGATGTGTGCATGTTAGATTAAATAGCAGACGATTATTTGCTGCCCCATCCCCTCCCCGGTATATCTTTACAGTTCCAGAGTAAAGGCTACTAAAAGATCCATCTCACTCGGGACACTCACTATTGCCCTTGGGCAGGCATTTCAGGACAATTAAAAAATGAACAAACAGACTCAAACAGTTTTTTATCCAAAATCCATAGGTGGCTTTGATACTACTTGGGTAATAGAATGATTTGCACAGTGAATGTCTTGTATGTGTGGTATGTTTGTATTTTGGAGTCTTTACTTTCTTTTTCTTCTCTTTTTTAACAATCTTCTGTCTCTTTTTATATGTTTTTAAAGTGACTTTTAGAGGCTCTGTTATATTTATTTATTCACCTGGTTTACACCTTTGCTGGTGTTTGCACTGATAGGACTGCATCCTATTTCGTTTGAACAAAGTTAATACATTACAATGTTAAAAAATATTTTGTGACAACAAAGACTAATTTTCTTCTTCTTCCTATCCTATATAGGACATTATTATCTCATTTGTGTGCAATAGATTGGAGCTATACATTTTTTACCTGGGGTTCAGGATGAATAAATCTAAGGGGTCAGTAGTTGATTAACATAACAGACAGATGTCTTCTAATCCTTGCTTTGAATTTAAATAACTGTGTAATTGTACATATTGAAGTCCCTGAAAAGTATTCAGTTAAAACATTATGGGAGGATGCAACCTGTAACAAGGGGTATAAAGGAACTTAGTTTGAATGTGTTAAAAGCCCCAAAAGTTTGTTAAACCCTGGATTAGATCATGTGAAAGCAATATGTAAACTGTATTGAGCTCACTGTAAAAAAGATGATAGCTGATTAATAAAAAACCTTCATAGCGCTATTTTTCCCACCCTTGTATAATGAGTATGCTATGTAGATTGTATGTGTAATTTTAAAACCCAAGGTTTTAGCTAAAAAGTATGGTTCTTATGGCTCAGTGCTTTTTGGAAAATTGTAATTTTAGGACATGTAATGGGTGCAGCAATTGTAAAAAAAATTGATTTGTATTACTGCTCTGTTCAGGTAAACAATAATGGGCAATTACACATTGAATACACTGACTTGACACTAGATGGCACAATACATGTATAAATATGTTCTGCTAACAACTTAACATGAACTCCTGCTGTTGCAGTACCATGGGAAGTACACACAATATTATCTGCAGCAGTACACCTTCTTTACAACAGAGCAGTTCATAACACATCACATGTCAGGACATGCGAGCCAGTCATGCATTTCAAGGTCCAACTATGAGGTGCATTCGCCACGCTTTCTTTCTGTGCACCTACCATCTTATCAAATAACTAAAACTGCTGTTGAACAGGCATTTGAAGTTGGGTTGTTTTGTACCTGGATTTGGGTAAGTGTTAATAAAAAGCTGTGTTGTGCACACATAAAGTAAAAACATGGACCTGGAGTGTGTTTTGTTGAAACGTGGTCTGTGGAAGTCTTGGTAATTAAGTTTACTGTTTTATTTTATATAATAAATTTAACAAAGTAATCTTGTAAACAATTGTTGCAATCAACTTGTGTTTTAAAATATTATTTCATCAGTTGTTGAGTCTTTTGACATCAAACTGTTATTTAAATGAAACCATCTGAGAAGTTTAGAGGGGAAATGTTTCTGGTGGAACTGCTTAACAACTCAGGCATCTGAAACATGAAGAGAGGGCCCACCCACTGGTTTAATCTTCAAAAATGTATACTACGTTTCCAGAGAAGTAGATTTTTCAGATATTTTTACTTTACTATTTATTTTTGTGGCAATTTTTTACTTTTACTCCTTACGTTTTAACAGGAATATCAGTACTTTCTACTCCTTGCACTTAGAAGAAAAAGAGACTCCCGTCGGAGGATAATCAGTTGAGATAGTATGTGTGCATCTTTGAGAACTATAAGTTATATAACTTATGCAGTCAGTTCATTAAAGCCTGTTGTTGTAATGGTCTATGGTTCTTACAAATTTAAAGTAAGTTAGCTAGGGATTTTATTGTTTGTGTACTTCACCTGTTAGCTAGGTTGCTCCTGGCTCTTGATTCATAATGGTAATTGTTGAACGCCCCTGCTCACGTCTGTTATTTCAGTTGCCTTTTTTTCGTGTCCACTAAAGTTTCTCGGCTTGCACTCTAAATAATGGTTGTCATTCGCACGGTTACTTTTACTTTTATACTTTAAGTAAATTTCCAAGCTTGCACTTTGTTAATTTTACTTGAGTAAAAAAGTTAAATCAGTAGGCCTACTTCTACTTCTACCAAAGTACCTTTTAACACAAGTATCTGTTTGTCTACTTCAGTAAGGGAAGTGAGTAGCCTACTTTTGTCCTCTCTGTACTTTACAAGCATATCATATGTTTTTTTATGTTCATTTTTTTTTTATCTGCAAAGTAAGAAGTAACTATTGCTGTCAAATAATGTAGGGAGTGAAAAGTGCATATATCCCTCATATCCCCCATATATAGTGGAGAAGAAGTAAAAAGTAACATCAAATTACAAAGTGCCTCACAATTGTACCCAAGTATAGCATTTGAGTAAAAGTGCTCAGTTTTTTTCCGTCACTGTGTTTATTGTTATACTATGAGTGTAAACACAAACCAAACAAGCATCACTCTCTTATTGACTTATTTTTGTGTATTTTCAAGGTATCAGAGGGAAATCAGCATGAAGGTGCCTCAATCGTCTATAATCACATTTGCTCTGCTGTTGATTCAACTGTCCGGTGCATCTGGGGGCAAAATCCTGGTGTTCCCATTGGATGGAAGCCATTGGGTAAACATGAAAGTACTCATACAGGAACTGCATGCTCAAGGCCATGAGATTACTGTGGTTCGTGCGTCTGATAGCTGGTACGTCAGCGAAAGGTCTCCTCTCTACACCTCTGTCACTGTTCTCAGCCCTGGTGGATTTGAGGAAAACTACTTTAAAGCATTTTTGTCTCGACAGCTGGAGGTCCGGCTTCAGGGTGGGCACACATCTTTTTGGTCTAAAATCTGGACTCAAATTCAGATTGAGCAACTGGTTGTGAACCATATGTCTCAGCTCCATAAGGGAATGAGTGAAATGATCATTCAGATGTTTGAAGATGAAAACCTGATGCAGTCTTTTCATGAAGCCAGATTTGACTTGGTTCTGACCGACCCCGGCATCGGCGGAGGGGCAATGTTGGCACGTCGGCTCCAAGTTCCTCTTGTTTTCAATGTCAGATGGACCATTCAAGGTGAAGCTCATTTCCTTATTGCCCCCTCACCTCTGTCATACATTCCTTTCACTGCAACGGAGTTGACAGATAAGATGACCTTCCCTCAAAGAATAAAGAATGTTTTGAGTTATACTTTAGGTATGTACACTATGTCATACATCACAGAACCTCATTACAAACCACTAGTTAAGAAGTACTTTGGCCCCAGTGTGGATTACTCAACATTTTTCTTGGATGCGGATATATGGCTTATGAGGAATGACTTTGTCTTTGAATTTCCACGTCCAACAATGCCAAATATAGTCTACATTGCTGGATTTCAGTGCAAGCCCCCAAAGCCACTTCCTGTAGACCTGGAGGAGTTTGTCCAGAGCTCTGGAGACCATGGGGTCATTATGATGACCTTAGGAACTTTAGTCGAGAAGCTTCCTCAAGATGTTGCTGAGGAGATTGCCGCAGCCTTTGCCCAGCTGCCTCAAAAGGTTGTATGGAGATATACTGGACAGAAGCCAGCCAATCTGGGCAAAAACACTTTATTGGTCAACTGGCTGCCACAGAACGACCTCTTAGGACATCCCAAAACTAAAGTGTTTGTCACCCACGGAGGCACAAACGGGGTTCAGGAGACAATTTACCATGGAGTTCCTGTAGTTGGACTTCCCCTATTCTTTGACCAGGCCGATAACCTCTCCAGAATCAAAGCAAAGGGAGGAGCTGTGATTGTGGATATTGCCAAGCTTAATAGACACATGTTTGCAGATGCCCTGATGACAGTTCTTTACAATTCGTCTTACAGGGAAAACATGCAGAAGCTCTCAAGGCTGCACAGAGATCAGCCCCTGAAACCACTGGACCAGGCAGTGTTTTGGATAGAATATGTCATAAGACATAAAGGAGCTCGTCATCTGCAGACACAGTCCAACAAAATGTCCTGGTTTGTTTACAACTCTGTTGATGTGCTCGCTGTTTTGTTGGTACTGGCTTTACTTGTAACATTCACCTGCATTTCAGTTGTAAGGTTACTCTGGAGATTTGTTTTTGTTGTGACAAAGGTTAAACATGAATGACATTAAAAACAAAATGTTTTTTCTGTGGGAAATTCAAGATTTACGCCACAAGTCTCTGTGTTGCGATATATGCCAGTTGTAAACTTGTCTGTCACCATGGTTATATAATATACAGTATATATAAACAAAATACCAAGACCAAATTAACAGGGTTGGGGTGCGATTGTCCGAAAACTGTGTGTGTGTGTGTGTGTGTGTGTGTGTGTGTGTGTGTGTGTGTGTGTGTGTGTGTGTG
>NC_048414.1:13249800-13258473 GCF_013103735.1 Etheostoma cragini
GTCCAGAATTATGTTGCATAGTTGGTGCAGTGTATTGTAAATGTGCCTTATTATTTCTGTTTCCTATAGCTCAAATCCGAACATTCTAAATTAACTCTCTTACGAAATCCTTAATTCTAAATTAGCATTATATAAATCAGGACACAGTCATGCATTGGGAATAACAAATGGTGAAAATTATATACTATTACTGACATATTACACATAAATATATTAAGGCCTCATTTCAAAACACATACAAATATATTATATATAAAAAGCTGGTTCATGTTCATACAACTGGCTGATCAAATAATGAAGCACAAAACTATTAATGAAGTTGATTACAAAAAGCTTGACAGAAATTCTGTAAATGAGACATAACCAAATTGGACTGTTGTTTTTTTACAGTTAACGCAGTCTTTGTTTAAATACCTTACATTCGTTGGGAAGCCGGTTAGATCAGAAGATTCTTGCCTATTTTGTTGTTAAGAAACATCTTACATTTTAATATATATTACATGCCACAATCTTCATATATTGAAAAAAGAAAATTTTCAATCATCTATTTCTTTATTACGCACCATGCTGCTAGCAAAGGTAAAGCTGAAAACACCTGCTTTTGTAAAAAAAAAAAATATCACAAACCATGACAGACAACGTTAAAATAATTCAGCTCTGAGTAATGTATGTTTTTAAATCAGTATTCTTCTGATTGTTTGGCCATTAGACGAGACACATCCAAATCAAACCAGTCAGCAGACACAGGCCCGACTCTCTTTGAATCACTTTGTCAACATGTCAGCAGTGATAAAAAAAGTTCTCAGATCCTTTACTTAAGTTAAAGTACTAATACCACACTGTAGAAATACTCTGTTACAAGTAAAATTCCTGCAAAGTTTACTTAAGTAAATATATGTAAGTTTCAGGGAAATGTAGTTGAAGTATTAAAAGTAAAAGGAGGCTGGGGGTGTGGGCTTGACCAACTGACACTTTGCTTGTTTGAAAACCATGATGTCTCTCTCTCATGGGTGGGCCTAATTCTCTGTGCGGGCAAAGCACAGGAAGGGGAGTTAACATGGCCCCTTATGACCTCATAAGGAGCTAAATTCCACATCGGCTCATCTGAGCTTTTATTTTCTCAAAGGCAGAGCAGGATACCCAGGCCTCGGTTTACACCTGTTGTCATTTTTAGCCACTGGGGGACCATAGACAGAACTCATATTAATGTTAAAAAAAACTCATAAAGTAAAATTTTCATTCCATGGGACCATTGTTCAGAGGAGGACAGAGGGGCAGAGGATCGCCCCCGCTACTCACCCCTGGTCACAGCCGCTCTCAATCCCGTTCTTAAACCTTTCTACCACCGATGTGTTGCTCTTTTGATGTATACCCTCCTGTTTTTACCTCCTCATGAGTTTCTCCTAATGTCAGCAATCGATTTTTTAATCTGGACCCTTTTTTTTTGACTGATGGGAACAACAATCTTAATATTAAGCAAGATGGCAGCAGTGAAACAAGCTACAATGTAAGATAATAGGGAAATTGTCCAGCTTGTATTTACCACGTATTGTCCCTGTGACAACTAACAAGAATCGCCATTTTGTTGTGTACCTATCAGATGACCACAGGAAACAGTCCAATTTCTATTTTTTTATTTCTACGGTTACTATGTTGTAAATGTGAGGCTGCCAGTACCCTATATTAGGCTAGGTCAAAGAGAAACAGGATTAAAAGTCTACTTTAAGCCCCAAGTGCCATTTAGGTCAAGGATTAGTCAGCATGAGAGAATGCTTGACCCATGGCACAGTTTCAGGACTAGCGGTTTGTTAATGATACCATTTACAGTATCTACCTGAGAAATAATTGGCAGATGTTTGTTTGTTAAAACCAGTAAAACATAATTCCTGTCAAAAGTTTAACTAACTTTCCAAATCACTGCAATTTTTCATGTTTTTTGTATCTCTTTGGAACTTTTATCGCAAGTAGGTGGTAAAACATCACAACTCTACAAAACTCAAAGCAGATCATCAAAATGGCTTTTTTTTAAACATGTTATAACATGTTCAATTGACTAGTACAACACAGAATTACACAGTAACTTCTTCACCACACCTAATCAGTGTGTCATCAAGACAGAACCTCTCATGTGAAGTAATTGTCTTTCACAATGCAATGCTCGCAATACTTTTGAAATGCTTCTCTTCTAATTTGCATAACTACATTTCACCAACATTTAATCTAACTGTTCTTAATGGTTAATCACTGAAGATTTTAAATTGTTATTTTCAGCTATATAAAATGTGTTTGTATGAACATCTAAATTACAAAAATGAATTCCAAACACAAAAACAAAAGTGAAGATGTAAAGTGAGAGAAAAACATCTATGATGGAAATGTAAAGATGCCTTTTTGAGGATGTTTTTTCTTGGTTTGATGTCTTTGTTTATATGTTCACCTATTTAATAGCCCAACCACACCAGGAATTCTATTGCTAATTGATTTTACCTAGTGGTAACCACAATTGGTCAGGGGGGGGTGACAACATTCATTGTTATGTGGATGAAGATCTATCGCCAATAGCTCAAGACAGGCTTGATCCAAATGACTGCAATGTAATGTGTGCTGAATACAGTATCAGGCTTTGGTTTTTTACAGTATTTATTGTTACCGTGTACATTTGATTTTTACAGTATATCTATGTTACAAAGTATATCTAAAAGTAATTTAAAAACAAATTTTGCCAAATGATATTAGATAATGTCTTCTTTTATGACAACTTGATTAAAAAATTGATAGGTATGGAAATTATAGATTTTGTAAATGTTGGGTAATGTAAAAATAGGCTATTGCCTAATGCAAAAACTGTAATCCGTCTTTTACACTAGACTTCTGTAGCATCTAACTATCACCACTTCTAACGGCAATTTGAAAAATGTAGGTTTATAGCCCATCTTGGATTAGTAGTTAAAAAGACTAGCCTAAAAAATATGTTATTATGGTGTGTTTTGGTGATTAAACCCCATGTTCTCATGACGTTTCACGGAACAATTATACTTCGAATCAAAGGTTGTGTGGTGAGAGATGTTTACAATCCAAATGAATGCAATGGCGAGTTTTGAATGAAAGACTGTTACAAGTGTTGTGTGTTTTGACTCTGATGAAGTCCACTCACTTGCCTCTGCGCTCCTCCAAGATCTCGCGGGATTTTAAGATTAAACGGGTGGTTAAAAAAGGTGGTTCCCTCGCTGCGCCTGTCTATGCTGACAGCAGAGAGAGCGGCACAGGTAGCTAGCAGTAGTGTCGTAGGTTCCTCTGTCGGTCTACCTAGCGACACTTCCCTCTGTGCGTGATACGATTGCGTGTGTGTGGGTGCGAGCCTAGGAGAGTCCATCCCGCATCATCATCACATTCCACTCGGGTCACCTAGCGCTCGACTACCGGCATTTTCCATCTCCCGTCTCCGAAGATGATACCTGGCAAACGAAGGGCTGCAGTCATGTCCTTCTCGGTGGCGATTGTTGGAGCCCTGATGCTGCAGTCCGTCTCTTCCCAGAACGGTAGGAAATTCCCTTATACAAAATACATGGCAGTAATCTCACTTCATGGCACAAAATGTGGGTTTTTAGGGAAGGATGTCGCCTGCATTTGTGCAGTGGATCATGTTTTATATGAATAATTGACGTGTCTTTTCTCAAGAACGCTGTCCATCACGAATATCTTACCGGCCGCCAAGTCTCATTAGATAATCCCTTACGTTACACTAACATAAACTGATATCAGTCGAATGAAGCGCTGTTTTTTAGGTTTCCTTCGAAATACAGGTTCAATAAATCATTAATGTGCTACAATCTGTGTTCGTTGGGCCGAAGTGGGCCAAAAGGAAGCCTGTGCGATGTCCCTAAAATGTCCTTTGAAGTGTGGAGCTGCATACATAAGCCGTTCAATCAGCAAGTCCTAATTGGGAAATAGAAGAATGCGGACAAGGAAATGGTGTCCCACTGAAGTTCAAAATCTATCATGTTTTCCTTCACACACACACACACACACACACACACACACACACACACACACACACACACACACACACTGCTCAGGTATGTCAGAATATGGCTCATTATAAGCAGCAGATCACTAACTCCTCTCCTCACAGGGTGAGATAAGATAACCTAACACTAATTAGATGTAGGGCCTCAGAAGTGCTGTAAATAGCACCAGTCCATTTTGCTGCATGTTTCTATTTTTAGCGCAGAGATGCTGCACTGGGAACCATGGCTTTAATGTCTTCTTGCAACAGTGAATCTCTTAACTCTTTGCTGAGATGTGTTGCACTGCAGAATGGCATTGATTCTACTTGTCCAGTTGACCACTCTGCTCATAAATGTCACCCCCCACCAGACAGTTTAGGGCAGTGTAAACCCATCTCAGATGAATATTTGGGCGGTTGATACTTTAAGTGTGCAGTGCAGATTTGCAAGCATGTGTGAGAATAAGTTAGAATGTATTAAGCTCTGGCCTTCTCTGCAGTGGACCATATGTAGGAATGCATTACACATATCCTCCTCCATCACACCCACTCATGAGCTCTTCTTCAATCAGCACCCCAGCCGATAAAGCTCTACTTAAATGTATAATGGCTTTTTATCTGACAGACCGCTACAAAGTGCGATATTTTCATATATTCTACTTTGCTTGATTTCAAAGAGTCCAGAAAGGCTGTATTGTTCAGAAAACTGTATACTATACTGTGTGTGTGTGTGTGTGTGTGTGTGTGTGTGTGTGTGTGTGTGTGTGTGTGTGTGTGTGTGTGTGTGTGTGTGTGTGTGTGTGTGTGTGTGTGTGTGTGTGTGTGTGTGTGTGTGTGTGTGTGTGTGTGTGTGTGTGTGTGTGTGTGTGTGTGTGTGTGTGAGATTAATGCACATAGTAGCCCTCCACGTAACCTATACAACACATCATAAGCCTGAAATGATAAGGTCCTCTCTGTGTAATTGGCAGTATGGCTATAATTATTGATCATTCTAATTTTTGATTATTCCAATGATTATTTTCTCAATTCTTTTTGATTAATTGTTTGGTCAACACAATATGTCAGGAAATAGTAAAAACAACAACAACTAAGGAATGTGTGGCATTTAAACATCTTAAACGATTAATTTATATTTAAATGTACCGCTTTTTTATCATATTTAACATCAAAGGCACCCTTTAAGTGAATTTATTTATAGCTCAGATCTTTCTCATGCTCCCTGATATCCTGCACAGAAAATATAAAAATCCCAGGACAATTAGAGACGTGGTTTGTAAGAGAAAGCATTTTTAATTTGAATGATGCAGTCGGTTTTTTAACCACATTATAAAATCATGTTAGGTTATAATCATTTTAAACAGTCCCTTTCATTTCTGTAAACATCAGATTATAGAATATCAGCCACTGGAGGACATTTCCAAACATTCACTTTAAAAGCAGCATGTAACTGCAATATATGCTTCTTTTGATTTCTGTTGCATTTTCTAATCTCTAGTTGTCTCTGTCCATCAGGTCTCACCTCTGTTCTAATACAATATTCATTTAGCATCCAATTAGCTACACAATAGGTGTTGGTACATTACAACTGGGACTGTGGCCAGAATTCAGAAGATACAGAGAAAATATCTGCGAGGAATGGCCATCTGTCAGGTTGCCGTCAGATTTACGGAATGAATAATAAACCAGAAAGTTGATATATAAAAGGCATATATTACCATAAAACAATACACTATAAAGTCACACTTAGAGCTGAAACAATTAGCCCAAAAATTGATTAGTAGATCAGCAGAAAAACTATTTTGTTAATCAGTTAATTATCAAAGTTCCTTATCAAGTTCAAACTCCAACTATGTATTTTTGGTCCCCAGCCTCTCCAATGTGGAGATTTACTGCTTTTGTCTGTTTTTATATCATTGTAAATAGAACATTATTATTGGTGGTCAGACAACATAAGACATTTGAAGATGTCACCTTGGGCTCTGAGAAATCAGGATTTTATTGTTTTCTGACCAAACCATTAATACCTTGTTGCAAAAAGACAAAGACCAATTAATTCATAGCTTAATTGACGCACCGGGCAGTTTAAAAGTAGTTTGTTTTTTTCTACACTTTTCTACATATTCACCAAGAAAACAAACAAACAATATCCAGTGTGAATTTTGATGGAACAAAATGAATAAGATTAAACAAAGTACTACCTTTTTTAAACTTAAATTGGAAACAAATTTGAAGCAAAAATATTGAATAAATAAAAGTGTGAATGTGTACAAACTTGGCAATACTGATGAATAAATAAAAATATAAATAATATAAATATAAATATAAATAAAATAAAATAAAAATAATATGCAGCATTAAAAGGCGGCAGTATAAAATAACAAGTAAAATAACAGGTTTTTAAGCGGGAAGCTTTTACGGATGTACAGAGTTGGGAGAAATAATTGAAAAAACTTGACTTTAATCGATAATAAAAATAATTATTAGTTAGATTGTAGCCTTAAAATGTAATATATTTTGGGTCAATACAAACAATTGTATGTCTCACCTTGGACTTTAAGACATTAACATTTTTTGAGACTATCAAAAAACAACAACTGAAAGATGCATTGATAATAAAAACAATTAGTTTTGGAATATGTGGACAATTTCAGATTAATCACAATTATCTCAAGTGGTGAGAATGAAAGAACACTGAAAAAGTACAATGCGGCCCTACACACAACAGTATGCCAAAACTAAACATCAACTGGACAAGAGAGACGCCGTTCAAACATGTACAGAACAGTGCTACTGGCTCAGCACTTTTTGACATATCTGGACTGTCCGTGGTGTTAGTATCTGACTCTCAGCAGTTTTATATTAAGAGCTGAAGTGTTGGTTTGAGTTGTCAGTCCCTGCCATGTTGTTTACTAGCATTATACACTCTGTTGCCAGGTCATTAGGTACATACACCATGGCTAAAACTAAAGTTGTTAAAGCGGCTAAAACAATCCTACATTGAATCCTTCATGAAGGTGTAAATGATTAGTTTTTGCTGAAACTGTTTTAGAGAGGTGTTGATTCAACTAAATTGTTATTTTGGAGGCTGCAGTTCATGGTACTGTTGAATTGTGACAGGTGTCTCTATTATTTTGTCCACCCCTTTTATATAAATGAGGGTAGTCTAAATAACAGAAACACCTCTCCGTATAAAGCAATATAATTCAACATTATGACCTCCATGGAGGTAGGATTTATTGCAGGCCTGTTGTATTAGACCGCATTAGTTATAAATTCCATGTACCTACTAACTGAGTGTATGTAGGATTCTATCTGTGCCGTCAGTAAGCGGGTTGGTCTTGATGTCAGCTTGACATGTCTGTCTGCCTTGTGATGGTCTGCTTGGTCTTGGTTTAGCACCTCTTCTTCTTCCCACTATGTTGCCTCACAGTGCTTCTATGGAAACGGAGGAGGTCTAGCACTATGCGCCCACACGCTACCCAGACACCCATAGCTGCAATTTCTATAAATCTTCCCTCAATCTCCTGTGCTCTCTACAGTGCCTATAGACCAAGCTCATGACTTCTGCCCCCCCCCCCCCCCCCCCCCCCCAACTCCTCCTTTCTCCAATCTGTGCAGCCGTGATCATTTGTTTCACTTTTATTGCTTTCAGTTTAGAGAGAATACATTTCAATCCCATATAATTAACAGTATACTGTTTGCCCAGCGTCTGTGCCCCATTATTGAATAATTACACATACAAGCACTAAACATGTTTTTATTATACAGACAAGATATACTGACAAGGTCACTTGGAGGACTTTTGGACGTGAGTGCTGCACGAGCCCAGCACGAATTTATATGATGTCATGGAGTGGACAAAATTAAGTGAGAGCATCCTCGCAAAGATGTCTCAGTAGAATTAAATGAGAGCTTCCTAGAAATAGCAGCAATAATGACTTGGGCAGATCTGAGGTCCTCTCTCTCTCTCTCTCTCTCTCTGTCTCTGTCTCTCTCTCTCTCTCTCTCTTTCACCAAAAACACTGATCTTGAGTTGGATGTTAATTTGAGTTCGGTTATCTCTATATAACATTTTTGTAATCAACCTTTTTTCATTTTAATATAATTTGCCTGTCAGTTACTTTTTTATTTATTCACATTATCTTTTTCTGTTTGTCTTTATTTTTCTGGTTCCCATTTAATTTACCCTGTTATTCGTTTCGCCTTTCCATCCTCCATCTGTTTTCCTTTTTTGGGCTCATCTCTGGACATGCTGCCCCATAAACCTCCACCGCCACCCCCAGCGGGCTTTGTGAAATCACCTTTTTCTGAGACTAAGCTCACGGGTGACACCTTCGAGCTTTACTGTGAAGTGGTGGGAAACCCCACCCCAGAAATCCAGTGGTGGTACGCTGAGATCAACCGAGCTGATTCCTTCAGGCAGCTGTGGGACGGCGCCCGTAAACGGCGAGTATCCATCAGCACGGCCTACGGCTCCAATGCCGTGAGCGTGTTGAGTGTCTCTCGTCTCACGCTGGACGATGCCGGAACCTATGAGTGCAGAGCCAGCAATGACCCGCGACGTAACAACCTGCACCAAAATCCAGCCACCACCTGGATCCGTGCTCAGGCCACCATAACGGTGCTGCAGAGTGAGTGGTCACTGTAGACGACCCCCCCCCCCCCCC
>NC_048414.1:13258590-13314883 GCF_013103735.1 Etheostoma cragini
GTGCTCATCCATCGGTTCAGCAGATCCTTCAACCTGCACCTTGTAGAGACCGATTTCCTCCCCATCTCCATTTCCTCACTACTTAATTTTTGTCTTCCTTTAGCTCTCCTTTTCTCATTTACCTGTACTTAATATTCATTAATAATTCATTTTGGTTATTGTTGTTATTTCATTTGTGTTTTTTAAAAAGTAAAATTTTGCAGACTGACTATTTACGCACAAAGCATTTGGAGTGACATAGTTATTTCTGAATCTAATGAATCAAACTTGGGTCTTGGATCTCAATACTTTTTTGGTATCGGCCATAATATTTCAGATTTTCGGTTCAGATAGCTCCAGATTTATAATCATGCCAATTTTAGATGATCTTTTGTGGGCAAAGTAGTAGTTCAGCTGTGTTTAGGTTAAGACATGATTTACCAGTTGTGAGGTTTGATGTTATATTCCTCAAAGTAAGATATTGGAAAAAGACATTTTGGTATTTACTCTGTACCATATCTGTGGGGTTGCCTTAGCGCTAGCTTAAAAAAAAAAATCAAAATGGTGCAGAGATGTGTTTCAGCTTGTGACTACTCAGATTTAGAGCTTGAACGGTGTCTTAATGTAAAAAGATGTAGCTCATCAAGATTAAAGGAAAACGCCACCATTAGTTGAAATAAGGCTTATCATGGTCTCCCCCTGGGGATATGTAGGCCAACGCATTTTTCTGTCCCAGTGCATGCATTGTTTTAGTCCGGTAAAACACCGGCAAGCTGCCGCTAGTTAGCTTAGCTTAGTGAATGGAATCCTATGTTGCCGGTTAGCACATTCTGAGTCAAAGTGAGCCAACAGAAAAACAACAACAACAACAACCTAATTACCTTTTGTGGCCTGCATTTTCACAACAAGTACAAATAGCAATGCAGATTAAGACTAGACAATTTCCTAGGCAGATATTGATTTGGGACTATTTTGGGTGGAAGCACAGCCAAAGCACTGCTACATGGTGCCGAGATATCCCGCAGCAACTCTGTGTAAATACAGGTCTATACGGAAGAGGATTAGGGCCACTGGTGAACAATGTATGTGAGTTCTGACTTTTTGCTCAGAAGTCTGACTTTTCTTCTCAGAATTCTGACTTTTTGCTCAGAATTCTGACTTTATTCACAAAAAAAAGACAGCATTCTGAGAAAAAAGTCAGAACTCACATACATTTTTCACCAGTGGCCCTAATCCTCTTTTGTAGGTCTAAAGGGGTCGATCTATCCTGTAAAATAAACATGTGTCATGTTTATAAACGGAGACAAAAAATGCGTTGGCCCACCTATCTACAGCTAGGGGAGACCGTGATGAGCCCTATTTCAACAAACTGTGGCGTGTTCTTTTAAGCAAAACAAAACATAATTTCAACCAGATACAAATGTATGTTATTATGAGTTTGGTGGGTTTATGGCATTCCAAAAGTAAAGCTAAGCCAGTTGTTGAAAGGACCTTGACTTAGAGTCATCCACACTAGCTTACAACATAAAAGGTTTAATTATTAGTATTACAGTATTTAATTTTAGGATTTTTTTCATTTGCCTTTGGAGAAGAGTCACTGAAAGTTTAGACCTGTCAGTGTTCCAGTAGTGTGAAATGTCAAGTTGTATGTGGTATAGAAATTGGTTCCAGAGGGAACTTTTGCCCACTCTAAATTGCTATTCCAAAATTTAATTTAATAAATTCCTTATTGTAATGACACTGTAGGTTTACGCCATGACCATCAGTTAAAATTCTTTCAAATTTGTTGCGGAGAAGTTGTGTTTATTGTGATACGGCAGATTCATCATTAGAGGTGTGAGACCACAACACAGCGCAATAGTTTCACAATGCATCTGGAATTGAGCTATAATACTCATTTTAGCTTCAGATTGCTCTGTAAAATGTTTAAAAAGTGTCATCTTTAGCGTTTGCTCATCATACGTAACAGAAATTTAAGCAAAGTGATTAAATGCTTCTTACAGAAATACATATAGGCTTGTACAGTAACTTGCAGTTGGTCATATTTTGATGATTCAACTGAGGGAGTTTCAGCCTTGAAAGTGCTCCAACTTCCCAGTCGGCTAACAACACAGAAAAGGACTTCTACTTGAGGAAACCTGGATGCCAGTAATAATTCCTCCCACTTCACAACTCTATTCCTGTGCTGTATTGTACAAGGGTAATACAAAGTGTGGTTGGTGTGGTGTTGGGGTCTGAACCCTTTGTGCTTTGTTGTTTACATCCTCCCACACACCCTAACCCACGAGTCCTGACAAGCATCACTTCTGTCATAGCTGATCTATGTCTCTCTTACAGAGCCGTCAATCGGCGCCTCTGAATCCATCACGCTTCCCGTGGAAGGTGATTCTTACACACTGCAGTGCAACCTGACCAGCATCCACAGTGTCCACCAGGACAGCTACTGGATGAAGAATGGGGAGGAGATACCGGAAACACGCAGCCCAAATAGGAACACTGAGTACCTGTAGGAGTCCCAGCAAAACTTGATACAACTTGTGTGTGTGCCAGTTCAATTATTTGCGTGTGTGCGAGCAAGAGTGTTAAACACCGAGTCTAGCAGCCTGGTGTGGGTTCACACGTGTTCTGTGTTTTTGCTCTTTAGGCTGAAAAAACCAAGAGGAGATGCCGCCGGAGTGTACATGTGTGTCTTCACCTTCGAGATGGCTCCTCCAGCAAACGCCACTATCGAAGTTAAATGTAGGTGTTGATTTTTTTGAGCTGAAGGTGTTTTTTGTCAGTTTCACAACCACATTAGAGATGTCACCAATAAAAATGGCCCAAATGGCCTTGAGCACTAGCAGCCCTGTCATGTGAAGACCCGTGATTTCATACATCTCTGTTGGCTGCTCATGGGGCAGCCGGCGCCCTTGACACCTCCATCCAACCAATGTCCGGCTCAGTGGCAGCAGATGGTGTCTTGTTTGTCTGATGCCAAGGGATTATGTCCCAACAGCAAATTCTGGTCAGCCTTTTCTGCTGTCACACGCATTGCTATTAATGCAAATAGGATTTGGTTTGCTTTTATTTTAATGGGGCATATCTTTTATCTGGGAAGAGGAAAAAAGCCAGCCAAATTTACAGAACACATAGAAAAGTACATGCAGCTTGATGTTACATTGGATCACACACTCCAGATAGAGAAGATGAAATGTGTACGAAATATAGATATTTCTTTCCTTTGTAATGCTCTCTGATCATGGCTTGACAACATCAATGGAAATACCTTTTTATTTGGTGGATTGTATCATTGTTTCATTCTTTTATTGGGTGTTCTCTTCTTTCCTGTTTCTCTACTCGACTGCTGCATAATTTACCCCCTGCAGCTATTTTAATTGATTATATTATAGCCAATTATATTTTTGTTATCTACATAACTCTGGGAAATGCTTTGTGCTTGAGAAGTAATTTATAAAATAATTATTATTTTTATGGTCTGAACACAGTGAAACAGCTGATTATCATAAGCATCGCTTACTTAACTACATTCACATTGTTTATTATCAGTTTCTACTTGCAAGTCACATGACTGTTGCCTACATTTATAAATTACTGCACCCACAATAGATGTTTAACACTTCATTTTTGTGACTTTCTTAAATGAATTTTAACAATTTATCTGTGTTATTTGTTGGGTTATTTTGTTTTAGCTGCTCCTGAAATTACAGGCCACAAACGTAGTGAGAATAAGAACGAGGGCCAGCTTGCAGTGCTCTACTGTAAGTCTGTGGGCTACCCTCACCCTGTCTGGACATGGCGCAAGTTGGACAACGGCATTCCTAGGGTATGTGTGTTCATTAGGTACACCTATACACAAATTCTACATTTAGGAAGATCATAATGTTTAGTTTTTGTTGTAACTGTCAGAGAGGTATTCATTCAACTGTGTTTATTATTAAAGTAGTCTTAGTGGTCTTGTACTGTACTGCATTATATTGAAACAAATAATAAGCAAATACTGTAATGTAAAGGGTCACTGTAGCATGTAAACGTAGATTTATCGCATGTGCACAAACCTGTATTAGAAGATGTCCACTACTCCTCTACTAGCTACCTAATCAGGAGGGAAACATTGAGGTTAAGATGTTAAAATCCACTTTAGCTTAAGCTAACCTTTTCCACAACTGCATTCTTATCTGCTTTTTTTTTTTAAAGGATTCTTTGGAAAACCATACTTATAGAGTACTCTGAGTTAGTGTAAATATTCATGTTCAAGAAGCAATGTATTTATGACTATAATCTTGTTTTGTACACGACATAGTCATAATAATAATAATCCTAATACATTTTAACACCTTTTAGAACTAAGAGACATAGGAAAAGTAAGATTAAAAGAAATCAGCATTACGATAAGATACAATCTAGGCAAAAAAGTTAGAGAGAGTGAAACAGAATATAATACTCTATAATAAGATAAAGAGTATAAACAAATAAAATATAGATACAGTATATTTAACATAAATACAATTTAGTAGCTAGTCCATGAAGTTCTGTATTGTTATTTCATAAGATGGTCCTGTAATATAGCTTTAAAAAAATGTACATAATGTTTTGAGGTTTTACTTCAGTACCTTACCAAGAATATAAAAGCAACCGTGTCCGTGTAAACACAACCACTGTCAACCCTTGACATTATTTAGTACACTTGTTTCTTCTCCCTCAATAGGAAATTGAAAACTCAACGGGACGCTTCTTTATCAGCAGCAGAGACAACTACACTGAACTACACATTGTCAACCTGGACATTGATTTCGATCCAGGCGAGTACTACTGCAATGCCACCAACATGCTGGGCAGCCGTGACGAGATGATTGTGCTGAGGGTTCGCAGCCGCTTGGCTCCCCTATGGCCTCTTCTGGGGGTTTTGGCTGAGATCATCATCCTGATCGTCATCATCGTCATTTATGAGAAGCGTAAGAAGCCCGATGATTTACAAGACGGTGAGTCACCAGTGGTGGCGATTAGGACTGTTTTATGATTCTACTGGTTTTAATATATCTGAGGAGAAATTGATTTTATTGTTCTGCTTTGACATGGATCTCTCCTGTGAATTTCCAACCCCTCTCAATGTGGTGTTTTATGCAAGGAGACTACTGAAAGAGCCACCATTTGTTTTTTGGTGTCTGCTTAAGTCATTCCTTCCCCTGACACTGTGCTGTGTCTGCATTCAATAATTCAGACTGGCGACGTTGACCCAACAGGCGGACACTGTTTCATGAGGTTGCACCTTGTTAGGACAATTTCATGCATTTAATATTCATGGGAAATATGATACTGTGGTGTTGCGGGGGTGGATAGTTTCAATTATTAACAGCTTTTCAGGGACCTTGTGCTGTCCCTAAGCTGCTGCCAGCTTAACCACAAGACACATTATTTAGCTATAAAACCTGCACCAGCCTGGGATTTTCTAATTATTCAGAGTACTACATTTTTTAGGAGTCTAGCTATATCATAAATAATGCATTGCTGGTATTTTGATGACCTTTTCCAACAGAATTTTGATGTTGTCGCATGGTGATTAGTTGCAACATGCAACGAGTGACTGACGGCACAGAGCTGCGACAATCAGTCAGTCACTGACACTGAACGAATATACTGTCATCGCGGTTCATTTCATGGTGTTTAGTCACCTTGAGAATCTTCAGTCTTACATAATGGATGTAGATTGCTTGAATCCTACAGCAAATTCCAGCATGAAATGTTACTACTTAACTTTTAAACAGGTTAGCTTTGGCTGTTCAGTATTTCAACAGATTATTGTAATATCCTCCCCTTTTTCCCAAATTGCATAACCTAAACCATTTTTGTGGTAAGTGTGAGACTTTGCATGCTTCCTGGATTTCAATAAGCATCCAGCCTCATCTTCTTCCAGTCCACAACACAGTTCTGTCTAGCATCAACAGAAGTGTTGAGTGCCGTTCGAAATCGTCCGCTTTTAAGATTTTATTTACACGGTAACTTTATGTTTCTGCATCAAACTGCAGCAGTGAGATGGCATGCAAGTCACTGTGAATAATTGAAAATATTTTGTGTTCATCAATCATTTCTACTGTCACTGTTTCACACCACTTCAATGACTTTATTGCCCAGAGTAGAGAGCTGATATTGTTGGAGCTGCTCCTCACTAATCTCTTTTGAGTGAACAGCTGTTCTTTCTGAGCGCTGCTTGTCTATGCATGACTTTTTTTTAATTGGAGTTTTGTGTTTGTTTTATTGTGGTGATGTGCTAAATTTAACTGAGTTCTGTGTGTTTGTGAGTGACCTCATGAGGTGGGGTTTTCCTGCTGCATGGCAGTCTTTTGCTTTATTATTTTGTTTCTTCATCTAAGCTTTGTTTTCATCCCATAACACAGTCTGCACATGCAATACAGTTGAAACATAAAAACACCTAAAACCACAGCTACTAATGCTTGGTGCTTTCTGTAAAAAAAAAAAAAAAACACTTGTCACTTCATCATAAGTGTACAACCTACTTGCGATTATTTTCTTTTTTGGTCTTCATTTTTTCCATATTTTCCCTTGTTGCTTCAGATGATGACCATGCAGGTCCAGTGTAAGTATAACATTTTTTACCTTCAATAACTTATCTTTGTTTAGCTTGACAGTGTGTGTTTTGTTGTAGCTTATCATGATGTATCTACTCCTGGCTGTGTTTAGAGCTCATTGTACACCTTAAATCTGGGTCACAAACAACTGGGACCATCATCCAATGGTGCGTTGCTGCATTAATGTAAATCACAGGGAAATATAATCAGTCAAGTAAGGACATTTTTTCTGTCAGTTACCAGTTACCATCTGCACAAAGACCTGATAAGGGAAGCCCTGCCCATAATGCTCTATAACTTAAAAAGACTGCCGCCTATTACCATTCCTCATAGCTGCTTTGCCTTGCTTTGTCTGTCAGTCAAAGCACTTTGTAAGCTCTGTTTTTAAAGGTGCTATATAAATGTTATTTTTAATGTTACTACTACTCCATTATATGTATTATTAACCATTTATTAAATGTGTGTATACTGTTTATAAATGGGGGACTTAAAGTAAAGTGTTCCCATTAAAGGATCTAAATAATGCTAACAATTGTTCTAAAAATATGTTATTGGACCCAGGTCTGGTTTAGTCCTCCACACAGGGAAAAGTAGAAATTGTGTTCATGTAATCAGCTGTTTAGTGTACGGCAGAACTGCAGCTAAGTATTGGTTCAGTGTTGATTAAAGGGCCAGTCCACCGATAATTTTCACAGACTTTAGAAAGCTAGAGTTTGTCTTAAATCTACTGTTTTGTTATGTTTTCTTTGTTCAAAAGAAATTATTTGTATTTAGTCTTTACATGCAGAATGTCAAAAAATGATGAAATTGGCAGGGCCCAAAAGTATGACTTAAAGTTGGTCACTTATTCTGGTTAGCAACCAAAAGAATCTAATTTAAAATGACATGGAACAGACAAACCAAATATTGTTGTTGTTCATTAAACGCTACAGTACATCTAACACCTATTAGAATTGGAATCAAATTATTTTCTGCCAATCAACCAATCATTTGACTGATTGTTTAGCTCTAAACATGTTTCATTTAACTGATTATGTCATTTGCTTCATTTTTAAAGGAAAACTAATTCAACCAATAACCACAAAGACAAGAATCTTCGCCAGAGGAATACAAACTGAGCAGCCTGCCTGCTGAGTAAGTATTACATTATTAAGAGAAAGCCTTACAAGATTACAAGATGACCCATACTATGATCTTATCCCTGAACACTCTTGCCAACCAAAACAAGACTATTGTGTGACTGGGCTAATTAATTGAATTTTTGTCTTTTTTTGCAGGTTTCATTTACGTGTATTGACCATATGAAGGTAAACCAGAAGGGAATCCAGTGTCTGTCATTACCAGTATGGTTGTGTGGAGGAGTTCAATGAGGCATGCCTTATGATTTCATTGTGGGAGGGTACTGAAATGGAATATGGAATTACAGTATAAACATCATAACCATTGTTGCTGCATGCAGTTGTTGACATTTATTTTTACCTCTTATTCACTAATTTTACATAGTTACGACTTTTAAAATAATGCATGCAAGATGTTGACCTTCTGTTTGATACAGAAATGGCTTTTTTTTGCTCTTTTCTCTGAGAGTGGCTTCACTTAGATAATCAGTACTGTGTGTTCTAGGGGAAAAACAAAACTTGGCAATGTAAAAGAAAATGCCACCATAATCTGGTATGACAGTTATGTACAGTTTTATCATTCCACTGCATACCATTTTATCAGAAACTATTACATTTTAAGGGCTTCGCAATGTCCCTCTAAATTTGATTAAGGGTTTATTTTACTGTATGTATTAAATCACTCTATGTATTTATCAAATCTCCATTAATATAAAGACTATTCAAATGATATGATGCACTTAAATGTTGAGGATAACGAAAAACTGTAAAAAAAACCTACTTTAGGAAATCTGTACTAATCATTCTAACATATTGTTTTATAAGTATGTGTATTGTACAGCATGGCTATTATCCTATGCAATTATTATTCATATCAATATATTGAAAATCATTGCAGCTTTTGATTTCTGTGTGACAAAGCTTTAAACTAGTAGGCTGACTATACATTAGAATGTTGATGGCATACTGCGCAGCTGCATGAGTTCTCTACAGCTGACGTGGGCAGCGGCGAAAGAAGCCCACGTGAGGACTGACACATGTGAAGCAATTCCAAGATCCCCGACTCATTTTTAAGAATAAATATCTCAAAAAATAAAGTGTGTCTGTCAAGTAGGCTTCTTTGTAAAACACAGTAGACATTCAGTTGTACCATTCATGATGCAAACCTGGCTGTCCCACGAGGACGCAGGGAAATAGGAAGCACGTTGAGAACAGCACCATCTAGTTAGATTTTGAGTGGCTCACAGCAGACATGTTGAACATGATGATGGACAAATCTTGATGAAGAAATCCTCACTGTTATGGTGAAAATTGCCTAGGAATTTCATTTACAGTGTAGTTTGTTTTTTTCTTGCTCAATAAACTTTGATCAAAAATAAAATACTCTAAAACCAGACCCCTAAGTTCACGCAAACCACTTTTCTTCCAGTGTTTTTGATGTTTAAACTATAAATTAGACATGAAAAGATGGAGAGAAAAAAATGGAAGTAATTGAATTACTTGGATAAGAAAACAATAAAATACAAAGACATGCAACTCTTCTAAGAACATGTGAAATGTTCAAATCAATCAATGTATTGATGTCAACTGATCCAGTTACATTTGCAATCCAGACTATGTTTAAACCTTTGGTACCAAGCACTGACAGTATATTGCGATCTACCGATTATGTGCAGTTTTGCAATTTTATGGTTTATACACAGAAACACTGCATATACTCACTTTAATTAGGTATATCTAGCTAAAACTATAATCTTGCCTACCAGACCCATCTCCACGGTGCTGTGTCAGCGCTGCAGTATTATCTAGCTACACCACAATTTTTTCTGGGATAGGGGAAAAACGCTCTGGGTTGTTTTGTATGTTCAATCAAAACCATTCTGGGTGGCGCTAAGCCCTAATAGCAAGAGTGGAGGAACATCTGGTGCATCGGTGACAGCTTTATCCCAGCAGTGTACATCCCTTACCAGACTTAGCTAAAACTAATGGCGTATATGTGCTACATTGCTGTAAATCATAGGCTACCTTTTTATGTAGGTGTTAATTCAACTTTATGGTTAGTTTTGAGGCTGTAGTTTGTGGTGTTGGTTATTTATATTATACTTATTGTGTTATACTGAAAAGTGTTCATTAAATGTTCCCTCATGCACCCTCATACATAATATGTAAGTGATGGACAAAATATTAGCTAGACCTGGCTATAGTTTTTGCCAGTGTACATTATAAACTGGCAACTTAATGTATTTTTCTTCTGTCTAATTCTCAAACTGTAGTGGGCAGCCATACAGCAAAGGGGGCAATATTTGACTGCCGGCTGCTGTTCAATGTTGGGCTTTCAGCAACATTTCTATAACTTTAGCCAGCTGGAGATTATTGTTATTGTTAGTATGTGTTTTCATACCTTTTTAAACTAGTGTTTTAATTGTCTGGCCCTGATTCCGATGATGTAATGGTGTCCTGGATTAAGATGTCAGTGGGATTCAAACAGTAATAAGAACAGTCCATTTCTACAGCAAAGAGACATCTGTGACTTTCTGAACCCTGAACAAAAAAACTGGAACATAACTTTTGACAAAAATGATTTGTTGTCTGTGTGGGTTAATCTCTCATTCAGGTAATGAGATGTCAGGTGAAGTTTAAATAAATCTGACAGCCAGGACTGAACAGGACAGTCAATTGTCTTGACATAACAAATTTATTGGGTAGATTTAAACTTTGTTGGAAAGATTCATAGTTTTATTTGTAATGAATTCACACAGCAGCGTTTCTTTTGGACTTGTTTTACTACTTACTTCCTCTGTGACCAGACAAAATCTACTTTAAAAGATTCTCTCCAGTCATGTTTTACAACATAGTAATCTGTTCTTGTCAGATAACATCTTTGTGACCCAGTACAATGTGAGGACGAGTGCTGGTTTGTCAGCGTGGCGTAGATTTGCTACTGCACAGTGTGTGTTTACCATTTGATATTATGTGTATAATAGTTATCTCATGAGGGCATTAAAATCAGTCAAACTTCACATGTAATTAATGAAAGCAAAATAAATTACACATATGAAGTCCCGTATGATGAACTGAAAATGGCACACATAACATTATGTAACATGTACAGTCAGTTGCCAGTTTAGTAGGTCCATTTAGCTTAAACTGATATTTAATCTACCCTCATTGACTGAAAAGGTGTGGACAAAATATTAGACGTGACTCTTGGTATGGTGCAATGCAGTTCATCAGCACCACCACAAACTACACCCTCCAAAATTACCTTTAAAGTTGAATCAACACCTCTCTACAACTTGTTTCAATAAAAAAACATGACAATTGTGTTTGACTACATTGGTTTTAGGTGTACCTAATAAACTGGCAACTGCCTGCAAGCCAGCCATGTGATATGAGATGACGTCCCGCACTGACACTCGTGCCTGCAAACGTAATGGAGAGTGATGACTGCAGGGTACTAAATAAGGCACAGAGTGTGAACTCCTAATCTTGGCCATTCATCATCAAGAGACTGCAAGCTTGAAGTGCTGACGCAAAGACAAAGATTGTTTTGGGCTCTGTATGATTACTGAAGAACGGGTGATTGTATTGTATTCTGTTCAATTCATGCCACACCAATAATGTGACCACTGATTGGAAAATTAAGAAAAAGAAATTAGATAAGAAAAATAGTTTCTTTTGAAATCTTGGCGTTTGTTATCAACATTTATATTAGTGTATCACTGTATCATTAAGGAAATGTTTTGGCGGAAACAAAATGGTTAATTTCTTCTCCTAATGGCTTTGTGCCATGAAATTGCTGTTGGTTTTAAATCACTTCTGGGAAGTTTGGATTGAATCATACAATAGTAATGCAACTGTCTGTCAACAACCTTTCACCAAATTAATTTGCCGTGTTGGTCTTTTCTGGGAAGTATTTCTTCACTTTTCTAATTGACTGAAAATATCTTCTTTGGGAATAAAAATGAAACACTGCAGACACAGAGTATTATTGCATCTGCCATGATACAGGCAATGGGTGGTCAAACAGAGTGCAGCTCAATGTGTTTTTATCACAGTAGTGATGAAGGTTGAAACATATTCACCCTTAACAACGAAAGTATTAAACATTATTTGCGTTGACTTCTCTCCTTGGGTAGGTTCACATGAGAAGATGCGGGGATGTAAAATAGTTTTTGTTCATCTGAGATGTTTCAGCCCCTGTACCAACAACACATTCTCTAGTAGAGACTGGAGGGCTCGTAGACAGGTTAAGTCTATTTTATGGATATACCTCAATATAACAAATTAAAAATTTGCTTCAAAGTGCTTCATAATCTGTCCACCCTCTATCCTTAGACCCTCAATTCAAATAAGGAAAAACTATCCAATAAACGGTGTAATGTAATCCCTAAGTATGATTAGGTTGTTCATCTAATCAATCCAGGTGAAATGTAAAGTTACTGGTTTTCCAAGATATGTAAACTTTTTGATGCGGAATATATGATGAAGTGCACTTTTTTTAACTAAACATCTTTGGGCTCGTCCGGGATTTGAACCCGGGACCTCTCGCACCCTAAGCGAGAATCATACCCCTAGACCAACGAGCCATCTTCTCGGTATTATTTGCTGGGTCTTTTCAGTTTATTCTGTGTGAGACGTGCTCCAGTTCACAATTTGGTAGCCTACACTCATTCTAAACCGAGAGCCTGTGTCTAACCAGGTCTGCAAATGAGCACTCTTTTGTTTTATGAGCTTTCTTAACGCCGTAAAAAAAAAAGTGTGTAGCTTAACCGAGAACACAATGGTGGACATACGACTTCAACACCTTTGATGCAAAATTGTCATTATTTTGAGACTAGAGCATCATCACTTCGCTTTGTCCTCTGACAGTTGCTGTTATCACAAACGTGTCTTAATCGGAAAACAACTCATTAAGCCATATGCATGCATGAATAGCCTTCAGATAGCCTACTATAGGCTAGAAAGGACTATTGGCTATAGTAGACGAGAATATTGTTTATTCAGTAGGCCTATATAGGCCCGTCGACAAACGTTTATGATGCACAAATGATGCTTTTTAGTGAACTAGTGAACTATCAACTCCAAGGCTGGATTGTTTGTGTGTGTGTTTGTGTGTGTGTGTGTGTGTGTGCCTGTGTGTGTTTTTATTTCAGGCCTGTGTGTAGTGATTACTAACAAAACACAGTGTGAATTGTAATTTCCCCACTTGGGATCAATAAACAGTATAAATTAAATTAAATTAAAATGATATCCTTGAATCATCCTTCCCAGCTGTCCTGACTGGGCGGGGTGAGCGCATGTGCCATCCTGGCTCCTATGGCAACCCGATATTTGCTCCATATTCACTTTGTTAGAAAGCGGGGATGGCTGATGGATCAGTGATGTCAGCGCTCTTTGAATACCGGTGCCAGCTGCGTGTCATCACCTTGGACTGACAGAGAGCTCAGATATTTTGAGCAGGTGGAGATCATGATTTGTCATTGAGGAGCTCAGCAGCAGCGTTCTCCCACTCCAGCACGTCCGACGCGCAGCATGCTGCATCCCGATGCGCTCTCATCTGCACGCTGTGGGGTTACCTGGACTCACACGTAGGCCTATTTAAGGTTTACCGCTTTTACATGACCGTCGGTTTGAAGTGGCCAAGTATTGTTGACGCATCTTAATGTTTGAACCGGGGGAGAGAGGCACGTCCCAAGTGTCAAATAAGAAAACCTACAACCTGTCCTGCGGATGCGCCGTCACTGTTTTGCCTCCGGTTGCACCCCAAGTGTAGGCTATGTGTGATTCATGATTTATCCCTCTATGTTCACAGGCTGTCCTTAGACCGCATCTCTTCTCCTTCTTCAAAATGGAAAAATTCCAGTCTTCCATGCGCAAACGGCTGTATAGCTTGCCGCAAAACATTGGGCAAAAATCCTTCGTGATGGACGAGGGAGACAACGGCGACAAGGACAACAAGAGGAAAAGTATTCGACTAAAACATTTGTCCTCTCCGTCTCCTGCAAGGAGCATGGAGGAGGCCAGGAGCGAAGACTTGGGAAGGGACGTTATTGTCAAGACCAACTTGAACGGGGACTGTCGCTTATTTAGGGGCAGCATCTCTTCCATCACCGGGCGGCATCCTCCCGGGTCAGATCCAGCGGAGCAGCGGCGCCTCATCCCCGAGGCTGATGTCAGCGAGAGTTGCCCCGATGAGCGCAGCCCCGGGGCCCGGCAGTGGGAATCGGGTGGTCTGACTGGCCCAGCTGAGCAGGAACCTATGTTTGACCAGTCAAGTTTTATCAAGTTGGAGGGTACCGAGCAAATTATTTCCGAGGACGACCGGCTGTATCAAGCCGGCTTCATGCACCGGCAGTTTGGGGCGATGCTCCAACCGGGAGTCAACAAGTTCTCTCTACGGATGTTGGGGAGTGAGAGGGCCGTGGAGCATGAGAGGGAACGAGTAAAGTCTGCTGGCTTCTGGATAATCCACCCATACAGTGATTTTAGGTAATTTGTGTGCAGAAACCCTTTCTTTACCAAAAAGAAGTCCATCACTCATCCTGTCAAACATGTTAAGCTTGTTTGGTCTATACATGTACATAAACTGTGATCAAAGACTAGCCTGCTTCTGATAAGACATGACATGCCATCAAACATGACATGAACCTAATATTATAGACACAAACTAATCCCCTACACACCAAGATTGTTATTATTTGGTCATGGGGATAATACGATAACAACATGATAATCAGGAGTGTGAGCCTCTGCAGAATAAATTAATCATAAACTGAATGTGCCTCAGTAATCCAGACACACCTCGATAGATAAATGTCTTAATTTCGGAAAATGATCTTTTACCACTCGCACTGTGTACTGGCCCTTCTAACAGGGAAAACATTTGATGGATTGTAAAGCAGTTGCAATGCAAAATTCCGTCTTCATGTCTTGCATAATGACAGCCAAATTACATCATGTAGAATATAAATCCTTCTTTTGTTTGGCCAAGATGAGTGTATGTATATGGATTCATTCACACAAGAATGGGTTATATGGTATATATGTCTAACCAACTAATTCTATCTACAAATTAAGATAGAAGATAGTTTATGCACCAAACTAATCCAATCTGTAGTTCCCCAATTTACCAGCCATGTTGTACCATGCATACATGCATGCTCTACATTTCACGGCATGCTGCATGCAAACCAGCATTCAGTTCATCACGGCCATTAAGGGATTTTAAGACATTTAACCTTGAAGCTCACTGTCATTATATTTGCACTGGCCAGTTGCATGCTGATGTGTGTCACTGCAGTTTTTTTTCCACTCATCTGAATTACACTTTTTTATTTATTTAGCGAGGGCAATGGATTACAGAGAGTGCAACAGGGGCTTGGAAATGGGGTAATCAAAATAGGGTAACATGACCATTCAAGATATTAGAAGCACACATCAGTGGAGATTATTACAGTACAATTAGTCTAATGGAGCAGAGATGGTATGGACAGGGAGGGGACACACCACAAAACACACACACACACACACATGCACACACACACACACACACACGCACACACAGAGATTGAAATGAAAATGATGATGTGAGGAATCAGGATGGCCAGCTGTTTACTCTGTGTATGAGGTATGATGTGTCATTACTTCATGCTGGATTTAGGTCCCACTTTGAGCAGAAGAAGTGTTGTGGGCCTCTTAAGGTAGTAGCTTTATCCTATAGATGAAACTTTAAGTTACAAATGTAAACCTTAAAGATTATTTTTGTCTTTTTGTCTTATATGACACTGTTGAATTCAATACTGCAAACAATCAACTTAACCTCCTGATTGCTGTAAAAGTTGTGTGCTGTGTTGTGTGTTTCCCCGACCACTTTGCATTAACTCTGAACAGTGTGGCAAATGTAAACTCTCCTTGTAGCTTTTATAAACACGGTCACTATGTTGTTTAGAGCATAGGTAACTGCTGTCTTTTATTAAAGCTGTCCGGCGTGGATACAGCAGTGGACATACTGAACTGGCACACCGTAAATATGGTTAATATGATTGCTGGTGGGCCTGAGCCACATTACAGGTGTGTGTTAAGCCACTGAGCTGCATGCAGGCTGTTGTGCTTCAGCTGCGCCCTGGCAGCAAAAGATAAGTATCTCTAGTACAGATGTGATCCCTTTTTCAGCTGTCCTGATTGATCTAAGCTTCTTTCACCATTTTAAGCCTTTTTGTGTTCACTTTGCTTGTAACTCCACTCTTTGTGCTTTCATGCTCTTTTAAGTAGTTGCACTCTGACCCAGATAGTACAAGATTCCTTTCTGGAGCAGTAGAGGTCCAGAGACCCCACAACTGTCAGCTTTATTTTGATGGTAACACCAGATTACACAAGCAAGTTCTCTGATCTTTGTGTCCTGAATGCTGTGTGCAAAGTCAGCTGATGAGCACACTGGATGTTAGGGGCAGTAATGCACTGTCCCCTGCAGACATTATTTGTTGTTGGTCCAGCTGTTCCAATGTTCTGCAGTACGGTGACGTGTGCAAAGCAGTAATGCTAACTACTCAACATCTGGCTGGTGGGAGCTGACTTCTGGAGATGACATGGATTCCCATGAGATAACAGTGGATTTAGCTAGAGAGGGGAAGTGCAATTAGGACCAGTGTGTCACTGCAGAGATGAGCAGGCAGATGCAGAGAGGAATGCAAATGCTTGGTTTGGCAGAGAACAACAGAAAGCTGATTAGAACAAATGGCCAACCTGTCCACACCCTTTTTTGTGATGTGTTCCTTTGAAGGTTTGGTAATGGTGTAACTAGAATAGGTAAAACTGAGATGAAATCTGAGTTTGTAGGTGGTGACATGCTCTGGTCACATCTCTACTGTTGATCATCTCATTCCTGAGTCCAGAAAATATCACAGGAACACAGTTTAGTTGCATGTGCCTCTTCGCTGTTTTTCCATAGATTTTGTTTGCAACATCCATAGAAATCATCATCGTTGTCGTCGTCGCTGTCATCATCATCACGTACTATTCACATTTAATCAAATAGTCTATATTACTACACTACTCTTTACTCTCAGTCAATCATGGATGGAGGTTTTGAATTATACCTGTTGACAAGATCGTGAGAGTTCTGCATTCATTTCAACAAGCACTTGGCTTATACACTGTGGATATGTGGCATAATGCATGCGCTCTTAAAGGCCTGCACCCCCCCCAACACCCTCCCCTGCAAGCAGTTTGTGCGTGCCCTGCAGGTCTACCAGACTCTTGCTGGATTGATCAGTGGTTAATTAGGTCTCTGAAATGGATCAGACATGCAATCACATTCGTGCATGCTTTGCATCTCCAAATTCAAGATGGTACTTGGTAAACAAATGCACTCCATATCTTGGCTGGCCCGTTGTGTGGCTGAGCTTGACATTGCTGTATGTTTCCTGTGAATTAGAAAATGCTCTGACAGTGTCCTCTGTTATACATGAGCTTTTGTCATTTTAAAGTAATCAGCAAAATCAGGGGACTAAAGACATAACACAATAGTAAATGTCAGGTTAATAAACAGAGTGAATAAAACAGCTAAGTGGTGTTTTATATGTAATTGTTGGCTATTATTTGATTAGATTTGTTAATAAAGCATTCAATTTTAATTAAAATATTTTACAATACTTTGAAATGCAATTTGGTGACTTTATTGTAAACACACTGTAAACAACAACCAGTACACACAGCCCCCTTTTTCATGCAATTCAAGATGAAATTGAACACTACTGATACTTGAAGATTTAGTTAGGTGTGAAGATCACTAATTCCTCATGAGCAATTCAGATAAATTCCAAGAGCAAAATTCCTTCTTTGCCCTGTGGCCAGAAGGCCAGTATTGAACTGAGTTAAATTGTTTTCTTGAATCAACTCATTTCTACATTTGTTCATGTTTGCTGTTTTCTTGCATTGTTTCTGGCCACTTTAACACAAATATACAGAAATTTGAGTTACAGTGTGAGACTGTAAATCACACAGAGATTCATTTCTATTTGAAGCTCCCCTATGTCAAGCATGTCTTTGAATATGCAACATATATCAGTTTGTACATAGACACAAAGTGTGAACTGAAAAGCAACCATTGATAAAATTGCTGGACATTCATAATCTGTTGCTGTGTCTCTCAAATTCTTTCTACCATTTTACTTACGGGAAACAGACCAACAAGTTCAAACTACTGATAAGCAGTATTTCACAAGTGGCTGCAATTATTTTCACTATTGATTAATTTGCTGATCATTTTCTTAAATGATCGTTTTGTCTGGAAATTGTACACAGGTTGGGAAGAATGGCCATTATAATTTCCCAGTGGCCAATGTTTTAGACCACAGATTTTCAGCTTACTAGCATATAAAACAAGAAAAGCATTACATCCTCTTATTTGAGAAGTTGGAATCACCAAATGCAAAAGCATTTTTGCTCTAATCTCGAATTAAGACATATAAATATCAAAGGTACAATGACATTTCTGATGATTTATCTGAAGACCTTAATGACTTCGGCCTGTTGTTATCTTGGCCATGCGTTTCAGGTTCTACTGGGATCTAACCATGCTGCTGCTGATGGTGGGAAACCTCATCATCATCCCTGTGGGCATCACCTTCTTCAAGGACGAGCACACGCCGCCCTGGATCGTCTTCAACGTGGTCTCAGACACCTTTTTCCTCATGGACCTTGTCCTCAATTTTCGCACTGGCATTGTGAAAGAGGACAACACGGAGATCATCCTAGACCCGCATCAGATTAAGGTCAAGTACCTGAAGAGCTGGTTCGTGGTAGATTTCATCTCCTCCATACCTGTGGACTACATCTTTCTCATCGTGGAGACACGCATCGACTCAGACTTTTACAAGACAGCCCGAGCCCTGAGGATCGTCCGGTTCACCAAGATCCTCAGTCTGCTGCGGCTGCTGCGCCTTTCCAGACTCATTCGCTACATCCACCAGTGGGAAGAGGTAGATCCTGGAGGGACAGGCTCCTTGGATCTTCATTTAAGACTTCACATTAGCTAATAGAGATGCAATTTGACTACTCACCAATTATTCCACAGAAAATGAATCAACAACAATTTAGTTTTTTTTTTTTTAATAAAGCCAGACTCCATCATTTTAAATGCAACTATTTAATTACTTTAAATTCAATTTCTTTGAGTATTTAACTTCTGCTTGTTCCCAACAAGTAATTCTAAGACATCACCGTGCTCTGAGAATATGTGATGGGCATTTCTCAGAGTTTTCTGACATTTCAACAAACCGAAATTATGAAAGTAATCGTTAGTTGCAGCCCTACTCTCAAATGTTCCTCTGACTGTAGTGCTGTATTAAATGATTTTGTATTTTCCTTGCATCAGCAGATTTCTCCTAACTTGTAGCTACTGTATGTCAGTTTTTTTTTATCAGGGGAAAAAACATTATATTGCATATTGTAAAAACAAATGTACATATTGTTAAGGGTAGAGTTCCTTTGTTAGTTCCCTTCTAAAGCTCACACACACATACACACACACACAAACAACTACCACCTAATGATAGATATGTTCTGGCATTATCTTATTTTATAATTTCAACGGAGGTTGCACTACCCATGAGCCATTAATGTTGCTTGCAGATGGTTATGCAATACTGAAACAGCCTTTGTTGGTCTATAGGAGATTAAGAACAGTGTGTGCTCTGTTAAAGGACCCCTGTTGCCATTGGCTCACAAAGCAACTATTGTATATTTCAAATCCTCTGATTGTATAAGAGAGAATTGACATTTCATAGATTTATGTACAGAGATGTGTTTCTGTTTCATTAATGCTGATAATCTGTCACAGGTCTTCCATATGACCTATGACCTGGCCAGCGCCATGGTGCGCATCATGAACCTGATTGGTATGATGCTGCTGCTGTGTCACTGGGATGGCTGTCTGCAGTTCCTGGTTCCCATGCTGCAGGACTTCCCTTCTGACTGCTGGGTCACTAGAAACAAGATGGTGGTAAGTGGTCTAAACAGTCTTACAATGAGCGATGTGGTCCTCCATGAACACAAACTTTTATGACAGAGTTAGAAAGGTTTTGATTGTTTCAAATAAGAGATTCTTTCTATTTTTTGTTTTTGATGTGCTTTTTTCACTGGTATGAAGTATACGTGTCACAGCTAGAAAAAGATGATGTCAAACACTTCAATGCACCAATAAAGAGATCAGATCAAATCCCACCCTCACAGTCCTGATGAAGCAGAACGGCTGTGTTTTGGAATGCGAAACTCTCAAAAAATAATATCTTCAAGGTGTGTTTTCTAAACTTGAAAAAGCATATTCACTGATTGATATTTAATATTATAGAGAACTTAAGTTTTGAAACTCAGTTTTAAGAGGCTTCAAAACACAATAATCATATTTAGAGCTGCAACAATTTGATTAATTGATTAGTCAATTAACAGAAAACTAACGGCAACTATTTTTTATTAGTAATTAATCCAACATCAAACATTCCCTGGTTTCAGCCTCTCAAATGTGAAGATTTGAATCGTTTCTTTGTCATAAATAATAAACTACCAAATAAGTTTGGTTTTTGGACTGTTGGTCAAACAAAACAAGAAAAAAAGATATTTAAATACATTGGTCTGTGGGGAATTGAAACAGGCATTTCCCCTCAATTTCCTGATACTTTATAAACCAAACAATCGATTAATTGAGAAAATAACTGGCAAATGAATTGATAATGAAAATAATTGTTAGTTGCAAACTAAACATATACAAGTATGTAATGATACTTGTATTATTTATTGCTCTAAGTAGAGAAAATAATAATAATAGTATACAGGTAACTGAAATAGACTTATGCCAAAGAATAAACCACAAGAGTAGTGCTGGTGGATAAGTAAGCATGCATGTTATAAGGTGATGTTTTTTAACAGTTTGAGCCGCTCAGTAGGGAAAATAAAAGCGACATCACCAGTGTTCTTGATTTTTAACTGTGAGTAGGCTCACAAAGGTGTGCTGCAGCGTTAATGTTGTGGTGATAAACTTTCTCTTTCCTCCTATTTTCTCTTCCAGAATGACACTTGGGGTCAGCAATATTCCTACGCCCTTTTCAAGGCCATGAGTCACATGCTGTGCATTGGGTACGGCCTTTACCCCCCTATCGGCATGGCTGACGTGTGGCTCACCATCCTCAGCATGATTGTGGGCGCTACCTGCTTCGCCATGTTTGTGGGGCATGCGACTGCACTCATTCAGTCTCTGGACTCCTCCAGGAGGCAGTACCAGGAAAAGGTGGGTGTTTGTTCTCTGCGTGGCTGATATTTGAAACTTTTTCTTCTTTTTAAGAGAGTTGAAATCAGTGATGAAGAACATTTATACAAATACTGTGCTATATTTATTAACTAGCTTTATCCTTTATTAAGTTTTTTGATGTACTTGTACTTTACTAGAGTATTTTCATGTTACGCTACTTTATACTTCCACTCCACTACGTTTCCAAAACAAAGGATCAGTTTATTGTAGTATAAATTAGTATATTTAGTATAATACATAGTTCAATAAGCTGGTAGTACTTTGTAATTTTACTTGAGTACAATTTTGAATTCAGGATTTTTACTTGTAAATAATTTTTGTTATTATTATTTTTCCATTGTGTTTTGGTGCTTTTGTTGCGTAACAGGTCTCACGGCTGAATGAAAAGCAGTTTGAATAGTGAGGATTATGCGTGACGTTGTGACAAAGTATATGTGTGAATACTTTGCCCCCTGTTGTAAATCTGTGGATATTTACATGAGAAAATGTCCCACAGAGGGATCCTATAAACAGATGTGAAGGGACAGAGCAAAATACAAGAGAAATCAGTGAAAGATTTCTGAGCTGTCGTTGTGGATTTTCAACACAAAAACAAAGAGACACTAGAGAGAGTAAGGAGCTAGTTAATAAAAGCAAAAACAGCAACTAATGACCTAACTGACATAGATTAAGTACATGGACCGCTCATGGTGCTTTGCTGGTAGAGTACACAGCTGAAGGACAAAGTAGTTAATGTTATTAGCTGCAGCCTGCAGAGCACAACTGTATTTGTCAGATGTGACAGAGGCACAACATTGCTCTGTGGGCAGATTTCACAGATGGCCTGACAGTGGACTGTTAACATAATGAGACACATTATAGTCCACCTCTGAGCCAACACATCAATCACTTTAATATATTTATTTTGACATGACTCTGCATTTTCTCTCAAGTTACATTACAGTTCCTGGGATTGCTGTGGCAGTTTTTCAATTACAGTTCCCGGTATCTCTGTGGCGGTTTTTCACTTAGATACTATTAAACATTATAATAATACTTTTTTAATTGTAATAATTGGACTTGTGTTGTTGTTACAGTATAAGCAGGTGGAGCAGTACATGTCCTTCCACAAGCTTCCTGCCGACATGCGCCAGAGGATCCACGAATACTATGAACACCGCTATCAGGGCAAGATGTTTGACGAGGAAAACATTTTGGAGGAGCTGAATGAGCCCCTGCGAGAGGTCAGAACTCATCTACCTTGGTGTTTTCACTAAATAGAGGGATATGTTTTACATATTGTATCCATTTCTTTTTTAAGTTTTCCTAGCTGCTAATATGTGAATGAATGAAGTGATCATGCTTGTGCTAAATGGTTTACCTATTTATACTAATATGTCTCCCTTACTTTGCACAACGATGTTAATAGCCATGTAATCTGATCAGTAATGGTTGGAGACTTCATGTGAACAGAGAATCTCATTAATGGAGCACTAAGCCATTAACCGCCCTGCTTTTATGATTGAAAAGTATGTATGACATGTCTGTTGTGAAGGCCTCACCTTAAAATCTAAAACACTTATTTTGTGTCTTCTGCAGGAGATCATCAACTTTAACTGTCGCAAACTGGTGGCCTCCATGCCTCTGTTTGCCAACGCTGATCCGAATTTTGTCACCTCCATGCTGACCAAACTGCACTTTGAGGTCTTCCAGCCGAGCGACTACATTATTAGAGAGGGAACCATTGGCAAGAAGATGTACTTCATCCAGCATGGCGTTGTCAGTGTCATCACCAAGAGCAGCCAAGACACCAAGCTGTCTGATGGCTCTTATTTTGGAGGTAATGTGTGTACTCAACCTGCTGTGTGGACTGCATGCTAATATATTCTGTAGCTGGAACTGAGTCAGTTTGTATGTATGTAAAGGAGTGCTGAGGGTATGATTTGTTTTGATTTATTTTTGCTCCAGCACTCAGCAGATTAACTTCCCTCACAATTATAGTTAGAAAAAATTGCCCACATCATCTCCTTAAAAGGGCTCAGGACTAAGAGGAGCAAAGCTTTGCGATCTTTGATTCCATTTGTGGGGTTTTCCCCTTTTGTTAACTCCATATTTTAAGATGAATTTCATTTCATTTCAATTTGTCGTCGCCCTTGACAGCAGTCTTGTTGTCGCATCTGGCAGGAAAATGAAGTGTCATCATCAAATATCATCCAGGAAATGTATCATTAACTTTACTGGCATTTGCATTTGAGTGTTGTCATCTGATAACCCAAGAAATTATTTCTAACCACATTTTAATCTTTATCTCTGTTTACTCCAGCATACATTTTTGAAAATCATATTGATAATCACAAAACACTATATATTGTGGCTTAAAGCTACTCAGCACAGAAGTGAAAATGGTACATGAGGACAGAAAATGTATTTAAAAGTGTGTGTGTGTGTGTGTGTGTGTGTGCGTGTGTGTCCCCTCAATATGGCTGTCCTAAAAAATATGTCTACTTTTTTTAATGGCGCATTATTTTATTTTTTGATCTGGCACGACAGATGAGGTCAGGACAAACTGTAAGCTGCAGAAATTGCATTAAGTGCTCCATCTGTGGGGTTCAGAGGCACTGGTCTTTTAATGTTTTACCATCTCACACTGATATTCTTCTCCATCTAAAAAGATATAAATGTGGTTGTAATGTATCACACAACTATGAGAAAAGTCGAAAATCATCATATACCACTTCACATGAATTACCCACTTAAAAATAAATCCTTGACGTTAATCTCTGGCTTACACTCAACAGAACGTGAGGAATGGTACAAATTGCCATGGTAAAGAATTTGTACAAATAATACAACTTTTTTTTTCCCCTCTCTCCCTGCAGAGATCTGCCTGCTAACCCGAGGCAGGAGGACAGCCAGCGTTCGAGCAGATAACTACTGTCGGCTGTACTCTCTGTCAGTGGACAACTTCAACGAGGTGCTGGAGGAGTATCCCATGATGAGGAGGGCCTTTGAGACTGTGGCTCTCGACCGCCTGGACCGCATCGGTGAGTCATTTACCAAGAGATAAATATATACGCAGTAAATACATATATAAAGGAGCCACATTTTTTAAAATCATTTTTTGGGCTTTTCCACCTTTAATGGACAGGACAGCTAGGTGGGAAAGGGGAGTCACAGGTCAGACTCAAACCCTGGACTTCTGCGTCAAGGCATAAACCTCTGTGTAAATGTATGCCTGCTCTACCAACTGAGCTATCCTGGCCACTATAGGAGCCAATTTGATGTTTTAAAGTTAAATATTATTCATTATTTAAGTGTTGATATTTCTTTTTGCTAGTTTCATCTTCATGTATGCACATTTAAAGGCAGAATCCAACTTTTTTTTTTTAGCAGTTCACGGATGAAATGAATTATTTAAATTTAGGATTTTTACAAAATAAAAACAATTGAAAGCTCAAACAAAACCATAAAATAATGACCATATTGAATATAAGATTACTGTTTATTTTCCGCATAATGTTTAGTATGCATTCATTCATGAAAAAGTAGAAAATAAAAAACAGTGTAACCATATTAATATTTTCTTAACAGGGAAAAGGAGCTCTGTTCTTCAGAATAAAGTGCAGCATCACCAAAGTTCTGGCATATTAAACTTTCAAGAGAGCGAGATCATCCAAAGAATAGTGCAACATGACCGTGACATGGCCCAATGCACGCAGCTGATCCAGACTAGCCCAAAAAGCCTGCACCTTCCCCCAGCGCCCCCATCACCTACCCCAGTCATCTGGGCCCCTCTGGTACAGGCCCCGCTCCAGGCTGCTGCTGCCACCACCCCGTTGGCTCTTGCCTTAGCCCACCACTCCAAGCTGCCTTCCATCCTTTTCCACCATCCTCTGGCAGCAGGCCCCCTGAAGGACCCCGCCAGCCATACAAAGAGAGTCCATGTTGGAGCAAATGCATCCAGTAACTGTGGTTCAGGACCCGGTTCTCCTGCCAACTCCAGCCAGTTCAGATCTGGGATTGAGACTCCCACATTAACATCCCTCAGGACACAGCATTTCGCCACTGGGCCTGTGTCAGCCACACTGACGTCTCAGCCTGTCTTCACCAGCAGCCTGCAGCCGCTGGCCCCTCTGCCCTCACACCAGCTCTCGCACCATCCTCCCCACTCCGGCATCGCCTCAGTCTTCCCCATCAACCAGTCCACTGTCTCCTACACCTGCTCTGCTCAGCTCCACCCTCAGCCCTTCCATGGTGCTATGACCACCCCACCACACCCGATAGGTTTACTCCAGCAGGGGGCGCCAGGGAGGCTAACAGGAAGATTCCCTGCGCCCTCTGCCTCCACCATAAACCCTCTCATCTCAAGCTCAGTTGGCCCCTTACTAAGCCAGCTGCAGCTGACCTCTCAAGCTGAGCAACCAATGGGGCACAATCATGACAGAGCAGGCAGAATATCTAGTGGTATGAACCTCCCACGTTTTCCCTTTATCACCAGCACTCAGTCCTCCAGTGAATTTGTTCAACCAGGGTCTGCAGTCGGAGCTGGGGCCGCAGCGTCCCTGGCTCAGCAAAGCCTTGCAGGTCTCCAATCTGTTTTCCTCCCCCAGGTTCCCCCCGAGCACTCTGCCCTTGCTTCCCTGGCCCAGTATGGCTCCGCTGAAGCCTCGCCCTGCTACACGCCTCCACTCCACAGTCCCAGCATACAGAGCCCTGTGAGGGGAAGGACAGTTTACAACAGTGAGCTCCCCAATGCTATGGTCTCTCGCAGCCCTCTAACCCCTCAGACCTCATGCCCAGCCAGGTTGGTGTGGACACCCAAAGAGACGACTGAGTCCTCGGTGGATCTCTTTACCCAGGAAATAAAGACTATCTCAGGCTCTCACAGCTCTATACACCAGGAACGGCCTTTGGCCGTGAGCGGCTCTTTAGAGGGGGTAGCAGAGTCATCCATTCCTTTCTCCCCCCCCTTGGCTGTCAGTAAACCTTACAGCCCGATCCTGGGTCCAGTTGCAGTTGCTCCTTTTAGTCGAACACATTCTGGGCCTGAACCTCAGAACCAGTCAGATATTCACTCTTCCCTCACTAGATCCCCTGCTAAGATGTTAGAGAACGAACAAAAACAGTCCAAACTTCCATCCAACTTGTGAGGTTCAGACACACCCTCCTTTAATGCCTGAACAAGCAGGAGCTCATCTCTTTCTTGGCATTGTTTTAACCAATACTTTACTTTACAATTTTAAAAGTTGGAGGGTGTGTTATGCTAAACAGATTGGAGATTTTTAATCAGACTGAAAGGATTGGGGATAAATATGGACAATGATGGGTATTTTTCTACAGGATATTGCTTCTTTGAGTATAGTAATAAATCCAAAACCTATTGATGGGTATATATAGCACCTCATAAAAATATCAATTGTTTTATGTATTGTATTATAATCACACTGTGATTTGTTATAAGTATTATATTTAAACCCCATTGTCCAGACAATTTTGTGTAACCTTTTAGCTACACCCGTTTAGTTGGACATGTGTCCACAACTGTATCCAGTTATGATTGAGACCAAAAATGATTGTCCCTTTTTATGTCTTTTTCCTCCACTGAGTTTCATTTGTATGCAAGGTTATTAAGAGATTGTAGGAAAGACAGACCGTGCACTTTGCTTGTTTCGGAGATCACCTGATGGTTTAATCATGGCACGTCTTCCAAGATAGCGTTTCAGCAATATTGCACATCCACATGGGTCATACAAATCCAATCACACTCAAAAAAACTGAAGTAATGAATGTAATGTTTGTCCGTCTGAGTGGGAGAAGCAGGATTAATTTTAAAATGTGTTGAACTCAAGGGCTTTCTGAGAACTGGAAAGTGACAGAAACAACACAGATTTCCGTTTCTGTCCCTCCACAACTGCTCCAGCGTGTGGCAAGGGGCACCACTGGTGTCAACTCATTTAAGTCCGACAACGATTTAGGTACAGAATATTTGTCTGTGTGCCATCTGCATAGTATGCAATAATCTGTGTTTTTTATAGGTATGCAAAGGTACTGTGAATTAAAGCACTTGAGTTGAAATGTGAGATTCTGTTTTTAGTTAGAACAGATTAAAACAAGGGAATTAAATGGAATAAATGCAGTTGTGGATAATCAAACATCCTGAAACCAGCAATGCGCTAAGACTGATCTGAATGTTTCTTGCACCAGTCAAAGGGCTAAAAGCAGTTACTTGGACACGTGGTTAATAAGAACCCCTGATGGGTCATATTGCTGCATATTTACCTCTTTCATTTTACATTATTTGATTGTAAGATTTGACATCTGTTGTTGAACAGTTGCTGCTTTGTGATGCTATGCTGAATCAACAAGAAGTGTTTCACTGACTTTTTAAAAACCAGACTCTTAAATCCTTCTACTTGTTAATAGGTTAATGTGTTTAAATTGTATTCCTCCGTCTCTCTCTCTGTGGACCTGTGGCGAGGAACTGTAAGCAGGTTGCAGGTCAGCAGGTCAAATCATCGGAGGATCCTGTCCAGTGGCTTTAGCTGCCTGGTAAGTGAACCAGGGGGGAGATAGATACTGTCAGTCATTAGCCAGTCACTGCTATTGGGCTTGATCAATCCCTCATTACTATTCTCCTCCAACCCCTCACCCCCACACCACCTGTCAGAGGCATCAGCCTGGGTTGAGTGTAAGGTTAAAGGTGCAAAGGTTCAAAGGTGTGTGTAGGAGAGGAGGTGTCAATCATTCATATATTTATATATTTGTTTTTCTCATTTTGCTGCCTTTTAACCAACACATCTGAATATTCCATCATCTGTGTATGTTAGGCATATTTTTTAGCTGCTGAATTGAGTGCAATAAAATGACAATATGGTCAATGATGCTCATCCTAGTTGTTGATTTCATTTCAAGAGCAGATATTGTGATAAAGAAACTGATGAAATGCTGGGGAAGTTTCAGACAGTAGGCCAGGTTAAGAATTGAGGACTGCATGGTGTTGTTGGTACTAACATTTAAAATAACCAGGATGTAACCTGCCACGGATTCAACTTAAGTACACAAACAAATGTCTGCCATGTTCATGGAATCAATTATTGCTGGATTAGTGAGTAAATATAAATGTTTAACTCAGTGCTATTAAATTAAAAGTTTAAGGTCGAACCAAAGCAGACAAATACTGTACGTCATTCAAGACAAAGAGTGTAAAGACTGATGTTGCCTGTCCTGGTATAACTCCACCAGATGTTATTTTTTTGAAGATCACATTATTGTTTATAGTGTGACAGTGCTGGTAAGTAACTAAGTACATTTACATTTACAAGTACTGTGCATTTTTGAGGTAATTTTGCTTTCCTTGAGTATTTCTAGTTTCTGAAACTATAGACTACTCCACTACATTTCAGAGGGTAATGTACTTTTTACTCCACTGCATTTATTTGTTAAATTTAGTTACTTTGCAGAATTAGATTAATGATACATGATATGATCAACAAAGAAATTATGATGTTTTGTAATGGATAAAGATAAAACTTTATCAATCCCATAGGGAAATTCACGAGATACTACCTGACAGTATAGTAAAAATTCATTACCAGCTGCAACATTAAAGGGATGTTCATATAAATGCATCAATAGATAGAATTCAGTAATATACATTTTTTTTTAAGTGGGCCATTCTGCATATTACGTTTTCTACTTTAGGTATGTTTTGATACTAACAGTTTTGCAATTTTGCTTAACACAGATCTTTTACATGTAACAGAGTATTGCTACTTGAGTAAAATATCTTATTACTTCTTCCATCTCTGATGTATTTCATCCACTATCTGGTATCTGTCTCTTGTTTCCTGTAATCTCCGCACTAATGCTATCTATTTGTATAAGACATAAAAAACCTCCACACCCCTTAAAGAAAAAAGTATCTTGCTGTAATGCTTGGCACTGAACATATATGAAATGAAGATAAGACTCTTTTTTTTCTTAGTTAAGTGTGATAGTGATTACAAGAGGAAGACAGACACAGTTGACCCAAGAATTCCTTTTAATGAACAGAAACCCAGTCGTGCCAGATCACGATGACACTTTGTACTAGCTGGCAGTTCAGAATGCAACACTGGAGAAGACAATGACAGTACATGTTTTTGTTTATCCCTGGATAATTAAAGAACCAAAAGTCAAGGAAATTACAAAATGTGTACTTTTCAATGAAGTACAATTGAACAATGAACATTGAACATTGATTTACACTCTGTTCACCATGCAAACAGAGTGCAAACAGAACACACACGACAGTAGAGTTTCCACTAAAAGGGTTTGTGTTCAGTCTCTTTGAAGGAGTGGCCTGGTCTTGACATTCTGTTGGGGATGAAGTAAGCCAGAAAAGAAAAGTCCGACAAGAGGGGAGGCAGGTTACAAGAGAGGGAAGGAGGGGGCAGTTACTAATGTTCTTTGAGGAAGTTCAAGGCACCAGCACAACTCTCATAGTGTTGGTGTAACCGGAACCTGGGCGCCAGCCGGTCACAACAATAGCAACATCACCAGACTTGAAGAATTTGTGGTGCTTGCCTACAAATAGAGAAAAAGAGAAAAGAGTTAGTGGAAAAGCAAGGATTCAATAATTAGATTGTGACCTTGTGACTCTTGTCAATAAGCTAAATGACTGCATGTCTCTTAGTCCAATAAAAATGTAACTAACTGTACAAAAATAAAACGAATAAAACAAACATCACCACTCACCAACTTCCAGGGCAAAGTTCACACGCAAGTCAACGTCCTCGGCCCAGACGTCGTTGGCAGGCTTGGTGTAGAGCACAGGGTAGATACCGCGGTATAGGTGGGCCTGGCGGGCGGTCTGGCCACAGCGGGTCACAGCAATGATCGGGGCACGGGGCCTGTACCTCGACAGCATGTGAGCAGACCTGCAGGTAGAAGATTATTACAAATCATTATAATAAAATGTAGAATTGAAAGTATATTGATGTTAAAGCCAATTCAAAACATGTGTGCAAAAACTTAAAACTGCAGTGAATGATTATTTGGCCACGGGGGAAGTGGAAAACACAACACTGACATATCACCTTTTAGGTTGATATAGTAGTGAACTTCCCACGAGCAGCTACTTTGCAACATTATATCATTCATTTGAAGATGTAATAGTGTCCAGCTGTTCAACATAGTCTCTTTAGCAGCTGAAAATATTGCTGTGACCTGAAAATGACCTAAAAGTAGTCCTTTGATCCATTGTTAATATGGAAATATTAATTATAGGTGCTTTAATTAGGCCATTATCATGAGCAAATCCCTTCAGCTGACACACCTTCTGTATCATGTGTTGAGGAATGAACAGGGAGTTAAAATTAACTTGTAAAATGTCAGGGTTCAGATCTCAAAAGGTCACAAGTGGAGCACAGATTGTGAGTGCCATAATAGTTGGCACACTTCATATGAGCCGAGGGCTTGTGACAGGGAGGGAGACGAGGCAGAGGGATAAAGAGAATGTTACAATGCACCAGTTTTTTTGCTCACAGTTGGCGCTGTGTAGAATATTATGAGTCACAGCTTTACAGAGGAGATTTACAGTGTGGACTTCTTCTTTTTGGAGCCTCACCTGCCAGACTTGGTGAGCACGATGATGGCGCTGGCGCAACATTTGAATGAAGCCTCGACGGCACCGATAGCGACGGACTCTGTGGGGTCACGGGTCAGATGAGAGGTGCGACGCAGCTCCTCAAACAACTGCCTGTGGAACATGGCGGCCTCTGCTTCACGGGCAATCTGAACATTTGGACAAAAAAACCAAAGACAAAAGTAGTGTCAGGCTGCAGTCACACAGCCAGCGTCAACTGCAAGAGTTAGTTAATATTATAAAGGACAAAATAAAGGGGCAGTTAACCTCAGTGCAGAAGTCTTCATACCTGATAGCACACTGAGACAAGAAGCTAAACAACAGCGACGGCCATGATGTCCGGGGATGTTGTTGTGCACTGCAGATCCTCAGACACATGCTAATTGAGTAATATGAACACAAAGTTAAGGCACAATGCAAGAAGACTGCAGATGGATGGAGGGAGGAGGCGGTGCAACAAGGATACACAAGCCAAGTTGAACAAATACTAAACAAGTTGTTAGTTAAACCCAAGCTGGTACGAGTGATGTGCTTTCATGGATGGTTATGTCGCAAATAGGTAAAGCTATCAATGGTAATTGTTTATTATTCCTGATGTTGACCCTGCACCTTTATTATATGGTGGTAGTACAATAAGCAGCTCCAGGTTTGCCCATAGAGGGTACTTATGTAAAGTAGATAATGCCAAAAGTAAAAATCCATTAAGTTACCATGACAAATGTGTTGCTTATTCATGTCAGCTTTTGTCATTAATAACATTGCTGCCTGTTAGCCAACTCTCAAGAGTTAACAAGTGTTAGAGGGCTTTAATATTGATAATGCAGGCTTTCTCACAGCCTCAAACACACAAACAGATGAGACACGCAGGTGCTGCAGTTGGCATGTCAAAAAATTTAAAAAATGGGACCAGTCGGAGGTGCTCTTACCCTGTGCTGTGTGCGGACGGCCTCCAGAGGATAGTCTCCCTTGGCAGTCTCACCACTCAGCATGATGCAGTCATTGCCGTCCAGCACGGCATTGGCGACATCACTGGCCTCAGCTCGAGTAGGGCGGGGTTTCTTGGTCATGCTCTCCAGCATCTGAGAAAAAAAACAAGACTTTCTGCTACACTTTTCTTATTAAAATGTTTTCCACAAAACAGTCTTCCTACTGATGTCACACCTGTGTGGCACAAGTGATGGGCTTGCCGATCCTGATGCACTTGCCAGTCATCATCTTCTGGGCGATGAAGACCTTCTCTGTTGGGATTTCAATGCCCAGGTCTCCACGGGCAACCATGATGCCATCACTAGCTTCCAGGATTTCATCAAATCTATCAGGAAAAAAATAAAAAACATCAGTTAAACAATTCTCCTAAGATTTAGATCTGTGTGGATTCAAGTGGTAATTTATGCTGGTAATTTACCCACCTGCGCACACCCTCGTGGTTCTCCAGCTTGCTGATGATCTTGATGTTCTTGCCCTTCTCACCCAGCACTTTCCTGACAGCTTGAACGTCAGCAGCCTTACGGATGAAGGAGGCGAAGACCATGTCAACACCCTGCTCCACACCAAACTCCAGGTCCTGAATATCCTTCTCAGACAGAGCAGGCAGGTCAACTGCAGCTCCAGGCAGGTTGACGCCCTTCTTGCTGCCCAGTGTACCACCATTCTCAATTTCACACATCAGAAAGTCGTTGCCTTAGGAAACACAAAATGCAGAGTAACTTAATTTCCCCCTTCAGGCAGAAAGTTTAAAGCCAACTCTATGATAGATAGACAAGATGAACCACACAGATGATTGTTTGTGTGCTTACCAACTTCTTTAACCTTGAGGGAAATCAGACCATCATCAATGTAGATGTGGCTTCCGGTCTGCACAACCTTGGTGATGTTCTTGTAGTCGAGCCACAGAACTTTCTCGTCACAATTATCCTTGTACTGGTCGTCCAACGTGACCTTAATGGTCTCACCCTTCTTGAGCTCAACTTCAGCAGTACCGCTCTAAACAAGACCAAGAAAAGAGAGCTTGTTCATTGGCAGGATGAAAAATCGCTGCATGAAATCTTCAAACAATTATTTGTGCAACAAATCAAAAAAGGCCTCACTGAAGCCTTGGTAATTTTGCAAGAACTTACGCCCTTGATAAGTCCAGTCCTGATTTCTGGTCCCTTGGTATCCAGAGCAATGGCCACTGGTCTGTAGTCAAGAGATCCTGGACCGAAGCTCTCAGTTGCATCACGGACATTCTTGATGGTCTCGGCATGGTACTGTATGACGTGGGGTGTACAAAAGATGTTATCACATTGAAAACCTCAAAAAATCTAGAAGAAGCATACAAAGCAAAATAATTTACATTAGTAAAGTCATAATAACTTCTTTCATTTAGGTGGAGAAAAGGTTATCTCGAAATGTCTAAAATTCTTGAAATGGAGATAGTACAACAGGTGGACAAACATAGTCATGTAGTCACAAAGACAGCCCGGTTACATAACTATATGCAGTAAACCTTGAATGACAACTGCCACACAGTTTTAGCTGTCAGAGATTACATGAATAGTCATCTAAATATTTTATGCAATAGCCTTTAAAGCAGGATGTTTGACAAATCTAATAAAAACCAAATACTTTGGTGCCCGGATAGCTCAGTTGGCAGAGCAGGCGCCCATGTTTAGAGGTTTACTCCCTGAGGCAGCGGGCCTGGGTACAACTCCGACCTGCGGCCCTTTGCTGCATGTCATTCCCACACTCTCTTTCCCCTTTAATTTATTCAGCTGTCCTGTCAATGCCCCCCCCCACACTTCATGTGATGGCCATGTACAACTGCTACATTGTCTGTCCACAGCTATGAATCTAGTAAATGTATACTAAAGGCAAAAAAACTGAACAAATTTAAAGACTAATCTGCACAGGACTACTGTCCTCAGTCAATGATGATTACCTCACTCTGGTTTCACTAAATGCCTTCTACTGGCACCGTTGCTGCAAAGCTGTTTCAAGACCTATTTATAGTACTGACAACTGGCACACCATTGAGACAGAGGTCAGATCTCTTTCGCTCTTTTTGTAACAAATCATATTTTCCCTAAGAGTTGTGATTTCCTGGATCTTGATTATTAATTTGTTGGAGCTGAAAACCTGGCTAAAGCACAGACTGGACAGACAACAACTCTAAGAGTTGAGATACTTTGGAAAACAGCACTGCTTAATCTTACAGATACAAATATCAACTGAGGGCATTCATACTACAGCTGATGATAGATTTGAAGGCTAATCCGCTTAGGGGACAGTGAAAAAGGTAAAGAGGCATGACTTTTAAAGGCGAAGGGTCAGTAGTATAAGATCAGCCAAAGAATTGGCTGTGATGCAGTTGGCTCGTCAAATCTAAAACCATCACACAAACGTGGTACTGAGGAGGGCAAAGACAAGCTCATAGATCACATTACAGCCACAGACAAGAGTAATGTCACACTGACGGCTGCAGCTGTAAAGGGCAAATCCACTCTTAGTCATACAAACTCTGTAGACTTTTGAATTGGTGTTTCTGGCTTTGATGACCACTGGTAAAAACCTGCTGTGACATCACCCTTTGGGATTGTATAGTGCATCAGGCAAAAAAAATTGAAGTAATGTTTCTGAGATGCAAATATTTAAAGAAAGCATTGCATTTGCTGAATATTTCTCTCTGCGACTCACTTCATGTGTGCCATGAGAGAAGTTCATTCTTGCAATGTTCATCCCAGCCTTGATCATTTCCTTGGACATGTCCACAGATCTAGAAGCAGGTCCTGCATCAAGACAGGTGAATAAATACAAAGCTAAATATTATATTTCTAAGATACAACAAGATATTCTTTATTGTTATGAGTGTGTAACAAGAGATGAATCAACAAGGTTTGTTAATGAGTCTGACCAATTGTGCAGATGATGCCGGTGTTGCGAGACACAGCAGGTTCAGAGTCAATGTCCAGCAGGCACATGTGCTCAATGAAAGTGTCTGCCATGGCAGCATGCATCTGCTGGGTGTGGATGATGGAAGAGCTCATATCCTTTGACTTCGACATGACTGGATCTGTATTTGCAGAAAATGCCCTGTAAAGACAGAGGAGGAGTGAGATGATCGATTAGAACCTGACAACTCGACCCCTGACATGTTTTATATGTTAAGTATTGTTATCATTGTATTTTTGTATAATTTAACTTGACAAATACTACATTGATTGATTGATGTAAGAGTTTTTTTTCATCAGGCAGTTCAGTTCAGCTGTGATCTAAATGGTGATGATCAATAAAGTATCTATCTATCTATCTATCTATCTATCTATCTTATAGGATGGTGTGACCTCTCCAGAGTGACGGTGCAAACTGACCCAACAGCCTGTGCAAAGAGTAACAACTACAGTATGTGCCTGTCCTGACTGCACTTTCCCACATTCCAGCGGGCGTTTATGTGCCGCTAAAGAAGAGGAGCTGGTCACTTGACAGAGGCTAAAGCTAATTTATATCTGAAAAAAACATCTGGGAAAATTATCAATATTACGTGGTAAATGGACTGTGTTTTTATATATACCATATAGGAGAAGATCAAAGTCACCTTAGCAGGCTATTTCTGAGAAATACAGTACAAATTATACTAGATATAGAGTAGTAATGTGTGTGTGATAAATGAGTAAGCGGTTATACTTTAAGCAGCTATTTATTTCATTAAGAAAGAAAGCTTTCTCAAAACATGCAGTTTGAATAAAAACTAATTTCTGTATCTGCACAAGAAGCAGAGCAGAGATGTAATGCCAGAGCATGACACAGATGAATACATAAAACACATACAATTAACAAATAAATCAAAGTTAGAAAGCTGTGTTGGACTTGCAGTGTGTATAAAGGAACTGTATGTGCAAACGACTGCACTCTATAGATACAGTTTATTTGTAGCCTATATTTGAAATTATAAATACAATTTATGCATAATTATTATGATGATGTATAACTTTAAATATATTTATACGTGATGTAGAATTCTTCGAAGTAAAAGTTTCATCAGTGATTGAAATCAGTCAAATTTTTTACATTTTCAAAAACTTGACGGGAAATTATAATTTGATTAAAACATTCAGGTAAAACTGTTAAACTAAAAACGGTATCTCTTTCTTTCTCTCTCTCTCATTCTCATATAGTTGAGTCTTAATGCTGCTACTCACCTACTGGGTGAACTTTGCATGGACCAAGACGCCACTGGTTCTGCTGGAGCGACAGATTTTATCCCCTTCACCAACCGGGACTACTTTCTTGTGTGAACAACGCCCGGTGTCACAGGATATAGAGCGCCTGTGTTCAGGCACAATGCTTTGACAGTAGAATAATTAAACGTATGTTTTTCACACAAAAGTTGTTTTCTATAGGGCTACTTAAATGCCACATCCATTGATAGAATTTCAAAATAAATCAGAGAAACTGGACAAATATTGAGGAAGGATACAGCGCAGGTTGTTCGCCTTGCCAATCACAAAGCTCTCCGCTAGTCCAGCTGAACCTGAGCCTGGGTCGTCAAATGGCATGGCGCTTCGTCATGAATGTGGCCTTTTCACTGCAGGCATTTTGACATGTCTTAACATCACTTTTCTGTTCTTGTGAGGACATTTGCTGAGTGCAGAAACACCAGGCCACAAATATGCCAGGACTCAATGTTTTTTTTATTTTTTTTCATAGACCCATTTTTTTTTTGTTTTAATTCTTTTTTTAGTTAAATTTAACAACATTATCTCTGTCTGTGTTTGAAATCCTTTGTCAGTTGCACGTTATTTTTTACATTCCTCAAGTTGTAACAGCCATATTTATTCTGATAATTGAAGAAAGAATCTTTTTCTACACTATTTGTTACTATGTAGTCATTGGATGAAGAAGGCTCAGGTTTGCTCATCTACTGGAGTTGTTAAATAAATGTATTAAAAAGAAAAATAATGGGAAAATAATGTCTACAAATTTTCATGCCCTAAAGCTAACAAGGTATCAACGTTGCACAGTATTTGATCTATGTGTAATTTATGATTCTGAAATATAATCTTAGAATGTGTGAATGCTGTGAGCCTTCAAGAGGTCTAAATCTGACTCCACACTGACTTTCACCCTCCTTCCGTCCATGTACGGTCCAGATACATGTACAACCCAAAGATGGATTAAGGTCGTAAAGCCACTGGCTGCAGAAAAATGCCACAGTTTTCACTTCACTTGTGCTTCAACTGTATGTGTTTTGAACCATTTACAGCATCACAGCAGTAATACATTGGTAATTGTATTAACTTGACATCAACGTATATGAATTGTCTGAGCTTACAAAGTACACTGTTAAACAGTGCAGTTGGTTTGGATATAATCATACAGGTCAAAACTAGTTTTACGATACAATGAGTAAGAAGTTCCCTTCTTATTTCACATATTTTTTACAAAAATTACCTTTATCTAAGTTTATACATTTTCAGTTTTATTATCTGAATGGTATATAAACACAAGTGGCAAAATGTACTCAATGCAGTAGGCGTGCATATTAAATCTGTTTCATTTTTGAATGTGAACACGACCAAATGCATTGTGGAAAGGAAAAGGCTGCGTTACTCTGCAAAACATTCAAAATAATTGAAGATGTTTGGAAAAACAGCTTTGTGAACACACAAGACTAACCTAGTTAAAGTAAAAAATAAGTATCAAATCTGTGGGAAATATTTGTTAAGTTAAATTGACAGTAACATTCCACAATCACTATTGGGTTTTAGTACACAGTATGTGTTTGGAAACAATATTCATCTGGGTCTCTTTCTCTCTTTTACTTTCTCTTTCTCTCTCTCTCTCACTCTCGCTCTCGCTGTCTCAACAACAGCTCTCTCTTGTGGACAAGTGGTTAAATTGTCTTCTGGATGAGTGTCAACCTGCAGAACAACTAAAATGTGCTGAATTATGTGGAATTATTATCTAACTAGTCTATTGTACATCAATAAGGCTCTACTTGAAAAAATACTGACTCACTATAGTAATTACAAATTGTAATGTTACTTTAACTTGAGCTGCACCAAACAAATTGCAATTAAACCACTCCTGTTGAAATGTTTTACAACATTATACACAGATGTTCACACAGAAGTCCTTTAATAATTGTCTTTACTGTGATGTGAAACAAATTTGGATGTTTCCCTGAGGTTGGCTGTTTGGTGTCTACAACCTTCTCATCATACTATACATCTATGTCTACAACACATGGAGTCGATATTGTATAGAGCTGGTTGCTATGGAAATGTGATCCCTGTATCGTTCACTGTGAATCTGTTTGTTGTTATCTTGTGAGCTGGACAGGTACAGCCAGGTACATTAGGTGTGTAGAAAAGGGAAGGGGTGGAGCAAAACACAAATACTGCACAATATAATAGAAATCAATATAGCCTGCAACAAATGCATTTGTGGAGCTCATAAAGAGTTTTGTTCCTTCTACAATATCCTGAATGTAAGATTGTGTGTACTGGCTGTGAAAACAGAAATGCCTTTGGTACAGTAAATCTCAATCTAACAACTGCAGTGCCTGAGACGTGTTGACTCACCTCAGCATAAATTTCAGATGCTTTATGTTCTTACTGTTCATGCACTGCATTGATAATGCCAGTATACAGTGTAAAGTACAGGGGTTCATGCTATTGTATCCACCCTCTATAAATAAACACCACCATATAAAAAACACCTACTCATGTCTGAATTGATTACTGATTAATACTTGTTGAGAGAAGACTTGCACAGATATGTAGTCCTAGAAGTGTCCAATCTGGCCAGACTATAGAGCAGCAGGCGCCTGCTTACAAGGGTAACTGTCAAGGTTAGACTGCAGCACAGCAGACAGGAAAACTTGTACATGCCAAACATATATATCATTCTTCAACTGGCCGCAAGGAATATTTGTTCTCATCACAGTCTTAAAACTCATTCATGAATATACAGTACATGGCTATGCATGTTTTTTTTCTCCTCTTTTACTAACATGACGGAAAGGATAGCACTTATACATGACAGAGATAACATCAGTATGTATAAAAGCGTAGACTAGACTAGACCTGGTGTTGCAGGTCTGGTTCTCAGCCTCTCGTGTCTCTGGACCAGGTTCAGCTGATCTGGCCATCAGTGTTTGAGCCAATGAAGTCTGAGTCTGAACATGTGGGACTTCCTGCTGTTCAAAACTAGAGGGGGAGAGGATGACAGCCAACCCAGATAGTCAATATTCAATGTTCATCATGTTGTTTGTTTGATTGGAATGTGTGAAATCTCAAAGTTTTCTCAGGAAGGAAAGGTAAGCATTTTTTTTGGGCTTGATGCCACTAACGTCATTTACACATTATTACCAAACATGTTCCGGTCTTTTGAATGATTTCATTTGAATGTGCAGTGATGATGCTAAGATTAAGTAATTAAGAATAATCTTGGTAATGAAAATATAGTTCAAATTGTGAAGAAAGTACTGGCCGTTTTATATACTGCAGAGGTAGCTGAACTAATTAAGTCACATGTATTTGTCTAGCATGGTGTTTATTTGTGCCACTCACAGTGGAGGGAGCAGAGACTGTTGATTGTTGCTGAAAAAATTCCTGAAAAAATTCCAACACCAAAATGTCCACCAAAGAAGAACTCATAAAGAAATACATCCAAATAAACAAAGACAAACAGGTTTGAATTGCAGAATCCCAAACACATTCCGCTTTTATCTTTCTCAGGGATGAATGGCCAGGTGGGAGATGTCCACATTAACACTCAGGAAGCCAGGATCCACAGGGAAATTTCACAAGTAATTGCTTTAAAGTAGTGCTAAGAAAACAATTATTTATGATTAGAGTGCAGTATTTGATAATGAGAATAGATCTTACTTTTGTCGTGGCTATACATCCGGTATTAAGTTAGACTTGTATTGGTTTGACAAGTGGACATAAAACAATGCTTTATATCACATTTTCAACTTTTGTTTGAATGAAATATGCTAACACAAAGAAAGAAAAATTTCACCATGAAAGGAAGAGGGTTGTCAACTGCAATAATATTAGATTGTTTGTTGTGTCACGCAAAATCTTTTTTTTCCCTTATATCCTAAAATATAGTCTGGTGACATAACTCTGTACTGTAAGCACATATGTTGTGCTTTTTTATAACCACACTATTTCAAAGTAAAGACTTCAGTATTAGCTTTGTGTCCAACAAATCAAATGTTTTCCTTCAGCAGATTGAAGGGCGTTTGTCATTTATGTAATACCTATTTTGTACCAAAAGGTGGTAGTATGAACCAATAACAACTACTCAGGGCTTTTTCATTGCTAACACAGCAAACAAAACCCCATAATTGTCATGTTATGGGAGTTATGATTCTAAATGTCTGTAAGTAGAGACTGCTACAGATGTTTAAATCAGAAAACTTGGGTTTTGACATGAGCCTGTCAATTTTCAATTCAGGAATTTAACTAGACAACTGAATTACCCACCAGAGGTGTCACAAGCAAAAAAAATTGGGTGCGTTTCAACAAAAGATAACACATAAAGTTGAAATCGGGGGGAATTGTGCCACATGGCAGTTAGTCCAATGAAGCACAGTTATTAACATATTATTTTCATGATGGGAACATACTCACTGATAGTCAGTTAACAATCATAACATAACTGACATTCTGAACCATATTGACACCACTGAGACACATCTGTGTGCTCATTGTTCAAGTCAGTGAATATCATGGGGTGCATGCCATCCTGTGAAGCAGAAGTGTACCATTATAACAGTATACTGGTTCCAAATGAGCCCCACAGCTGCTTCCCCCTGACCTCCTCTGTTGGCACAGCTCCTCTAAAGAAAGCCTTTAGGAAAACAGCTCTGTTTGCATCTGGATACAGATGTTTTATTACAAGATTGGCACAAAAAAGTAGCAGCTCCAAGGTGTGATTGTCCTAAATATTAGTGACTCAAAAGAGGTGCAAGTTAATAAGCATTTTCTGGGTCAGCTCAGCAGGCGTTGGACTGAAGGGAGGAGAACTGAGCTTACTGTATAGCCCAAAGGAAGACATTTCTCAAGGAGCATATGGCTCTCTGATGATAGTACAGAGGGAATGTTGTCTTGAAAACATGATGTACTGTATGTTTCCATAACTATAATATTATTTCTAAATATCGTTACCCCAGTGACAGTGTAGTTTGGTGCAATATCTGCAAAAAGGCACATTAAGAATTTTTACCATCAAAACCAATTCAATTAAAACAAAGGATTGTTTTAACTGCATGCCTGGTTAAATCTCATTACCTCATGTTAATTCATGCATATATTTCAAGCATCCACATCGACAAATGAAAATCTCTGATCCCTTTAGGATTTAACAAAAGCTTTCCTACAAAACCAACAAACTAGAATGGGATAGACATTATATGAAATGTTGCATGTGCCTTTAAGAACCCTGTGTCCCATACTACATGTCTCTCTGAGCCTCATATGTGTTTGTTGGCATCAGCTGTCCTCAGTGCTGAATGGAGCAAGGACATCTTTTCCTTCATGTCAATGGGATTAGAGGAAGAAATACCCTCTCCATACTGCTAGCTGTCATCTTGGTGCTCAGAAGACAAAATAGAAATTCAGTTTGAACAGATGACAGAAAGAAGACCATGACAAGTCACAACTTTGGATTAATTGATGGATTATTTTCTCATACAAAATGAACAAAAAAACTGTCAATCTCAAGGGAGGTATGCAAAGAATCCAAAGCTGCAGGCTCAGAAACAGCATGCTGCACTGATATTCCACTGCTTTCTAAATAATGACTGAACCAAGGGGTCAGATGAAGAGTTCAAATGCTAAAAGCAGTACTATAATGGAACTGCAGTCTGCTTCATTCGACCCTGATGTCCCATCTTCTGGCCAGAGCAACTTCAGAAGAGTCAGCCGCACAGAGGACAGCAGTCCCTATCCAATCCCCGGGCTGGCAGCAGACATCCTGCACATGCGAGTGAAAGAAGGAAGCAAGATCCGCAATTTGCTGCGGTTTGCAACAGCTCGCATGCAAGGAGAGGGGAAAGACAGCAATGGGACATTACTGACACAGGTAGTCTTCACTGGTTCAGGTAGAGGAGTCACCAAGACCATCACCTGTGTTGAGATTCTAAAACGTAAAGTGGGAGGGCTCCACCAGGTGTCCAAGCTCTACTACAAGACAGTGAAAGAGGTCTGGGAGAGTCAACAACCAGGAGCACCAGGTATAACCATGCATAGGACAGTCCCTGCCATCTGTATCCTGCTCTCTAAAGACCCTCTGGATCCCCAGGAGACTGGATACCAATCCCCCCAAACCCTAAGGGTTCCCACAGAGGACACAGAGAGAGGTAGAGCTCTGATCAGGCCAGCTCACTGTTCCTTCTCACAGCAAGGAGCCAAGAGATTCTGTCTGGATGACTTGAGTGCAGGTTCTCCATTACCGTCTCCATGAAAATCTGATAAGTCAGAGTAGCAACAGAAAGCATCCTGACTGGAAACATTACAAGCGGGCATGAGATAGGATGGACAAGACAGTAGGACTCTGCACCAAGTGAATGAAACAGCTCCCGGGCATCAGTGATATCGATGAGATGCAGGTACCTGCATAGAGCCCAAAGGATACTAAAAGACAATACTCCCCTCAGCAACAGCTTGTTCACCCTGCTGCTGTCTGGCAAGTGATACAGGGAACATCAGAGCTTATTCTGATGCAAAACTACACAAAGTTGGCCACAGTCATTATAAATATAAACGCCAAGGTTTGTCAATAGTCATTATTCTGTTTTCTACTTTTGGAGGAAAAGCATGTGTGTTTTCATAGATCACAAGACCGGAATGTTTTTGTTAAGGATTTATTTTCATCATAATGCTGTTGCTTTTTACAGATGTAAAAACACTGAAATAAATTAACTATGCATTTCGTCTTTGGTGTTTTGGGCTGTGATGGAGCGTATACACACTTTAATTTGAATAAAATCCCCTTATGGAATAGAACCAGTTTAAAACTTCTAAACCTGTTATTTTAGAGACAAACCTTTTTTTCATATCACCACTTGTTTTCAGCATTCAGTTCATTTTGATTCAAGTAGTTAGTAGTACCTTTTTTCTGTGTTGTAGTGAAATGCAGAGTGAAATGGAAAAATAATAGGATCAATAATAGTAACACCCACAGCTTCAGGAGTACTTAAATCCTATTCTCTTAGTATCACCCTGAAAAAACATAGCCTACAGTAAAGTCAACCCTTGTCAAAAAAATCTGATAGCCTTAAAGCTTTTTGGACTGGGTGGTAGCCTAATTATTAGTGTTGGTTGGTTCGGAAAGTACAGCACATGTTCATACAAAGGGCAATTCAAAGAAACGCCATAATGATATAAATTGGGCGTCATCTTGTAGCAGCTTAAACTGATTGGGTTTTTGTATATAGCATCCTAAATATTTACTGAACTTTTTTGTGGGATTAATAATGTTTGTTATGTCGATTCATTTTTCATTGGGGGCAACTGTCCTTAAAATAAAGACAGAAAAATCATGAAAAGGCTCGGCACTGTATTATTTCTAGGTCAAAGTCAGAGCCAGTAGATCAATAGTCTCGCTTTGCCAGAGCTACCTTCACGGCTCTTTGGAAGAAGTAGGTCCACAGACAAAAGCAAAATACCATATAAACCATATAAGCAAAATACCGATAAACTGCAGTTTGCACATGCGCAGCACGGGATCGCGTACGTGACCGGCTAAGCAAGTTAGCGCTAGCTTACTCCTGCTCGCTGCTCCTTCAAAATCTCCCCGGTTTGAGTTTGTGTAGTTGGCTGTCCTGCATCATGCTCAGAGCCGCCGTCCAACTCTCGTTCTCCGGTGTCAGGAGTTTAACCCGTACGCAACCAGGGTGCCAAGGTATTTGTTCACCTCTAAATGTTATTTTGTAGTTTCGTATTGTGAGCTAGCTCACTCACAAACTGTCAGGGCGAAGTTGTCACGGAAATCTTATGTGATGTCGGCACATTGTGGTGCCCGCACGGCTAATAGCTAACGTTAGCTTATATTAGCTTAGCCAGTGCATCTATCTTTTTTTAAATGCACGCCGCACTGTTAAGCGTGTAAATATGTCAGTCGAATTATATAGACTTTCGTCCAACACTTCCTGTATGTGTGCTATTTTTGAAAATATCACGGTGTTCAGCTCGGTGGTGGCTATGTCCTTGCCATGACCCAGTTGGCTGATGCCTTTTGCTAACATGCTAACTAGGTTATTTGGAAACGTTAGCTATGTTCAGTCAACTAGTCGCCAGTGTGTTCTGTACATCCATGTATGGGTTGGTGCAAGCAATAACTATCAGGAAACATACGTTATTCGGATGTTGTTGAAATGTTTAGCAAAAACATTCCTAATTAAGGTAACTAACGTTAAATGTACGCAGATTTCCACATGCTCTTAAATATATCCTAAGAAACCTAACATTAATAGAAATGTCCTGGTTGTCTGTTGAAGTGTATTCAGGCTTGTAGGTGCAGTTTTAGGTCACGTAACGTTAAAGGACGTTGGCAATGATCTAGCTGCATTAGCTACATTATTAGACGGCATTTAGTCCCTAACGTAATTCAATGTAGGCTAGCCTTGACTATAGTTGCCCTTCTATATTACCTGACACTAGGTGCCACTGTAAATGCTGATAGGTTGTTCAACTTATAACTGTTTTCCTCTTGCAGCTCTTTTGGCGTCAAGGTGTTACTCACATGGGAAGCAAGAGACCGATGAGGAGTTTGATGCCCGCTGGGTCACCTATTTCAACAAGCCCGACATTGACGCATGGGAGCTGAGAAAAGGTATGTCTACGGATGACGGATCAAGAAAGTTGTTTCTTCTAATTTAATAGCTAAGATTTGGACAGTTTTTACCATGAGTCAACAGAGTTGTCAACTAATAAAGATTTGGTCTGATCTGATATTTGGTGCCAATCTGTGAGGATGCCTGCCCTGACAGTGTTAGATTACAGGATGAGTGCATTAATGTGATGAAATTGTTTGATATGTTGTTTATTTAAGGGATATTGCTTCAAGAAAGTACACAGGATACTGTATTGTAGTAAGATTACTAATATGTAAACAAATATACAAATTTTCTAAGAAAAACCCTTCTTTTTCATTTAACAAAAGAATCCTAATTTCTCAAATGTTAAACAAGTAGTTGTTCAATAACTTTGAAACCAAAATTGACAAAATCATGATTCAAGTCAGAAACTGTAATAAAAGAATGAGTAAAGAACAGTACAGTAGATTTGATACCTGGCCATAGTCAATAAAATCCTGTCAAAGAGTAAAATAAACAACTGTACAGTGTTTTTGGCATCCTGTAACCCTTTAGACACATTAATCTAATAATGACCCTGGACTTGCTGGATTGTATTTCATCATCTCGGCGGCTGTGGCTCAGGGTAGAGCGGTTGCCTGCCAATCGGAAGGTTGGGGGTTCAATCCCTGGCCCTGTAGTCCCATGTCGAAGTGTCCTTGGGCAAGACACTGAACCCAGAGTTGCCTCCAGTGTTGCGCATTGGAGTGTGAATGTGTGTGAATGTATATCTGATGAGCAGGTGGCACCTTGTACGGCAGCCTCGGCCACAGTGTATGAATGTGTGTGATTGGTGAATGTATCCTGTATTATGTAAAAGCGCTTTGAGTAGTCGTTAAGACTAGAAAAGCGCTATATAAATACAGCACATTCATATTTACATTTACATCTCACTGGTCCCTAAAGCATCATGCATTCTTTCAATAAAGGGCTATTTTTGGTTGTAAGAGAAAAAAACACAACAGAAGAGATGTTTCAGTTGCAGGAAAGAAAGTGAAATAGGGAAAGGCTCATTATCAGGTGAGAAATGATAAGATCAGAAACTCACGGAAGTGGTTCAGTAGGCAGTCCTAGTGGTTGAATATCACAGTAAAACCTACAGGAAGTAGTGTTGTAAATCTGGTCGGTTTGCAATTTCACCCTAAGATTTTTTTGTATGCTCAACTTGTACATTACGACATTTAAGGATAAGGCAGGGACTAATTATGTATTTTTTTTGTCAACGATATGCACGAATAGACCAAAACCTGCTAAATGTTGTCTGTCTCTCATACCTACACTGGCTCACAGCTGCAAGCCCATTAGCGGCAACTGAAGATGTAAACCTCTTTTAAATAGGGGTAGCAAATGTAGTTTCATTGTTAAAGAAGGTTCAGTAATTACCTGAAACAGTTGGGAAATGTATTGTAAGTAAATAGTGGGTTTATTGGGGACTATTTACAATAAGGGTTTAATACACATTACACACATGACTGAGGGAGAAATTTTAGCTCCAAGATAGTGTGTGTGTGGGATCAACTTAACTCCTGTTCATCATAACAAAGGAGCATGTCACCCAGTAACTGTGTGGCAAATTTATAAAGTTCTATGCAGGTCTTGAAAGTAACATTTGCACCTGGCAACTAGATTGAGTCAATGGGCAACGGTTTTGTGGTCTCTGGTCGCCCCCTTTTGGCGTGTGCGTGTGTGCGTGAGAGAGATATATCTCAAAACTCGGAAAATTGGAAAATGTATTTTTAAAAAGTCTATTTTATTTGGGTGTCTCCATAAACATTGTCATTTGCAACACAACATTTCAGCTGTTGTGCAACTGCTTATGACACACGCGTGTTTGTCTTGAAAAGATACAGGCAATGCAATTTTTATGTTCACATTAATGGTGCATGTTAAAATCCGGTCCTAATATGGCACCAGTGCCTGGAATCTACCGGGAAAAAATAGCAACGCTGATTTTGGTGCCTCATTACAGTGCTACTTAAATGTCTGCACTGTCCACTGATGCTCCGAAACCCATGTTAGAGGCAACAGAAACATCGCTGCATGTCACGCTGGTAAACCCTAATAACATATTAAACAGCAGGAAATGTTAGCATACCTTTTGCTACAGTAATAACTGGATTAAATACGGTGTATTGTAACTGTGTAACCGTATTTCACTGTAGAGGATTCCATCAGCGGGACGTACAACAGTCTGCTGCTAAAGCTATGAGCTAAAAGACACTAACTAGCACTGGTCATTGCTGTTTGAAAAACACAGATGGGACAAAATGTTGCTGTTTACTGGTAAACAGGTAAACCTTGTTCTACATTCAAAGTTATTGTAAAATACCTTTTTCTCATCTGTTTTTTCTTTTAACAGCAATTTACTGATAAAAGAAGTAACTGTTGTTATTACATTTTCAACAATCATCTAAATTCCTCCCTTTTTTTGTGCTGATCCAAAAATGTATCCAATCCTTGAGTTTTGTGATTCGTTGCACCCTTATTTTGCGGCAACCAAAAGCTGATGCCTGGTTTCCAAGCTGGCAACCACTTTAAAAAGTTAGCGTTGAGCCCTGCTATGGTACAAATGGGATATGATACAGTCAATAACACTATTACCACAAAGAAAGTACTTTTCATTGGATTAATTGTTGGTTTTGGCCTTTTTTGTTTAAATGTATTCGCATAGCAAAACAGAATATTGCAACAGATAAAATAAATGCAGCTCATTGTAAAAATGTTTTTCTGTCTCTGGTTTAAAAGTTATGATTCCTTCTCTCAGGGATGAACACACTGATTGGGTACGATCTTGTACCTGAGCCCAAGATTCTGGAGGCAGCACTGAGAGCCTGTCGGAGGTTAAACGATTTGGCCAGCGCTATCCGGATTTTGGAAGCTGTGAAGGTGAGAGGAAAGGGGCACCTTGTGAGCTTGGGAATGTTGCCAACCAGCATCTTTGTAGTTTATAGTCATAAGTTAATGAATAATGGGTTATGCTTTTTTTTTCTTAGGATAAATCCGGCCCTCATAAAGATATCTACCCGTATCTGATCCAAGAGCTGCAGCCAACATTACACGAGCTTAGCATCCCGACACCTGAAGAGCTTGGCATTGACAAAGTGTAGATGAGTAGGTATTTTAATTTTCTCATAATTAATGTGTTATTTTTCAAGGTTTGTCATAAGAGGACAATCTAACAGAAATGTTGTGTGTTTTGTTTCAGATCTAAAAACCGTGGCTATCCCAGGACACAGATCCCTTGTACTTAAATGTTTGCTTCTTTTAAATTGTGTGATATTTAATTTGGCCTTTTATTAAGTTCTTTTGCTTGTAAAATAATGATGAACATAATAAGGGAAAGTGTATCTTTATTAAGTGCCACACATTTTGGGATATTTTAATTAGTTTCAATACTTTTTGAAGCAATACACTCAAATCATAAGTTGCTTTAATGGAAAGCAGAACATTGCTTTTATGGTGCGTTTTGTTTGTGTGTCTAGACATTTTTGTGAGTTGCATTTTGCCACTAGAGAGCAGCATTTTTACATGCATGTAAAAAATCATTTTACTGTATTCAATCTATACATCTGTTTTCATTTCAGGGAAAATTGACATGCTTGTAAAATAAACGTGTTCTAATTGCAATTGGTGTAATGTTATTATCAACACATCACTGGACTGTTGCCCAAAGCTACACTAAATAGGATAACTCCAATTTTGTTGTTCAAACAGGTACTTCTTGCAGTCCAATGGCCTTTGCAGGATTTAAAAGATAATGGGTTATGTTATGGATAGTATTAGATGATTTGATTATTGGCACATTATGCTTATATCATGAATGCTGCCTTTACTGGCTTGAACAAAGAATACCTCCAAAGTGTATCAGTAGTAATGTCTAATGGGCTTGTCTCAAACTCCACCGTAGTTGTACCATTTTGAAATGTCCACAATTATTAAAAGGTTATTTTTAAATAAATATTCTCAATGTTACGATTATTTTACTTAAAGTAACCTGAGTTAAGTGTCGGAGCTCTATTTTTTACAGACATTTTGGCAATTTCTTTCCACTATCAAGCTAAATTGTGTGCAGTAGAGTTAAAGGGGTAAGTCAAAGGTACTAAGATGTGTTAAATTAGGTGTTTTTGGTTTCTTTTGACAGTTAAAAAGGTAGATGAGGCATGGTGTGCAAATCCTTTTTTTTTTTTTTTTTAATTGCTTGTGTGGGAGGATTGAAATTATTGTAATATAATAAAACAAGCAACTAACCAGCAGATTTATTTTTGGCCAATGTCACCTTTGAGGTGATTGATAAATTGGTACAGTACAAGTAAACCGTGATTTACCAGCCAAAATATGAGTAACTGCTTCTACTTGCTAAATTAGTCACTGTTATGTTTCCGTTCCTCCTACAAGGTCACTGACTCAATATAAGAGGAACACATTTCAGGTTGATGAATACACCATTTGCCTGCCAGAGTGTTGAAGAAATCGGGATTTATTTCTTAATTTAAGTCATGTCTGCCTAACTCCATCAGAAAGAAATATTGAGCAAATTATAAATTAATTCTACACTTTTCTGCTCTTATCCTGTAATCAATCTGGCCATGTCAACAGAATCTGCCTTGGGCTTTTAATAGAGGGGTTTGAGTCTCTATAATATATATAGTATCTAATATTTCTTGTGCTGTCACATATGGCACTGGGCTGTTCAAAATATAAGCATTTGTACAGTAGATGTTTGCTTAAGCACCAAATTGCAGTTAAAATTGGAGCCAAGCAAATGGCAAAAGAGCCCTTTTTCTATTGTTGGAGCTCCAAAGAACCCAATTGATAAAGTTAATCTGTCTGCAACCCATACTAATGCCACCATATAGGAATAAAAGATGGACCATTAAGGGCGAATTCAAAATATTAGAATAAATGAAACTGCAATGCGTTCAAAAGATGACCTCTGACAGCCTCGATTACACACGTTCTGGTAAATTGACTTAATCTGCTCCAAAGAAAAAAAAAGGACAATGACTAATGAACCATGACTTTTTAGCCGGACTGAATTTCCGTGCAGGTTTCTGCTATGAAAGGCAACCCATTTAGCACTGGAGAGAAAACAAAGTGTCCTGTGGGTGTAGAGGTCAGACCCAGTTGCAATGTGAATAAAGACTTAAAAAATGTCTTGTTTTTGGTAGAGATCGTGTTACCTCAATAACCCTACAATTGTATAGCAGAAGGTGTGGTTTCCTTGTGAAGTGGGTGGGTAGTTCTACACAGATGCAGAAAAGAAAACCCTCTTTACGAGCTTTACGCACGGGGCGGGACTTTCATTCATGCGAGCTGGGGGTGTAGGCCACCCAGTTAAAGACAATCAAAGATGTTTGAGTTTCCATGAGTCCTCAGTGACCAGGGATGTAAAGCGCAGAGCAGTTTACCCCTCCTCCTCCAGCTCCGATCACCCCGGCCTCCAGACTTCAGGGGCTTTGAAATCACATTTAATGAGAATAATCTTTTTTTTCTGTTTAAAAAGAAACTGGTCATGCGATGCGATTTATTTCTGCTGGGGGGAAGAAGGAAAAACTAGATAAGATCTGTTGGCGACTATGGATTACTCAAAGGCGCAAATGGTGAGTGTCGACGACTGTTTGGTAGCGCTCCCACTCGTGTTTGTTACAGTAACAAAGCAAATGGCGATTTATGCAGACGTTTTCCGAAACTATTGCACTTTAACGATTTAGTTTTGGTTGTTTTTCATGATTATTACTTTATACCTTACATTCGCATTTATCTATACTTTCAAATAAAGTTGCTTTTATCAAACCGAATACTTTTTTGAAATTTGGGAAATAACTTGACCCTTCACCCTCAAAAGTGACTTTTCAACTAATGAGACATACACAGAAAATTGTTGACAGAAACATGTTTTATCCTGCTATTAATTTATTTTCAACTGCAGTATCCTAATATATTCTGTTATCTATTGTCTCAAGCCATAAAGCTTTAGTTCACCAAAATCCACCATTACTGTGCTTTCTGAGGCCAGGGCAGCCTCTCTTAAAAAAAAAAAGAAGGTGTTTCACTTTAACATGCCAATTTTAATGAACCAAACAACAAATGTGTGTAACTTTATCCACTCTACATTCGTAGTAGGCTTATTTAAAACCATTTACAAAAGTGTAATTTGCTTCTTTTGATCTTTTTTATTTATTTATACTTGTTAAATGCATGTTTCATTATTTTTAACTTTGAATAATTTTCTGAAGCACATAAAATTAAAAACACCTAATCAAACAGTTTCTAAATGAAGTTTGGGATTTTCTTTTTTGTGTGTCCATAGTCAAGCTTATCCGAGGAGGGCAGTCCAGCTGGGTGTCCACCGTCTGGTAATGCTGGGTTGAAGCTGGAGGCGGTGATGGAGCATCTGCAGAGACAACAAGAGGCCAAACTGGAGATGAATCTGCAAGATAAACATCTTTTTCACACACAGCTCCTGTTTGCTCAACACGCTGCTGCAGCGAGAGCCTCTGGCGCCGGACTAGACACTGCGTTATTTGGCAAAGCAAATGGACAGACTTATCAAGCAGCGCAACAAGCTATGAACAGCCATATCAGTAGGATAGATCCAACTGAGGAAGATGAGGACTCGGATGAGGAGGAACAGGAAATGGTGGAGCATGAAGAGAATGATGAGATGGAGGAAGATGATGGTGAGGAGGGGGACGACAGGCCTCATCAGCAGGTGAAGAAGCCTCGACTCCAGCAGGTTGCAGGCTTTCCCTTCGCTCCTTATTCCACACCTCGGTCGTCTGCTGCAAAGCCAGTGTCCGAATCTCCACTTTTGGCAATAAAACAGGAGCAGGAGGAGAAGGAGCTGCTGTCTACTGCAGGCCAACATGCTTTCACATCACCCAATGGCTTCGCTGACTGGGGCTACGACGAGCCATTTAAACAAGTAAGTTACCTTGATAGAACTGCCTAAATCAAGGCCATAATGTTTTTCTTTTGTTGAAGACTTTCCAATTTGACCAAATATACAAAGAGGCAGAGAGTGTGCCATACAAAGATCTTTATTTCATGAACAAAGACCTGAGTTAGTTCTCCAGAGCCACTGCCCAAAAAGTACAAATAGGCCACATGACATTATAAACTGTGAAGATTATTAAAACACACCCTCATCTTCCACTATCCTGAGGTTAGCCCCCCATCAGAAGACATGTATCTCCCCTACTGCCTGGCCTGCCTCCTGTTTTCTCACATGTAAGGGGAAGGAGCGTGTCCCTTTGGCAAGATGCCCAAACTTGAAAGTGTTTAAAGACCTGGCCCGGCCAGAGATCTTTACTTCTGCTATACTTCTCCTCACGTCTCACACTTTTGAATATACACCTTCGCCACCAGTGGAGCTAATTGGTCTTGTCTGTGGTCCAATCCTAACTGTTCATAGCAGCCGGTTCAGGCCTGACGAAGATAAAGTTAATGAAAATTACCCCAGGCGTGTGTTTATTGGACAAGGTTGGCTTTAAGGGTTAACTACTGTAAAGTATTGCTGGGTATGTGGTGGACTTTTCTCTCAATGTATCAGACAGATCTACTTTTAAAATACTATGTTTTCCCACAGACATGTTTGACTACATATAGGTAACAGTGACTCCCTTCAGAGTTTTTTCTTTGTGGGTGGGTGTCACCACTTCAGCACAATGCTTGATGATAAATGCGACCAGAAGGACAGCTGGGTTAGTGCCTCACAGCAAGCAACTACCCATAAAGTTTACTTACAGTAGTTGCTGTGGAGCAGAGTTGGCTTTCGAAACCGTTTTCTTTTCCCGCTATTCCTGCCTATATGTTGATAAATTACTGGTTTTCTTTATAAATGCAATTTATGTGTTTGTTAGTCTCTTTTAAAACTCGACAGGCTCAGAAACCTCACTGCTGAGTGGAAAGCTTTGCATAATTTAGTCGTCTCTTGGCAACACTTAATGGCAGCAAGTAATCAATACATTATATGGCCAGTGTAGTGAGAATTGCATTTCCTTTTGTCAGACCAGCAGACAACACTTGGAATAATGAAGAACATTTGTTCCATTTTAATTAAAGCAAAATAATGAGATGTGAAAGACTGTTGTGGAAAAAAAAACATAATTGCATGTGTGCGAAAAGTCTTTATTTTTTATTTTTCATCACTTAAAGAACACAAAACATCTCAGAACCTTAATTTATATATTATAAGAACAAACGTATGTGCAGCATTTTCCTTGACCCATTTGTTTCCCAATTTAGGAGGCTTATGATATTTAGTGTGTGTGTGTTTGTGTGTGTGTGTGTGTGTGTATTTTTGATTTGTCAGTGTTGTTTTTTTAAGAGTGAATTTCAAAACAGGAGTCCTTCAGTGTTTTGCTTTGAAGCCATTTTATGTGACATGCATATGATGAATAAGTTCACTTTGTTACATACAGTTTCAAAAGGCATCTTTTGCGAGTTAATTGGCATGGTTGTTAATATTTACCCTTGTTACCTTCTCTTCACTCTAAAATCTGGTCCCTCTCTACTATTACTTTAGCTGTTTGTTTTCAGTAATTTCATTAATCAATTATCTTTGAAGATCTGGGAATGCTGTAAAAGCCTTGCCATGCTGAGCAGCCATTGTTCAGGCCTTGTGTGCGGTCTCACTGGACACCCTTAGATGTAGCAAAAGGAGGGGGGAAAATGGCCCAATCTTTGCTCTCAGTCCTTGCCTACAGCACAGCAAGGTGCCAGATAAATTATCTTGACTTTTTCGGGTGACTAAAGGCCCAATAATTTGATTTGGATTAAAAATCTGCTCCCCCGTGGCCCTAATGACACAAGGAAAGGGATAAATCTTTGCTGTTGATCTACAGGAGTGGCCGAATGATTTTGATGAAGCTCATTATATGAGGCAGTTTCGGTTAGTGTAAATGTTTAAGTACTTCAATGGGACATTTCAAATAAGCTTTAATTTATCCACTTTTACCTTGACTTGCTGAACAGACATTCTTTCAATAAACTACTTTGTGTATAGTGATATGCATTAACCTAATAATTTGTAATTTGGATATAAAAACCAATCTAAAAACCTGATAAAATATTCCCTTTTTTAACAAAAGAAACCTTTTCCTGCCCTACTTACTGAATACAGTCAGGATTCCCAAGGCTGGATGTGTGAAACCTCCGTGAGCAATTAACTGAACGCTCTTTGTTAATAGAGCCACAGTAGGTCTCACTTGCTCATCAATAAGGGGGGAAGGGTTTTATTTCCATTTCATGGTGAAAAGACTGGCATGTTATCTACCTTCACATCACTAAGCTTTCTGCTGGGGGGTAAAAGTCCTTTTATTATAAATTCTAAACTAAAGCCATTAGGTGTGTCAACAGCTCTGGGATAGTTTTATGTATAGGGGATACATACAGTTGTAATATTTAACTAGTTTAACAACTAAAAGCAGGAATAGAAAATGAAAAGTATGTGTTTACAGGGCTCCATTACACAATGATTTCCAATCCGATGGGTAACTTACTTCTGTATTTAGTAGTATTGTAGAAAGAAGAAAAACAGAATAGTTAGAAATTGCTTTACAAAATATATCATCAGTCACCTGTATCACCTCTGTTGTAATGGTTAAAATGGATAAACGTGATGGTTTAAAAGAAATTCAATTGACCTTTGATAGGGCTGTGATCATACATCTGACAACAAAGGCTGGGAACGTCTCTGTAACAATATCATGCAGCTGTTTGTGTCTCAGCTTTTGCAGTTTGAATAGTGTATTTACAGTAAACATCAGCGTTTGACTGGAAGCCAAAATGTTATTGATTCCCATGTATTTTGTAGCTTAAAGGTTGGAAATGTAATGGGTGTTAACCCCAGTTCACATCAGGTTGCCACACCAAACAATTAGTAAATGGGATAATGTGTTTAAAGTACAAAATTATACGTTTCAATGCAAGTAAAATCCTTGAGGGAAGACAATGAAAGACAAGAATAGTCCATTATTTTTGATAAACCACAAGCATGACAATTGAAGCATTTGATACTGTCAAGTACAAAAACATGTTTTGTTGTTGAAAATGCACATGCTTGTTTTATATAAAACATGTTCCGGTAATAAAATAAGAGCATTAACTGAATGCCTTTGAGCCCTACAGCAAGCAAATCAGTGATAGAAATCCAAGAAGAAAAGCTGCAACAAGGTCCACAATAAAATGATAAAGAAAAAAGATCATCATCTACTTAATGTGATTATATGTACAGTCCATTCTTAAGACTGTTCTGCCAACCATGTTTATTTCCATACTTACATCATCGTCCTCTGCGTGCCTTAGCAGGACCATAACATCTCAGCGGGTTTTTCCACACCGTTGCACACACTGCCCTCCACACACATTTTTAACCTTTAGCTGTTAAGGGGGAGGAAATGGAGGAATAACATGTCACATTAAACTGCCTAATGAGCATTTGGCCTTTCCTTAATCGTCCTTTTACTGTGCTTAGCTTTAAACAGACACTCCCTTAAGAAATATGAGATAAGCCTTTTATTGATTGTCAGAGGGGAAAATATTGTTTATAATAGTTGTTGCAGCAGCATGAGGACAGAAATTAATACAGATAAATAGGAAAAGGTAATTGGAAGTGTATAAAATAGGCATACAAAAAAAAAAATAGAAACTATACAAGAGCAAACTCAAAATGACAGTGTCAGCAGTACACATAGAGTATTTAGTGGAGACTAATAGTGCATTTCGAGTGACATGTCAGAGGTGTGATTTGTAACTGCAAATTAAATGTAAGAGTAATATGATACCACTTGCTATTACAGCATTAACCAGAATGATATATAAAATGATCAAGTAATAATACTTGGTAGTATTAATAGCTATTGTTTTAATATAGGCAAGGCTGCTTTATTTGTATAGCACATTTCAGCAACAAAACAATTAAAAGTGGTTCACATAAAACATCGAAGAACAGTTAAAAATAAATTAAAACATCTGCACACACATAACACCAGCAGCAAAAACTGGTTTCAGTGCTGGGAAATAAACGGTTTGAACACATGAGGTGGGAAGCACAAAGTCCAGAGTCCTTGAGGAAAAGGTGACACATATTGGAAAGCTTTAAATAGGAACGGTATCTCCCGGAGGATACAACATCCTATTGGTTTTGCCATGCTCTTATTAAATTCATCATACAACGCAGATGCAGGACAATCTGGAGGACAAACTGTTCAATATTGTTTTTTGTGGGTGTATTTATGAGACTGGGTTGGTATTTACAGAGAGGAAGTGCCATCTGGGCTGAGGAGACTGACGGAGGTAAAGTAAAAGGAGAACCATCCAGGGACTTTGCCAAGGTTCGTAGATTTAATTGATTTACAGTATGTAAACAAGAAAACATCTGAAATAATCAAAGCGACTGTTCACTAGCTATGGCTGATGTTTGTTTTTGACTTGCAGCTTTATGAACTGGATAATGACCCACAGCGGAAGGAGTTTCTGGATCAACTCTTTGTCTTTATGCAGACACGAGGTAAGATTCAGAGTTAAATCCTTCAAACGAAACACAAAAGTCTGTTTGCCCAACCTCCCCCCTACGCAGACTTTGATTAGAAATGCATTTGTGATACGTCAAAAACAAAAGTCATAGACCTGTTCAAAATGGTTGAGCTATGGGTCATCTGTAAGACCTGATTTCATATAAATCACCAAAATAAGGTTGAAATTCTTTTAATAAGAACTGTCTTTTCCCTACCCGTATGCAGTATCTTTATAATTTTACTTTGTGATGTGCTTGGGTTCAGCTGCTGTTTTAATTGGTGCTCAACTCCTCCCCTCATCATGTTGAATCTTAAATCAAGAACCCCCCCCCCC
>NC_048414.1:13314983-13372331 GCF_013103735.1 Etheostoma cragini
GTGTGTGTGTGTGTGTGTGTGTGTGTGTGTGTGTGTGTGTGTGTGTGTGTAAAGGTGTGTGTCTGTGACGTGTTTATCTTAAGCACAGATACATCTCGTTTCTACAACTGTTTTTAAGCCTCCCTGCTTCATTGACTTTACTCCAAATCGGGATTGGAAGGGTTAGCTGTCAACCCTGTGATTGGCAGGCACTGCTGGCTGTAAAATTCCCCCTCCCCCATGCGCTCAAATCCATTCAGCAACAGAGCTGCTCTTGTGGAGTTAACCCCACCCTCAATCATCTGAAAGAAGCTTCATTAGAGAAGTCTATCCACACTGATTATACAAGCTAAGCCAAATGACTCAATAATATTTTCAGGTGCGTGGATTGGTTCTCGTCCTCCTCGTGCTTTCCTTAATAGTGCTCTTACAAGATCTTGGTTTTGTTTTATGCCAACTTCTCAGGAGTAGAATCCAAAGAAAACGAAAACATTTAGTGTGTCACTTGCTTTTAATATTCTTGTTTAATCTGTTGGTTTTATGGATCTGTTTTGAATATGCTTAAGGTGCTGGTTTTACTTTAAAGGGTCTTTGAGTACCATGTAAAGTGCTATATAAATAAAATGTATTATTATTGTATTCATCCTCTTATCTTTCAGGAACACCTGTAAACCGCATCCCAATCATGGCAAAGCAGGTGCTAGACCTGTACAAGCTTTACAAGCTTGTGACGGAGAAGGGAGGCTTGGTGGAGGTTATTAACAAAAAGATCTGGAGGGAAATCACCAAAGGTCTCAACCTCCCCACATCCATCACCAGCGCTGCATTCACCCTCCGCACCCAGTAGGTGTCTCTCTCAATAGAACTGACCATTGTTCTCTTCAGGAACAATTGGAAAAATAAAATCTGTTTGAGTATGAAGTGAAGTAGCTGATAATGAAATAGCTTGTCCAAATGCTCAAATGATTGCAAATTAATCAACATTAATCTACCATTTTCAATTAAACTACTATTAGAATTAAAAAAATGTATGAAATGTATTACTTTAAAAGAAATTTACACTACCCTTTAGCTATGATTGCATTGCAGTATTCAGCACGTTATCATGTTAAGACATATTATCAATTTTACCTTTATTAGAGACACATTGATTACATTATGAGAAATTATTAATTATTTGCCATTAGGTTTGCTTTACGTGTTTTTGTTTTTTTACATTTTGAAGGCAGCTATATAACCTTGTAAATGATCAAAATTACCATTTTGTTGCCGCTCATTCCTGTAAAGTTTACCCACCAGCTCAATTCTTTCTTTCAGATTAGTTAAGAATTGGTGTCATGATGTGTCCAAGTCTACATGTAATAGTAATCAAAGAATGTCAAAGTTTTGGCCTCTCTGTTAAACATTTTAGTAATAGTTAACCAATATTTCTCAGTATTATTTACAGTAGGTGCCATTCAAAGTCACATGCTTCAGTAAGTAAAACAAACATTTCTTAATACCGAATATCTGAATCGAAGCTATTTCAAGTAAAATAGTTAAGTATTAATAATATATTCAATCTTTTACACCCAGATTATCTTTATTTTATCATTAGCACGAGATACTGTGACTAATTTGAAACTTTTGCTTTCAGGTATATGAAGTACCTGTACCCGTTTGAGTGTGAGAAGAAGGGCCTTAGTTCTCCAGGTGAGCTGCAGGCTGCCATCGATAGTAATCGCAGAGAAGGTCGACGTCCCAGTTACACCAACAGCTTGTACCGCTACTCTCCCTCCCAGAGTTCCGCTCCACACACCCTCCACTCTTCACCCACCATGCGGACCACCCCGACCGGACACAACAGCCTGAATACATCAGCTAGCCCAAATCTAAAGAGAAACACAGGTAGGACACAGTGTGTGCTGTGTAAGAGAAATGGTATCCCTTAATTGATATTTATTTATTTATTTATAATTAAAATTATTCTCAACCATAACCTCATGGTACTTGAATTGCCATTATGAAAATGCATTTGATCCAGTTTTTTTTGTACCTCCTGATTTTCTGATGACATGTTTTCATTGTGATTGTTTTGCCAATCAGATGAGATATCAACCCCTGTAATACCCAGCCGGCTGCCCATGGCTCTGGCCCTGGGGCAGCAACAACAACAACAACAACAACAGCTGGCACAAGCTGCCACACTGGAGCATTTCAGAGAGAGGCTGGAACGAGGAGCTGGGGCAGCTTCAGCTGGCGCTCCCGAGAAGAAAATGATGCAGATTGCAGAGGAGCAGCAACGCCTCATGCAGCAGGCCCTCCAACAAAACCTCCTGGCTTTTGCGTCTCACTTCAACCCCATGAACCTCAAACTTAACAATGGACACGGTGAGTTGCCTTTGCTGTAAGGACGGAGGCGCTATCATTACTTGACATAATTTCAGGAAAGTCAACTAATTGGATTTTAATTCTTTTTTTTCACAGAAAGCAAACAGGATTTGTCTCTGAGTATCTCCACTAATGGAGCAGCCAGTATCAGTGTATCTGTGGAGGTCAATGGCACTGTTTACTCAGGTGAGTAATTGCCTGTTAAAGCTTAATTTAGTATCAAGACTGGAAACGGGTAGCCCGGCTCTGTCAGACGATAAATCTTTTTTGCTTACCAGCCCCTCTAAACCTCAGCAATAACATATTATGTCTTGTTTGTTCAAACCGTATGTAAACAGTGTGAATAGAACAAGTTGTTTTTTTTTCACAGAGGTTATGTGCCGGACTATTTCATGGCTGGGATCAGTGACTTTCTTCCATGACATTTCATTTCTACATTTCGTTATTTTATTTTTTTTTCTAAATAAACGAGATATATAAAACTTGTTATTTAATGAGTTTCAAAGGAGCTGGTAGGCGAATGTGTTACCTTTGGACAGAGCCAGGCTAGCGGTTTCCCTCGGCTTCTAGTCTGTATGCTAACCTAAGATAGCTCGCTCGCTCGCTCTAGCTTTACTGTTTATGTAGTGCACAGACCCTAATTATTTATAGAGTCGCATAAAAAAAATACACATTTTAAATACGCCAGGAGTTCATCAAAACAATCAGGGAATCAAATGAGTAAATAAATAAGGTCTTGCCAAAATGTGTTCAATATAAAGAGTTAAAGGGTTTAAATGTCAAGTAATAAATTAAAAAACAAAATAAAATGTGGCTGTTTTCTATTAGTTCCAAGTAGATGACATAGATTGTATTATCAATTTTAAAAGCAATACAATAATCTGGTCCACAATAGAATGATAAAAAACCTGAAGGTCGAACCCTTTTAGGTTTCACGAGTCATATTAAGTAAAGACTATTATAATAAATAATAATAATAATAATAATAATAATAATAATAATAATAATAACGTTTATGTAGTGCACAGACATGAGAGTGGTATCAATCTTCTCATCTAACGCCCAGCAAGAAAGCAAAAAAACGACTTATTTAAACACTACTGTGTTTTTTTTTGTACCTCTTTATTATTTATTTTTTTTAATGTTTGTCTGCAGCACTAAAGGTTTTCATTCCTCTGAATACAACGTACTTAATGACACAATATTCTCCCTTTAACTTGACCTTTTACATTTGTAATTTTAAAATGAAAAAGAAATGTTAATCAAATGAATCACACAACACATACTTTTTAATTTCTGTTGGTTTTTAACCTTAATCTAGTCTCTAACCTCTGCATTGCAGGAATGCTGTTTGCCCAGAAGTCAGCTGCACCTGTGGCTTCACAGGTCATAACTCCGGCAGGAACAAATGGCTTCAGTGCCATGTCGTCCTCACACAGTCCCTCCTCTTCATCTTCCACCTCCTCAAAGGGACCAAATTAAGCCTCGCAGGTCTTTTTTAAGGTCTACAGCAAAAAAAATTAAACAAAAAGCATTTTTCTTTTGTCAGGCAACAACTGTGTCAATGCTAGCTATAGTGCTGTCTGTTAGTACACCTCTAGTTAGTTGACCTCTTTTTTGCAGTTTAGTCTTTTGTGAAAGTTAGCCGTAACGCATGAGGAAAGCATTGTATTTCCAATATTTTGACTGTTTAATGTACTTTAAATGATTTTTGTCAAAGGGCATTTATGTATAACATCAAAGACTTTCAAACTGACCATAATATAGATTCAGATCACACGTTGTGCCTGTTAGCTTTTAAAAAAAATATATATATATTGTGGCATCCATCTTTAAGGCTTTACACGGTTTGTTCAGACGTGTCTTCAGAGCTTCTTTGGGTGTCAACTGCATGTATAGCTAATTATCAGACTGTTCTGTAGCTGCCTTTTTTCCTGTAACTGTGTGGTTGCAAAAGTGCAGCTTATGAAGACCAAAAAGCCTTAACTCAATGACATAGCTCCTGTCTATCTATTTTGCTGAACCCATTTTGTATCACCCTTAGCAAACATTTGGTGTTACCTGAGTGATGGCTCATAGTTTATTCATTTTTATAGCAGCTTTGGGGGATTATGTGCACCAGCGGTTTCTTAATGAATTAGAGACATTTGTTGCAGGTTGGTTGGATTTAGTTTTTTTTATGTTTCATTTAACTTTTTTTATTTAATCATTTGGCTCAGCCTCAAAATTACAGAACATTTATTTCATGTCAGTTGTGAATCAAAGGAAAAACATTAGAAACAAGGTTTTGGTGGAATTTATATGTAGGATGGAAGTGATTCAACATTTACCTCAATTAACTTGCCATGTTGGTAAGTTGCTCTGGAATTTTTTCTGGACTCAGGAATGTCCTTTGGACTCATTACTGTTATATTGTATCTCATAATATATTGCTGTGTTGTATTTCCTTAAACACAGAGAATGTATCACTAATGACCTCAAGCTTTTGACAAGTGCACACTGAAACAGTGCTACCTCACTCTTCTTGAGAAATATGCAATACTTTATGTAGGGCGTGTTTATTTAGCCATCTGCTGAAATACATTGTATGTGGACAATCAAGTAGACATATCAATCATGCAAACATAAGTCCCTATGATCTCTGTTTTGGTTTTTGATAAACATATATCTTGGACATGTGGCCATGAGGAATAAAACGATGTTGTGTGCTCTGTAGAAAGACTGTTCTTTTTTTGTCAAAACCTTCAGTGCTTTAGCCAAAATGAAGATAAGTCAAAAGATCATTGTTCCAAAACAAATCTTCTCATACTGGCATATCACATGGCGTGCATCTTTTTACAGGTGTTTTGACTTGAAAAAAATGCATCTACCAGTCTCAATCAGTGACCGAGTTGAAATGATTGACACTTATTCCATATTTGACAGCTGTAGTTTTTCTGTAAGACTTTACACAGAAAACACATAAGTCAATACATATGATGCCGTGTTGTGGAATAATTAATTACCTCTATCTTGACTAACTACACTATTGCAGTGCTCCTTACACATCGTTGCATCATTGATAATCCATTAATGTTATGTATAATAGTAAAACACACTCATGATTATGTTTGCTTTTGATAATATGCACTTTTTGACATTTGCAGGGCTACTACTTGTAACAGAGTATTTTTATATTGAAGTATTGCTAGTTTTACTCAAATAAAAGATCTGAAAAGTGTCCCCATTACTGGGAGGTACTGTACATACCAAAATGGAAAGAATACTAGTGGCCAGAATGTCTCAGTGGGTAGAGCAGGCACACATATCGTATTTTGAGGTTTATGCCTCAACGCAGAGGTCCAGGGTATGAATCAGACCTGTGAACCACCCTAGTTCAAGCGTGTAGTGCATCCATGAGCTTTTATCACTTTTTAGCAGCATTAATCTGTATTTAATTATTTAATTGAACACCATTTTGACTCTTAATCCTGTCCTGGATTTTTATTGTCAATTAAATTTTGTTTCTATTGCTACATTGGTGACAAACCAACTTTTTACTGATTTGGAATTTGTTGTAAATGTTTTTTTCACAATGTTTATTTCACATTCGGTGTAAAACATTGAAAATTCCACACATGATAATGGAAGAAGAAATGAAAGAGTCTGTATTGAGAGTTAATTCTTTACTCTGCATCAGACCTATGACAGAGGTTATACAAATGGTGATAAGACCTCATGGGTCAGAGAATGAGGGTGGGGGATGTGTCGCAGGATTTACTGTTGGGATAGTTATTCTATAGTGACACTGCTGGACTGGCATCTGGAACACTGTAGAAGAAAGATGCTACAGGCATAATTCAGAGGTATTATGAGATGATAACTCCGCCCACAGCACCCGCCCGCCAGGAAAGAATAATACCGGTAAAGTCACTCTGCAGATGAAAAGATCACTGTCCTGGGACGAAGACTGGAATATCTGTGTGTAGCTATTGAGGACAGCGGGAGAATTTTTCAACTTTGAACAACAAAAGACACCTGCAGCTGCCAAAGATTGCTTCACTATGGCTATATGATGTACATATATTTAGATATTTATAGTATTAAATCATGTAATGTGTAGGTTTTGTTACTCATTGTTGCTTGAACCTAAAACTAAGATGTTTAAATGGGATGGTTTTGTGCTTTTGTGGCTAAGGCATAAAACAATGGCTTTGATTGACTTGTTGGGAGATTTCTTCAGGACTGAAAGCCAGAATGTGTTTCCATAAATCAAACAATCAATCTTCCTCATTGGGACCTCTCGGCTTCTACTTGTGGATGTTTTAAAATAGCTTCGGAAAAACCTTCAGCACACTGTTGGCACCATGCCTTACCACGATGAGGAATACCCAGGTCAGCCTCTGTGGCAGTCTGTGCTGCTCTTTTTCTGTAAGGGTATGATTGAGGGCATCATGGTCATACTCTTCTTCTGGCTTCTGGTGCAGGTCCTTTTCACCAAACAATTAGAAGGTATGGACTCAAAGGTGTCGTATTCTTTTCAAGTCTTAAACAATACTTACATGTCCATGTTTACATTAAAAGAGCTATTGACACAATATTTTTTGTCAGTGTACAGACAGACAAATGAATATTGTTTGAAGTCGGACTTGAAAATGTGTGGACCACTCCTTTAACAGCATTTTAATATGAAACATCAGGTCAATGGGCAGAAGATGTAAACTAGTTCTGTGTTATGTGATCCAGGGGTTGCATGAAAACAGTTTCTATACTGCTGCCATCTGACTGATCCTATTATTCTTGTTTCTGTCTACAGTTCACCTCCAAATTCTTCTTTTGGTGGGACTCATAATCTTTTGTCTGTGTTTGGTCCTGGGATGTATTATGTGCTGGAGGAACAGTCAGATTTGTACAGTGAAAGACAAAGATCCTGTAACAGCACCAGCTCCTGCTAAACCTGTGACCTTTGCCCAGAGCCCGCCTCCCTTGGCAGCAACGTCAGCATCCAGGCAGCAATACCATGAGCTAGATGGAGACATCGTGGAGTACCCCTCCACTTTCACCAGTCCTGCACCTTCGGAGAGAGAATTTACCTCTCTGTCATTCTCTCAAAGAGCTAGAGCTCCCTCTGAACAGAAGGAGCAGCCAAAGTCTTATTTTTCCCTCCGCCGCCTCAGCACACCACCACTAACATCACCCCTTTATAAGCCCATTGATCCCAGTCATGTTTCCCTGCCTACATTTCCCAAATTGGGAACGTTGTCCAAAAAATGCAAGGCTCTGCGGAGGCACTGTATGTTGACTGGAGATAAAAAATCTTATAATGAACACAGCAGGCTCACCAGCCCCAGTGCTGTCTCTCCTTCAATGCCTGAAGAACCAATCCTGTTGGCTCCGCTAAGTTATGACTCCAGTGCCAGCTGCCAACAGCCAACACCACAGAAACCCTGCCTCCATTTCACTATGGCCTTCTCTCCAGAGCATCAAACCCTGGCAGTCACTGTCCTCAGTCTCACTGGGACGCCACACAAACTGGAGAATGTGTCTGTGCTGGGCAGCCTGCCACCTCTGTACCCTTGTCCCACACTGGCCTCTGCCCAGAGCAGCCTCAGCCCTGAGACCCACAGCCTGGTGCTGGTTTTGAGGGTGAGCTCTGTGAAGGAGCTCCAAAAGTGTGTACTGAGAATAGCAGTATCCACACACAAACCTCCCAGCATGAGAGGCAACACACTGGGTGAACTGGAGGTTGACTGTGGAGAAAAAAACTGGGGAGCAGAGCACCCGTGTAACGTCACAAAAGAGCTTAACCCAAACAAGTGGAAACTAAAAAAGGTATGGATGGATTGATTAATGATTAATATATGTGACAATGTGTTGTCTGTATTTTTAAGACACATAGAGAGGTAGATAAACCTGTTAGTAGGCCAGAGGCAAAAATCTGTTGATGGGCCGCTTTTTTGGCACTATTTACAACATCAGATTAAGCCCGGTTTTGCCCGGTTGGTAGTCCAGTTTTGCATGGAGGTTACCAGTTAAAATTATCTGCTAAAACAAGCAAAAAGTGGAAAATATGGAGACATGTCCATGTGCTGCATTGCATATGGACATGTGATCTCTGTTGTCAGAGCAATTTTAAAAGAATCCTTTGGTGATTCATGTGATTTTTGTTTGTTCCCACATGTTACAAAGTAAAAGTCTCATGCTGCATTTCCTGCTGATCCAGGTTCCCCTCTCTGCTCTTTGACTGCAGGGTCTAATCTCACAGAACGCACCGATGTGTCCTCCACAGATCTTCGTTTTGCTTCAGTATCAGACTCTGGCCCACCGCATCAAAGCCACGGTCCTCAAAGCAGATAACCTGGACAACCTTGTAAATACATTGAAAGCAGCAGGTACAACCAGTATTTAATTTCACTTGAATTTGACAAAATATGTATGTACAGATCTTGTGACAATATCCTGCATGGATGCATTATATAAGCATGCGTGGGCAGAACTAACTTTTTGCCTTTCAGGGGCAGAGGTAAAATAATTCCCTATGTTTGCGTTTAATGTTTAGGGGATTAAAGGATGTCTCACAGGGCCTGAATGCAGCAGGAGATCATCCCTTTTTATAATGACATTGTGGTTTAATCCCTCACTATTCAGAATCCTCAGAAAAATGTTCCAATCTCTTTTGGATCTCTGATCTGACAAATCTAATCTTTGTTTTCATTAGCCTGTCAAAGCATGATGTTTATTGCAGACATGCAATAAATGTCCTGTTTAAAAAGCCATTATATTGTATGATATCAGTTTCATGTACGTTATGTTACATGCATTTGCCTTGGATAATCTCTTTATCAGATTCTGAAAGTACATTTATGAGAGACCAGACAGAAGTGCATAGTATAGATAACCCAAACCTTTTTTTATGCATTCTAGCTCCATGTTTTACCTAATCACAATTTATGGTGAAGTTACAGGAAAAAAGAAGTGATAACAGTAAAAAAGTGGTTTCATTTCATTTTTTTTTTCTGGATTAGAAAATGCATGCTTGTGTGCAACTATGATGGCCGCCTGAAATACAGCAAGAAAAGAAAGATTTAACACAGAAAACTATTTTTAGCGTTGTAGTATATACACTAAAAAAATTTACACCTGTTTTAAAGTGTTATTCTGCCATTTGTTTATTTGTAACAGTGGGAAAATCTTTCCAGCTTTCTTTGTATCTCAGTTTACATGTTTAATTTTTTATTGTACAATAGATTTTCTTCCACATCTCATAACGTGTGTGTGTGCCTATGCACAGAATACCAGGTGGTTGTCAATCTGCATCATGAAGGAGTTGTGATCAGCAGCAGAGAAACTGAAGGAGCTTTGTGGAATTCTTCTTTCCTGTTTGACTTGCCTCCAGGAGACATAAGTCAGCTGCCCCTCATGCTCGAATTCATAATTACGCAGGTAAAGATTGCTTTGGGGGCTCACAATTACAGAATAAAAAGCATTTCTGCAAATAAATACATTTATTTGTGATGTAACACTGTGATTTCCACTTTCCTGCTCCTTTTTTCCTGACAAATTCAGGTCCTTTCAGAAGGTAAAGTTCTTGGTCGAGTCCTAATTGGAGCAGAGGCTGCAGACGCAGGACGCGCTCACTGGAGGGACATGTGCAGCCTGCAGGTGGAGCAGGCACGCTGGCACACTGTACAACCAGACCTATAAAGCGTTGACACGTGTGCTGAAAGAACTATTTTGTGACCAGGTGACCTGATGCACTGTATGAACTCAGTGAGCAGCCAAGTTAAGCTATTATAGGTCACCTTTACGACAAAGTGCACGCAGCTAATGTTTCACTTTCTATATCAAATCATGTGTTTCCTGAGAGTTTCAAATGGGTGTATAGTGACACTCACCCAACAAATCATTCAATGGCCTTATTTCAATGTCTCAACCTTTGAGTTCACATGTGGCAAGATACTGTAGGTGCACAAAATGACCTTTGTAAATGTAAGTTCAGAATGTATAACAAAACAATATATTTATGTAACATTACCTAAAACAAAGTTTCTAAATGGATCTATTACCATTTCTAAAAAAAACGTATCTCTAGTAAACAAAGGGAAAACGTTAAGGTAAATGAATGGACCTTTGTACAAGAAATGCTGAAGAGGTACTACAGTATTCAGTCCTTGTAAGTAACATATGTAATACACACAAATGTACGTTGTATTCTCATATGTGCATCTATGTAATGCCATTGTTCTTTTGAGATACATTTGAAATATGTTGTTGACTAAAGGATTTTTTTTATGTCAAAATGATGTAAAGAACCATATCATGTCATATAAATAAAACAAACTTTTGCCTGAGGTAGCTTGGTAACTTTTATTAACACTATTGTCGGAGGTATCACCTAAGCAGAATCTTGTCTTTAAATTGTTGAAGGGAATTAGTCCTTAAATTTAATTTCCTTTGTGTAAAAAACATACAATATAAGCTATAATGCACCATGTTGGCTGGTGCAGCTCTCTGTAATGACTTGTTTATGTATAGATTGGTATATAGCAAAGCAAGAGTCTTAACAAAACACATCATTTGTCCTCTTCCTCTTCTTCATCTTCATTAGGGCTACATGTATCTACAAGCTCAGCCAGGAATATTCCATCAGGATAGAAGAAAGGTGGCCTCTTCTGCTGCAGGTCAGTCTCATCTGACCAGTGAGAGGACTTGTTTGATGGTTTCTTGGCAGTAGCAGGGCAGTCCAGGGTTAGCTGCATGCACCTTAGTGTGGCTAAATTAGGCCAAATGGGGGAAATAATGACATAAACATTATTATTTCAAAAAATCAATTTTGTATTCTTACACAAGCAGAAGGTAGAAGGCCATCGACAGAAGAGAAATTGATTAAGGGCAGGGACTTATCCACTGATGGTGATGAGAAAAGCTGGTTATTTTAATAAACAATGTGCTCCATATTAACTTAAATATATGTGGACATGTCTATGTCTGAGATAAAGACATGAATCCCATGATTTTCCCGAAAACTCAACACGAAACAGATTACAGTACATGTCTACACTAATGATTATTACTCTAATACATGCACAACTTCACCTTGCAGCAGATTTCAGATTTTTTGGCTTCTGATTGCGGATTTCTGCACTCTTAGTTGACATCTGGCAGAGGAGAGAACAGTTTCAAAGCTCTCATTTTATCTTTAGATTACATGTTTCTGTAAAACCTCTTTTGCAGACGTAGTCTATGTTTTTTAATTTAATGCTTTTTAACGTAGATTTCTTTTTTTTAAAGAGCAGCTCAAAAAGAATTGCAAAAAAGGGCGACATATTTTTTATTCTAAAGTGCCACTTCCTGTTTGAAATTTAAGACCTTGGTCTTGTTGGGTTTCTGTAAATAACATCACACAGTACAATCTAGACCTGCTCTTTTATGAAAAGCGCAATGAGATAACTGTTGTTGTGATTTAGCGCTAAATAAATAAAATTGAATTTTGTCACACAGTCTGTAGTTTTTAGTTAGCAGTGGAAATTTCTTTTTTTGTCGTCACTCAATACTATTAAGAATTTTTAATGATGATACAGGCTTTATCATATTATGTCTGGATGTTACTGACAGCTTCTCTGTTGTCATACTCTGGTGGTGTTTTGGTGTTTTTTTTACCCCCAACTTCTCCCTCCAGATAGGTAATAGTTATGTTTAGGGTTAAGGTGAGCCTGCCTGGAAGGCCACGTTGAAGGCAAAACACACCACCTGACCACTATAGTCATGGGCCTTCAGCAGAAGACAGTGAGGCACTGTAACTCTTTCCTATCCTCTTGCGGATGTCAGATGTGTTCCAGCTGACCGGTTCTCTCCTCAGCTTCAAATCCGATTATTTATCTGAGTAGAAGAGTCATATTTGAGATTATAGCTGAACCACGTTTCACAGAGTTTAAGAGGTTGTTCAGCCAAGCTGACACACCTCCCAGAATGCTCTTTGATTGAAGCAGAAACTGGGATTAGTGTGTGTGTATGTGTGTGTGTGTGTGTGTCTGTGTGTGTGTGTGTGTGTGTGTGTCTGACAATGAATGAATTTGCGGGTAGGTCTGTTAAAAGAATACGTCACCATGAATTAGGGTTTATCACGGTCTCCCCTAGCTGTAGATAGGTGGGCCAACACATTTTTTGTCTCAGTGCATGCATTGTTTTTGTCCGGTGCAACCCCGGCAATGCAGCCACTAGTTGCCTTAGCGTAGTGAATGGAATCCTATGTTGCCAGTCAGCATGTTGTGAGTAAAAGTGAGCCAACAAAAAAAAAATAGCAATGCAGATTAAGACTAGATGATTTCCTAGGCAAATATTGACTTGGGACTTTATTGGGTGACGCACAGCTGAAGCAAAGGTGGCATATTCCTTTAGATTTATACCAAAATACAAAAATTATGCCATCAATGATATTAATTTGTTGCAGATGCTAATGCATTAACATCATAGCATACAGGCAGGCAGCTAGACATAATCTTTTGAGCGGTGGGGTGGCTGCAGGTTTTATGATCGTTAGCTTATGCATATACAGTATAGCCTATATAGTTGGATTTTGGACTTAGTAACCATTCCACTTGATGCAATTTAAGCTCTTACAACCTGTTGGCTTTGGTGGTGGAAGTTTTCCTCAGCATGAGCCTCTTCTGATGGCTTTTCCTCCTCCCCTTCAAGGCAGTCACTGCCCTCCTCATCCTCCTCAAACACTGGCATCAAACCTGAGCCCTGCTGCCAGCTCCTCCTCTCCACTGGATTCTGATTGAAACCCCCCGCCCCCCCAAAGCAAAACAAGTTATTTCTGCACATATTCCCATTGGTGTAATCTATTTAATCTCTATAATTATTTGTTTGTTGCTTGAGAGGTTCCTTACCCTTAAAACTTTAGATGTTTGAGACCAGTCTTGTAGTAAGGATGCTCCAGTCTGACCAGCTGCTGATCTGTTGTCAACCTTTTCCACCTCCTTTACTTCTCGCTCCTTAAACAGACTCTTTAGCTACATATATGGTAAGATACAGTACATTCCTCTTGGGATGCTTGTTGACATGAACAACAGGTATAAAAAAGACTAGCCACACTTGCAGCCCTAATGTCAGCATTTGAACATGATTATAATGACATTGCTAACATAAAGATATCATTTTATTTTCACCTTTTGTTCACCTAATGTTCAGTGGTGAAAGTAGCAGTACCACAGAGTAGAAAAGTACAATTCTGGCATAACATATTTTACTAGAGGAAAAGCATCAAAAGTAAAAGAATGGGCCACTTTAAAATAATTCACATGATAGGCTATTATTGGATTGTAATTATTGATGCATTCATGTGTAGAATACATCACAATGTTGTAGCTGGTAAAGGTGGGGCTAATTTTAATGACTTTATTTACTTCTGGGTTACTTGCTGAAATTAAGTGAATTCCAGCAAAAGCATTAAAGCAACACTAGAGAAATTTCTGTAACCTAGAATAATTTTTCCAAAATTGTTTCAGGGTGAACGGCAATTCTGCATTCGCTTTGCTTCTCCCAACCGGCCATAACCACACTATGCATGTTTGTCAGATTGGATAGCGGATTTGTAGTTCAAATGAAACATAATGGGACAATTTCAACCTGTAGGGGGACCGAAGCGGGAAAAGTTACATAGTGTTGTTTAAAGATTCCTCCTTTGGGGACATGACTGTCTACATAAAATTTCATGACCGATTAATCCAATAGTTTTGCCTTCTGAAGTCGTGGACCGACAGACTGATAGACGGACATTAACATTCCTAAAAAAAACCTGAAACTGAAATCGTGTTGGCATCATGCAATTAACCTGCTCAGTGACCATCCTCCTCTGCTGGTCTGTCTCCAGATTATATGGACAGACAGTTTTATCCTTCCTGCTTTCAGCAAAGGGTTTGTCATCTTTAACCTGTAGAAGAGGAGTCTGTCATTTATTATGCTCATCACCACGATTGGCGTTTATCGTTTTATGAACTTAACCAGGTAAAGCTGCCTCAGTGTTTGAAGCTTCTCGATTGTTAATGGTTCCCCCTGCTTCAACTGGTTCATCCTCCTCCTGCTCTCTGAAAACGTGTGGAGGAAAAAGTTTCATAGCTGAGCCAATTAGGAAAATCAACACCCTATTCTCTGTAGCTTTTTTTCAAAAGCAGGCTCATACCTTCCAGCTGGGCCCTCAGTGAGTCAGAAGTCAAGACATTTGCTTGGCCTCCATCATCTTGTTCATCTTGAGATGCCTTAGTTAAGAAGGGAGTTAGCAGAGATCTATTAAATTCATAGCTTGGTGAGGCTGCATGTTAAAGGTGCCCTGCCACACGTATTTCATTACTTTGTGGTAGTGTCTGAAGTACTACCATGGACCCTGTAACCTTTTTTGTGGGAAAAATGCCTTGGTCACCTTGTTTCAAGCTGTTTTAGCACGTTATAGAAAGCCTGCAAGTAGACTCAGCTCGCTTTGGGCCAGTTGTCATTAATGTTCAATGAGCTAGTTTTTCATGCTTTTCAAGCTAGTTACTCAACAGCTAGTCAGTGATGCCTGGCTCTCAGTATTCTTTACCCAGTGAGCTCATGAAGAGTATTGAGCTCAGGCAACATGACATCAGACTAACCAGCTTTTGGCCTGATTTCTCCGCTTATTTCTTTTCAGTGGCCAGAGCTGACAGAGGAGGTAGCAGTTCATTTTCACATTCACGACATAACACAAACACATATGGACCTAACATATTAAAAAAAAAAATGCAAATGAAAACAGTTTTGTATGGCAGGACTCCTGAGCGTAGCAACTGCACCTTGAGCTCCAGCTCAGAAAACTTGAGTTGAGTTTTTCTGTCTCTCTCAGTCTTTCTAGACTCTTAAAAGCTTTTCCCCTATCACAACAAGGACGATTATTAAGATCAAATTCAGTTCAGTGAGGGAAGAACATCTTGTTACCTGAGGGGCTTTGTTTTGGCTGCTGTGGGAGTCTGATGGTTGCTGCCATAACAAAGAGGATTCTGATAAGCTGATGAACAGACAGGATGGAGAACCCGATGACGAGACAGATCACAGAATTTAATTATGAGTGTTTTATGTTGATGCATTTTGAATATGAAAATCTCATAAAAATACACTCACTCAGTCTGGGTCTCTGTGTCCTCCGTCTGCACTGAGGCTTCACTGCCTGCAAATACAAGGTCACAGCACTTTAACACCCTCTTGTGTTTAAAGAATAAAATAACACTTTCTGTGCTTCGACAATAATGTTGTTGAACAGTCTATGGAATATTTGCAGGTGCCACAGACTGCTGAGAAATATGTACATTCACCTTTATCTTTATATATTTGGAGCAAAACCTGACTCCGGCTTCTTTCCAGCTCAAGCTCTTGTTTGCATGCATCAAGCTCAACCCTTAGCAGTGAGTCTGATTCCTTCTGGTGAAAAAGCATATAGTTAAATAATGCTTCTTCTTTAACAATGAGATTATCTCAGTGCCCTAACACTGAGGGATACACTACCTTTGCTTTGGTCAGTACTGTCTCCAAATCAGCTTTGTGCTGCAGCAGATTCTCAACTTCTTCTCTATATGTAGGAAAATAGGCATCATCAAATCAAGATTTGGGATATGTGTCCAAAAACTAATGTGTAATTTAGACAGCATTAATTAATTAATTAGGAGAAGCTGTGATTTATAATATTGACTAACCTGCTTTTCTGGCCCTCTTTCTGAAGTTTGTCAATCTCTGTTTCCAGATGTTCAGCTTCCACTTGGAGCTAAAATTAGATTTTTTTATTTTTTTATTTAGATGTTTTTAAATGCACTGATGTAGTATGAAGTTATTTTCAAGCAGTGGTCTTACTTCATTTCTGGAGTTTTTCTTTTTTAGTTCCTCTAGCTCCTCCTGTGTGGAATGAAGGGTCAAAGCCACCTTTTGCCATTTCTCTGCCCAGTGTGAGGCCACAGCTTTTAGTTCCTCAATGCTCTGAAGGCTCACTGCATCTTGTTCCCGATGCTGTTTGTCTTGCAGGTGTAGCTTATCCTCCTTGTCAAGAAGCTCAGCCTTCAAACATGAGCACTGATCCTGCAGTTTCTGTTTTTCTAACACCAAAACGGCCACAGATTTCCTGGATGAACAGTTTGAGGGTTTCAGTAAAAAGAGGGTAATTATACTACATTATAATACGTTCGATCAACATCTCACCTGAGCTGTAGGCACTTTTCTTTCATCTCTGGTAACTCCTCATGTCCACATTCATTAATTTGACTCAACAGCTCCTCTTTTTCTGTGATCAGCTGAGATCGTTCTGCCTCCAGATCTGAGATCTGTTTGAAATTGGTGACCCTATCCGCTGTTACCTCCTGTAGCTGAGACTGTGATGTTTTCAGTTTCTGCTCAATCATCTCAAGCTCATATGACAGCTTTTCATTTACCTGGTGTAAAGACACAACAAGGATCATTTAATAAATAATTCAGAAAAAGGTAAACCCGCCCCAAATTATTGTCCACTTAAAAGTTTCAACCTCTTTAAGAGCCTTTAATTCTCCCTTCATCTGAACAGTTTCCTGATCCTGTTTGTTGTGGGACTTAGTGTCACAACCCTCTGAAACTTGTTGGGCCCTCTGCAGCTGCAGCTCCAGAACTTGGGCCCTATGCTGCAGATCTGATTTCTCCTATACAACACACACATGAAAAAATAAAGCTTGTCCTAATTCCAAATCATGATGATATTTTGATCTTGATTGCTTCACACATTGTAGTTAAGATTATATTTGATACCTGGACCAGGCAATCTTTGTCAGACAGAGCCCCCGTCAGTTTGGTCTTCAGTTCTTTTATAGTTTGCTCCAGCTTTAGGACTTGAGTTGACAAGAGGGCTTTTTCCTGAGAAGAATTAAAGACCATTTTCAAGGTCTAATTCCTATTACACAAACAATAAAATGTTGTAATGTACCTGTAGGATTAGGTTAAATTGAATCTGAGGCAAACTGACCAGGCATGCTTGGCTGATCTTGTTGTTAGCTTCCCTCAGCTGTTCTTGCATTTCAGAGTGATTCTGTCTTTTACGATTCAGCTCCTCTACTTGATTCAACAGCGCCCTCTGTGTCTAGATACATAGAAATTAAATACACACCATACAGTCCAGATGTGTAAATGTAACAAAAAAGAAAATGGCAGAAAAACAGACAATTACAGCTTTGTGTAGCTTTTTAACATTTCAACATTTTAAGATTTCCCTTATATATTTTCATACTGACCTCTGTAGAAGTCTGGAGTTTCTGGAGTGCCTGGAGTCGTTCTTGTTCTTGTGTCTTTGCCCTGGTCTCAGCATCTCTCAGAGCCTCTCTCAGGTTGCACAGCTCTGCGTCAACCTTCTGCCTCTCCTAAATTAAAATGTAAAAGTAGTGTTTGACAAGCAAACGTACACAATAATGCAGTATTTAGAACACAAGTCAATTTTCATGAAACATGAAGCTTACACACCTGCCTGTTAAAGTCTTCTTGACTCATTGGCAGTGTTCTGCTGAGCAAGCCAGGAGTTCTTTCAGTTGGTTGATCGTTGCTTGCTCTATCCAAAGAAGACTTCATTTGCAACAATTCCTTCTCCAATTGTAGGACCCTTGTGAGTGAATTTCTCATGAGGATTTTATTTATTTATATATTTTTTTCAATTTCCCTTCCATGTCTTTTGCCGCACTTACTTTTCATGAAGCTCTCCCTGTTGCAGACTCTTTTCAAACTGGGATAATCCAGCTGCCTCCTTTTCTTGCTCAAGAGCGTGCCTTGTTTCTGACAGCTGCTTTGAAACACATCAGTGCAAAATATATAAGGATACTGTGTGCAAATGTAGATAAGATACTTTTTTTCTTTCTCACAGGTCAAAATTTACGTTCAAAATAGCAGCTCAAAATGGTGATACAAATGAAGCAAGATAAAATTACAAAAATAAATATATAAAATGAAAAGTATAGAATACGATTTCAATAATTCCATATATATTACATGAATTAGAGTTAAATAGAATAAAACTACACGCACAAAAATAAAATAGAATAGAACAAAAGCGCACTTTTCACTTAAACAGATCATAGAATTAGATTCACTAGACATTTGACTTTACTGCTTAACTCACCTTACGTTTCATGTCAAGCAGTTGTGCAGTGGTTATGTTGTAGCTTAGCTGCGAATTTCTGGTTGTCAGTCGGTCCAGCTGAGTGTCTAAACGCTCGCAAGCATCCTGGAGCCATTGCACCCCTTCTGCTTGTCTATAGCTGCTTTCACCTCGGGCAGCCCTTAATCCTGCCCCCGGAGATGGAGGAAAAGGTCGTGGAGCACCCTCAGGTGCTAGATGGGACAATGATTGCCACTTCCTTAGACCTGGGTCATTCTGTCTGAAGCCACCGGTGCTCCCAAATGGGCTGAAATACATTATATCAGCCAGAACTCACATCACCCTGACTTGAAAATGAACATTATTGTGTCTCTGTAGTTTAAAAACCGTACACATTTCCCCCTCACCTTGCACTGACTTTGGACAGAAACCCTGTTCCAGATACAGTGGCCATACCGTACCATGCTGAGGTCTAAGAAAGATAAGCAAATTTCTTTTTAAAGAGCTACACTTTGATCAACCTGCTGTACCCAATTAAAGACCATATCTGGGTCTTACCTGAGCTGAAAAGCAAGAGTTGGTGTCCCACATTTCGAGGTCTGTGAGAGAAAATGGACTTGAACTTCTGTATGAGGGTCTGAACATTTGGAGTGTCTTCCCAGATCCAAGTTGTTTCTTCCCTTTGAATGGGTGAGGCTAGAGGCTCATCTCCCCATGTATCTGCCCATGCGTCAGGGATAGATTTTCACACAAAGGTGGCAGCTTGAGATGTGTGGCTATTCTTAGATCATGTGTCTTTATTTTTCCACCGCTTGCTTGATGGTCAACAACTAGTTTTAACACTGCATGATGATCACAATGAGTTTGTGATTTACTTTTATTATAATGACACCCTTTTCCATATTGAAATGTATGTTTGTACAAAAAGCTGATTGATAAGAAAAGAAACACATCATATGTTTTGATTAAATAGCTGTAGTCTGCACAAAATTACTTTTTTACAGTACCTTGCTACAGAAACCTTCTCCGGTTCACTGACAATGCTGATTTAGTCACATTGCTCTGCTTGTGAGCGCATAATTACACAGCTTTGATTGCAAGCTTTTCAGTGTACAGCTCTTGAACTGAGTATCCATGGTAACCTATATACACAGGACGCAGTGGGGTGGATGTGTCATGTGCCAAACACTTCTGGGATAGTCTCCACATGATCTCACTCAGCCTGCTGACTGGTTGGTTGTTGACATGAGTTATTAAGAACATCTTAAAAACACTGATCATAACATACATTCCTTACCACTAAATAATTAGGTATGGCAGTAGATCTGTCAGGATTGATTAGGATTGTCTTTGGGCACACAGAGAGAAACATGCTTTATAAATGTTCTCAAGAGCTTTGGTTTTTGGAATGGTGATGATAGCTTAGCTCCAGGGATAAGAAAGCATGTGATGAATCGTCAGATAGTATCATGGCTATATAAGCATGCTAATATTCTACATCTTAGTGTGAAATATTGCATGCAACTGATTAAATCCAAAGTTGTATCTTTGCATGTGACAGACAGACCATTATTCAACTCCACCCTTCAAAATATTGGACATCCCACGATTTATATATCATGTATCGGTCATAATAAACGTTACATGTATTTCAAATTAAACAAAACAAAAACACAAAGTATGGATAATCAAATCCGTCTTGATATATAAATATCAGTATGTCTTTTTTCGCTTATTCACATTTAGGGAAGAAAACTATATTTTATTATATTTTATTTTGAAAACATTGCATGGCGGGCCGGAAGTAGTCATCCAGACGCTAGCAACAGCATCTTTCGACCATTCAATGAGCTAAAACTTAGCAGTCTAAAGATACTACAATTTCCCTTTCGGCACTTAATTTTACACTTAATTCATTTGTGTTATTGAAAAGAGTGTACTTCGCATCAGCTCCGAAAAGGTACACCACTTTACCACCACGCCTTTCATCAAATCGTCTTGGAATAAACACGAGATAGAAACTTAGCCAGCGGTAATGCTAGCTAAACAACAGGCCGACGCTGATGCTAGTCAGTTAGCATAATGTTACGTACTCGATAACATTCTGATGTCCTACTGACATAAATACTGATACATTATGAAATTAACATACGCTAAAACAATTTATTTTACAAAGCTTCTTTGACAATTAACGTTTTTTTTCAATATTGTGCAGTCATGGCAGCGGACTGGCTGGGTAGTTTGGTGTCAATTAACTGTGGACCAACACTGGGAGTCTATCAAGGAGAGGTGGTATCTGTGGACCAGTCCAGCCAAACCATCTCCTTAAAACAACCTTTCCATAATGGTGTCAAGTGCCCTGTTCCCGAGGTCACATTCAGGTAAAACTCAGCCACGAATTGTATGCTTCCTGGATGTTTTTTACAGATTGGGCTAATAGACAGCCACTGTTTCTTCCTGTTAGTAAATACATTACTTCGCTTTTTCTTTCTCTCTGCAGTGCCATTGACATAAAGGAACTAAAGATTTTAGATATCAGAAAAGGCAATGCTAGGAATAGCTCTTCTACAAAGCTAAGTAGTGTTCCAGTTGCAGTCCCAAAGGGGGACCCCATGTCTGTGGAGAAACTCAACTCTCCTCAGCACTGCTCCAAAAGCTATGGAGAACGCCACCTGGATGTACCCGGCCAGCCAAAAGGATTTCGTCAAAGACACAACTCCTGTAAGTGCAATTTAGTACAGCTCGGTATTGCTGATTGTCTGTGAAGGTCCTCGCTCAGGCATCCAGTTCATAGTTAGCCGTGGAAGGTTGAATTCAAGGGCAACTGGGCTTGTGACTGTTCTCAAACATGTTTAGTCTCTCATTGAGAGACTTCAAGACTTGGAAATGCAGCTATTTAGCCTCTCTGGAGTTGTTGTCAAGATGACATAGGACGATATGGCTGGCTTTTCCCTACAGTTCAGCCAGAACAAAAGAAGTCTCTCTGATGAGAGACAAAACGGTTTTAAGTACTTTACCAAGTCCAGTTGCCCTTGAATTTAACCTTCCTTGAATATTGCTGATTTTAACTGTGTTGAGATTTACTGTGCATCCTCCCCATTAGGGTCATCTAGTAGCCGAGGGGCAAACCAAGCGACACCAAAAAAGAATGGAGTGAAAAATGGTCAGATGAAGCACAGAGACGATGAGTGTTTTGGGGATGGCATGGACGATGGCCTGGATACAGACTTTGATTTTGAAGGAAACTTGGCTCTTTTTGACAAAGCAGCAGTTTTCTCAGAAATCAACATATCAGAGCGCCGCAATGGTGCAAGGTCGCGTGGAACGCCCCAAGAGCAGACCCCTTCACGGTACCGTCATGATGAAAACATCCTGGAGGCCAAACCTATTGTGTACAGACAGATTACTGTACCACAGCCCGGGGCCAAAGAGTACTGCACTGGTAAATTGTTTCACATATTAATAAAACAAATGGTAATGAGGGAACATTTTCAGAAGTGTACTGTTAAATAAACTTGTGATATTTTTTCTATACAGACTCTGGGCTCGTTGTACCAAGTATATCCTATGAACTACATCAGCGTCTGTTGTCAGTCGCTGAGCGTCATGGTCTCTCACTGGAGCGAAGACTTGAAATGACTGGAGTGTGTGCAAGTCAGATGGCACTTACATTGCTGGGAGGGCCCAACAGGTAAGCATGTAGTAATGTTCAATATTGAAAAAATTAGCCATTATTAAATTATCAGAAAAGAAGCATTTAAAAAAAAAATATATATATGTATCTTATATAAGACACGTCCGGCATCCATACTAGCGCTTATTGTATTGTATACCAAATGTGAATTTACTTGCATTCAGTTCTTGGAGATAGCAAAATCTGAGGAAAGGATCTCAGCTTATTTTATATTTTTCTTCCAGATTCACTCCCAAAAATTTACATCAGCGTCCCACAGTGGCTCTGCTCTGTGGCCCTCATGTTCAGGGTGCTCAGGGAATCAGCTGTGGTCGTCACCTGGCCAATCATGAAGTGGAGGTCATCTTGTTTCTGCCAAACTTTGTCAAGATGCTCGACTCAGTCACCAGCGAGCTCACGCTCTTCAACAAGACTAGTGGCAAACAGGTGTCTAGTATGAAAGGTGGGCATATTTTTCTACTTTTATATTTTACTCAGTTTTATTTACAGTTTTCCACTGCGTGGTATCTACTCCACTCGCCTCGACTCTACTTGCCTTTTTTGGTTTGCCATTACGACCTGCTACCAGGTACTTTTTTTAGTACTACCTCAGTCGAGGTTCCAAGCGAGCTGAGGCGATACCAAAAAATGACGTGGAAACCTGCAGACTACTGGTTGGTTGGATCCCTGCGTTTTTAGCAGACAAGAGTGAGTGTGTGTCCGGAACAAACGCGACATTTAAAAAAAGTGCCAGACAACGACAGATCATCTACTCTCTGCACTATTCTCAGTTTTCAACTGTTAAATATTAAGTGCTATTAAGAGCTTATGCATGTCGTTTCCAATATTGCATACTGTTACTTTAAAAAAAAAAAAAAAAAGACAATATATCAAAGAAAAGTTTTTATTTAGCTATTCAAGAGCCAAACCCTCCTGGACATCCCGGTCTTCTTCCTCTACACCCTGTGACAATGGTGTGTAATCATGGTTGCTAAAGTTCATGTACTTTATGTAGCGTATAGTAAATACTCACCAGGGCCCCTATCACATGCAAATGTTGGCTAACGTTACCAGGAAACTTAACTTACCCTTTTGTGTCGGCGAACAATGTTTTTTTCAGCTGTGATTTTTGTTTCTTCCTTCAGCTTCTTTTTAAACAAAAAAATTATTCTGGCTGTGGCAAGTAGCCGACGTGCTGTTGTGAGTCGCGTTGAAAATTGCATCATCATGCGTAGCTATGGTGAGCAGCCACGCTGAGGCGTTACTCAATCTGCAATTGAAAACGGACGCAGAATGCGTCCAGTAGAGTAGAGACGAGGCGAGTCGAGGGGAGTCAAGGCCAGTGGAGCTGTTACCAGCAGTGGAAAAACGCCATAGGTGATGTCATATTTTTCAATTTTTCTGTCGGAATCCATAGACCTTCCAGACTCCCCAGTAGACTTAATCATAAACTGCCTGGACTGCCACGAGAACACATTCCTGTTGGATCAGCCTTGGTACCGAGCAGCTGCAGACTGGGCTAACGAGAACCGAGCACCGGTACTCAGCTTAGACCCTCCTGGTAGGGGACAGGGGCAGGCTGTGGAGGCCAAGTGGTCTCTCTCTCTTTGCCTCCCCCTTCCCCTGGCTGAGGGAGCCGGCAGGGTTTACCTGTGTGACATAGGGATTCCTCGCCAGGTGTTCCAGGAAGTGGGAATCAAGTACATCTCTCCTTTCGGCTGCAAATTTGTCATTCCCTTGCACTCTCCATAATGGAACACATGGTCAACATGCCTCCAAGCCTATTTGGGTTTTGGCACCTTATATTCCGGAGATCATCCATCAAGTTTCTAAGTCACTAACATGTGAATGGGACCACTGTTTTGTATATTAGTTCAACCAGGACTAAGTGCATATGGACAGGATAGGAAAGAGATTTATTGAAAAAGTAAATATGTTGACCATCAAAGAAATGAAGCAATGATGTACAATAGATGGCATTATATTTTCATGATAATACAAGATATTCGGAAGAAAGATTTTTCAAAAAATCCAAAAATAATACCACATAGTGTTCAATAGTTTTAGATTTTTGACAATACCTGATTTAAAATGGAAACATTTATGAATGTCTCTTTAATCTAACCTCATTTCAAAGCCATCGGTTGAATGAAATGGAGATCCACCATATGATACATGCAATTGTATTGTTATTACTATAATCTGGATGAGACCGCATATATCCAATTGCTAATGGCTTGGTGTATCGTCCGCCATATACTTCAGCACTCTGTTACTGTTTTCTTGTGTTTAATAAGGATAGAAAATCCATTTATATTTCATTTGATAAGATGATAGAGGCATGCAAAACCTCTAGCAATCTTGCCTTTTATTGAAAAACCTTTGCTAACAAAATTTTGTTAGAATGGGGAGCCAAAGTCATGACGTCAGGCCCGGGCTAGCTTCTGTTCTATTAGCTTCTATAAGTCAATCCATTCAGCATTTATTTTATTGGTAGCGTCAAGACAATTAACCATCCAATATTGCAGTTGTTTTAAGCATTTGTTAAAGTAACAAAGTTAAATGCTTACTATGTGAGCATGGAAAAAAAAAACTACAGCTCCCATGAAAGAACTACCAGCGCGGATACTTTGGTCATTGTAACTTGATTTTATCCATATCCACAAAACGTTTGTAAGGCTGCTAAAAACAAATATTGAATAACAAAAACAAAAAACACATTTTCTGGGAATAGAACCCAGAAAAAAGTTGCAGTTTCTGTTTGGCTAACTTTGGCTCTCTATTGTATCTGTTAAAGGACCATACCAGAGTGTTTGCAAGTTTCACTTCCTTACAAGTCATGTGTATTAACGTGTTCGACCTTTCTTTTAATTCAGACTACTGTACTCTTGTTACATTTTTTTTTTGTTTCCAATTATTACAGTATAAAGGAAATTAATTAGACTCATAAGCTCTGTTATGTTGCTAATCCATAGCAGTGAACATAAAGTCTGCGGTAGTTAAATTATTTTTGTGTTAATGTAAATAATGGCATAACTCAAAATCTGCACTGCATTAACACTAAGAAAAATGAATGCATACATTGTCTATGATGGGCTAAAGTTTCAAGAGTATCCTAGTAGATTTTCATGTTATATTATAATGAATATAAACCAATAGATGCCTGAAAGACAAAATGCATCAACAATTCAAAAAAAAAACAGTAGCATGGTTTTCAGATGGTTAGTTGGGATGTAAAATGGAAGTGATTGTAATAAATAGTATGGTCCTTTACATTTCAAACCACCTTTTAGGTCAGATTGTCTACAGGTTACTTTTTTTTAACAAAGTTGTGTTGGTTGACAAAACAAGCAGCTTTTTTCTAAGGTATAAATGCTCTATATTTTTGAGATTTGATCAAGATGCAACATCTTGAGGAATTAAAGAAGAGCTGCTTGTTTTGAGCTGCTTCATGAGGCCTTGCCAGATGGGTTGTGGGCATCTCTACTAGATTTTTTTTTTTTTTGACAAAAGTCAACCCCTTTGCTTGTTCAACAAGAGTACATTCATTTTGAAATGTATCCAAGACAGATGTTTTGCTGTATACCAATAAGTACTTAAATATTGTGTCATTGAGGTCAGCGTAGTCTAGAAAAGACTAAAGTGAAGCAGTTTCAGAAGTTACAAATGACGTAATTTGGGATATGGTTTATGGTGTTGTATTGTGTACACACATTAACTTGTTAACATCTCAGGAGGATTAAAAATAATCCGCTGTGTACATTATCTGCAAAGGGTTCACAAACTGATTCAGTGAAAATGACTTTGACGCACAAAGGGTTTGTCCTTTCTCCAACATTCCTCCGGGCTGATGTGTTATGTCACGTTTGTTGAGACAAGTCTGGCTTGAAAATGTCCACCAGCCTTACTGAATGTAATGACTTGTCTTTTTCTTTGGCCGCCAGGGGGGCATTAAACCACACTTGGTGGCTCTTCCTTATTCTGTTGTAACGGCAGCTTTATGTACTATTTTTACAAACACTAGTGTTATTTCTTTACGAAATGTGAAGCGTCAGAAGCCATGAGGTGGTCTGGCTTTTGTCAGTAAAGCACCTGTTTTAAAGGAATAACAGTTTAAACGCAGGTTATGCTTCTTGAGAATTATTGAATTGGTTTACATGTTTTAAATCCTCAGATCTGCACTGGGTGTTTAGTCCGTGCGACAACATCGCATTATGGACTGTTTGCTTTGGGGAGCGAGGTCGATTTTCAAAATACTGTGCATACTTGTGTCATGTCTGCTGAGTGAAACAATAAAAAAACTTCCACCCTTGCTCTAACTTTGTGGACTTAATGTAAATTCATTGAAGATCAAATTCTTCACCAACTTGACTGAAATTAATTCAGAGATCCAGTTTAGCCCGAATAGTTTTCTCATTAGCGCGCATGTGCAGTGCGAAATCAAGGTGGGGCAAACAACTTGAATGTTCTGACGGGGAAAAGGAGTGAGTCAGTAAATGGACTCACATTATCAGTAGTCTGAATTTCGTGTTTTTAATCGCTGCAATTTCTTTCTGGAGTTGTTGTGCTTCTTTCTCAATCATTTTACTTTTTTTGCAATAGGAGGACCGTCGAGGCTGCTGATAAGTTTGTAGGAAAGTTACTTTTTCATCATATAAGGCGATTTTTCTAAAGGATGTTAACATGAGAAGACGCAGCAACAGCAGTCTTGACTGGTTTTATTGAGATACGTTTGGACTGCTGAAGTTTCGGGTCACCTCAGGCAGATATATCACTTCCTCACCGGGACTTGTGTTTTGCGCGTCGACATCAGCTGTCGGTTATCTATTTTGTGAATGGCAGTTTGTCTGCCGTTGCTCAAATGAAAACGGACTTTGGTCAGTAGCCGAATCACCTGTTGTTGCCTCAAGCTTCTTGGTTTTGCCTGCAAACAGGTAAGAGTTGTATCTTGTAATGGAACCGTACCTTTTTAGATGCAGTAACGCTGTTTTGTTGTGGTAGCCCACTGATACCTTTACAAAATAGAACTAAACTGTGGGCCTGTCAGCGTTTACATTTTCCACTGACTGACAGCTCTGATAAAGTTTGTTAGAAGCACTGGTCTTTGGAGCCTGCCATTTCACATCTTGTGCCACTGCACATCATGCAGCTCTCCAAACTGCCTGTCACAGCATGGTAGATAATGGTAGTATTAACATAGTACACTGATGAGTAAGATGGTAGCCGACATCAGAACTGTCATAGAGCCTGCGATCTTTGACATTTCTTTTAACTATTACAGAATTTATAATACTGACTGTGATTTGCAGAGGGGCTAGTAGCCTATTACATTATAATGCCTCTCAGTTTGCTATTGCTTTTTCTCATTTAGTCTGTCATTTTCAGAAAACGATTCATCTGAAAAAAATTGGCCACGCAACCACTGCGCCAAAAGCAAGTGCCAAACAGAAAATAAAAAGTTCAGTGGAACCAGCATTTGTGAGAACTGAGGGACTAAGGTCTTCTTGGGTCTGCTTCAGGATCATGGCCCTCCGGCTGAGGCAGAAAGTTTCTGGAAAAGACTGAAGCTAGTAGCCAGTCGGGTGCTGATATCCCTAAAGTCTTCTTTTAGAGTGTGACAAAACTGCTAAGAAGAATAAAGCTGGTGAAGCAAGCTCATAAAACCACAGCAAAGCTGCTACCCTGTAATGTGTATGCAAGGCTGCATCAGCAGAGCAGTATTGCACTGCATGGTGTGCATTGCACCTCAGCAAGGAAGTGTCCGTCCACTGCTCAGGCATGGCAGCTTTGCCTTACATGGTGTGTTTTTTGCTGACGTGATTATATCATTAACTGCCAATAGTGTCATGCATGTAAGTGTCAATACCTTCATTATGTTGTTTGAACTTAGGATAGAAATAAAATGCAAAGTTAACTGTAATGCCTGGATGTCATTTTCCCCTGACAATTTATTTTTGTCTTCCTGTTACTCTGAAGACAGCCTTGTTTTTCAGGATTAGGTTTTGTAGTTATTTATGACAAACAGGATGCTATATCACTTGTATAACCTGTCATTTGCCTTTTGCCTTTACCAAGCCTCACAGGCAAAACTGACGGCCATTAAAGTGATACAATGACTGCTTGTGCAGCAGCCCCTACCAATAGACTCACACTTCCTGTCTTATATCCTGCAGACAGTTGTTTCAGTGAGCAGTGCTGCTGCGCCAGAGTCCAGCTGTTGTCCTGAAGGCAGAGGTAATTTCCTCCTCTGAGGCTCCTCAAGAACATCTGTAGGCTGTCAGACTCAGCTGAGTGGACTTTTGGCATGCGTGCTTTCTCTTAGTGTACATTTCTTACCACTCTGTGAGTTGGTTTGTCTGCCAGCCAGATAAAAGCTCAGGGGGCATGGACAGAAATCATTGTTTCTTTCTCTCTGCACTTGGCCCTAAAACCATGCTGCTGCAATGGTGACGATAACAAGGCAGCAGCATTAAAGCAGTCGCAGAGCATCCCGAGGCTGAAGGGGTCAAGGTGTGGGGCCGATTACCCACGTCCCTCCAGCTGCACGTAGAAGAGGGATGCAGGAGCACACAGTCAATAACACAGACTTGGTACTCATTTATATGTTATGACAGGATATCCAGTGGTGGAAGAAGTATTCAGAGCCTTTACTTTAGTACAAGTAACAATACATTATTATATAGTATCTATTTGACTGTTGTCCTGTTACTGCCCAAATTATTATTTCAAAGTCCAGCGCACAATGTTTTTGAGTGATACATTTGCAGATGTGTCCACAGGACCTCTTCATTTCACATTATCACAGCAGCTTTTGCAACACCTTGCATGGTCAGCATTTTCACCTCTGCAGAGAGACGAGGGAGTGGCAGATTTAAACACGACCAAAGAAGATATTTCTACATTCCTGTCCTGTCTTGCTTCTTGCAATCAGGCAGGCTACTGCTGATTTGAACAGTTTAGACTACGACTGACTTGCACAAGACAAGAGTCAAATGTTGATCCACTGGTTTTGTTTGAACAATAGGACTGTTATGGATGCCAAGAATTTGTCAAATTAGACTACAAATCTGCATGAACTTTGTTTTAAGAGATATGGCACCAATATTTATTAGTGACTTGTTAAATTTGGAGCAGGTTTGTGCCCTTTCCAGACTCAATTCACTTAGTCTATCACTAAGTTTGCTGGTTTCCTGTTGCTTTCAGAAGCTTATGTCACACATTGCTTCTCATGTAGCAGACAATATCTTGCTATTAAATGTACTAATTCACTGACTGTCATTGCTGTATCATGGCATTGTTGGGTATTGATTGGGTATATTTCTGTCTGTGTTTAAAAGAGAATTTACCTGACAATAACAAAGCAACAGACACAAGTTGATTGTACTCTGATGGTTGTAATAAACCGTGAAATACAATCCATATCTTCCGACCTGCATAACTGTAGCATTGCTGCCCATAAAGCTATTCACTGGACAGACTGAGAATGATGGACTTCTCATTGAGACGGGGGGGTCAGTAGAAGCCTGGGGGTCAGTAGAAACTCAACCAACTCACAATGACAGCTTTGTCGGCTTCCTGAAAAGAGAAAGCTGTGGTTTCATGTAGAGCTCTCTGGAAATGTCAATGTTACACGTGACAAAATGAGTTCTGTCCCATTCAATCAGCTGCTGGTGGCCTGCTGCTGAGATGCATTCATAGGAATTAAAATGTGCTGTTGTGTGTCAGCCTTGGCCCCATTGATCTGTTCCTCACTTGGTGAGATCACTTTGCTTCTTCAAGGACTTCTCCTGGACCAATTATGTGAGGTTTTTGTGAGCATGATTTCCTGCTTGAAGTTATATATTTGTCTTAGAGATTTAAGTCAGAAGATTGGAGAGAGGCCACAAAATGATTAATGGGTTACGAGAGAATCCAAAAATATTTCTTCTACACAATTTATGTTTAGTTATTTAAAAAACTTTTCTCCGAATTTTTTCTTGAGAATTTCTGGATACTCACCCAGGCCTCTAAACAAAATTTCAGCAATACAATTTGAGAAGAAGAAATCTCTTTGGCTGAACTGCTCATGATCTAAGATACACATTTTAAACATGGGGTGATGGGGATCAGCTGGACACATTGGTTTGGTTTCCTTTACAATGAGCATCACAGTCTTAAAGCACTTTTAGCATGACTTCAGAGTTTAAGTCTTCTATTCCTGTTATGACCTTCTGCGCAGTGTGAAATGTCAAAGTGTAACATGGAAAAGATGGATTTCGAATGAGCGGATGCTAAATGTCCTTGCTGGGTTGATGGGCGTGGGAAATGTGTTCAGATAGACATCTGCAGTACTCTATGGGGGACAACATCCATCCCATCCTCATCATACTAAGTGATGACAGTCCTTTCTGGCACATGTGAGTGTTCACATTTGGGGTCTGTGAAAGGGCTGGTCAAATAAATGTGTGACATAGAAAACATGCCAGATTATGTTTTAAGTGAATGAACGATCATTTTAAAGGGAAGAGCTCAGAGAGGGATATCAGCAGAATATCTGTTTCCAAGACCACCCACACAAATATTGGAGGATTCTAAATCTGGGCAGGAAGTTGCCTGCAAAATAACAGACATGTAGGAGGATGTGACCACAGTGACAGAATTGATCAGAGCCAGGATTTTCCCTGAGCTCTGACGATTGAGCCCCATCACTTCTCCATTGGAACTGGTACAGGAAGAGAGGAAGTGGGGTTTGATCATGACTTAATCCAAAGGTCATCCTTTCGTTATTACGCCTCTGCTCTACAAATGTTGTGCCTGTATCATGGAAACACTGCCCTTGGGGGACTGAGGCCTTAAGTTACAATCGTTGGATAAGTCCCTTGGGCCTGGTCAGATCTCACTACAAGTTTGCATTCCAGTAAAGAGAACTTATAGATTTTTAATTCCTTCAAGGTCTAGTCATTGGGGCTTAGCTGGAGAATGTGTCTGGTTAACATATAGAATATAAACTACAAGTTAAATGGCTTTTAGTCAAATTTATTGTCCACTTGGATTGCATTGACACTTGCATTGAAATAGATATACACTTCAGATATAGGCTTCCTCTGTCATGGGTTAGAATACATTTGATAAAAACAATCAATAAGTAAAAGTGGGCCAAGCGGTTATTCATCAGCTAGAATGTTGTTCCAAAATAAACTTTACAGTAAATTTCTGAGATTATATCCATCACCACACTGAGGCCTTGTCTTTATGTACATACTGTCATCCTGCGTCATGGAAACAGTATGCCCCAGTTGTGAAAGTGTGATTTAAAAAAAAAAAAAAAAAAAAATGACTTGTTAGTTCTGCTTTCTGTATTAGCGAGTTATTTTTTTTACTGGCACTGTCTGAGCTGACACTACTCTAGTGTGTTCTGATAATAGCTGACTTATTAACTATGAAATAACATGCGCCTGAGAACTATTTTGGTGGTTAAGTAAATATCTCCAAAGCAGGTTAAAAATTCTCTTTCTCTTCTATGCCACTGTATGTGTGTGTGTCTGTGTGTTTACCAGCTCTAATGGTAGCAGCTAGAAAACATCACCTGTGAGAGGATTGAACCACCTCACCATGACAGAGGTCCAGGTAAGATAGGCCTCCAGAGTACGTGCATGTCAAAATGCACGAGATACACAAGACATGTCTGATGAGTAATTTATTAAACATTTGTTTACTAATTAGTGATCTACCCATGTTCCCGTAGACTCCATGGCCACAGGGCACAGAGTGTGTGGCCAGGTACAACTTCACAGGCACATCAGAACAGGACTTGCCCTTTAACAAAGGAGATGTGCTAACTATTGTTATTGTCACAAAGGTAACATTTCATGGCCTAATTTATGTTCCTATAAATATACAGTTTTGCTGCTGAGTTCTCACGCAATATGTGGATTTGACTATGCTAACACTTATGTATGAAAAAACATGGCACTTCACTTCATAGTTATGTTTCCATACTCCACAATATTACCTTTATTCATTTTAACCATTTCTGACATTTTGTCTTTTAGGATCCAAACTGGTACAAAGCTAAAAATGCTGCAGGTCGCGAGGGAACCATTCCAGCCAACTATGTTATGAAAAGAGAAGGTGTGAAATCTGGAGGCAAGCTGAGTCTAATGCCGTGAGTAAACAGATTATCATGGTTTATTTATTTCTGAAGTCTAATCTAATTGTATACGTTCAATACATACCAGATTAGGTTACTCTATCTGTTGTCTCTATCTCAAAAGTGGCAACCACACCAGCTTTGTGTGGCGTCTGCAGAAGCGGCTAAAATAGCTCGACTTTGCCCTCTTCCACTTAGTGAGTTATGTGAATGGAGACCACAGTTGGTTGGGCTGTGTTGTAATTGCAGTGCACTTGTGTCGGTTTCTAGCTCAGCTTTGCTTGAACTCTATGTCGTTTCCTGTTGTTTCTTTTCTATCTCAGGCTGAAGTAATCTCAAAAATCTCCCTGTTTGTCCACATGACATGTTTCCGTGTTCATGCATGTGAGCGTGTAAATGAAGGTTTATTTATAGAGCCCTTGATTACAAATTATGTCTTAAGTGAAGACAAACGTACCTAGACAACAACCAGTGGCAAAGAAAATACACAATTAAATGTAACATGAAACATAACATGGCAAAATATAGCCATTAGAAAGACATGACAGCCCTCCTTGAGCTACTCTTAGTCTAATCTAACTAGCAGTGACCTTAAATCATCACTAAGTATGTTTACAGACTATAATGTTGTATTTACACGCTAACCTTCTCATTATTGTAAATATCACCAGTCATGAATGTGAAAGTAGAATGGTAAAGGCGATCTAGAGGCCTCTGAGTGGAAGCTGCATTATGTCTATGAAATTATTAAATCTGTAATACAGAACTAAAAGGAAAACTCCTCTTCCTAAGTTAGTGTTGGAAGAAAAGGCTCTTTCTCAGCTTTCCAACAATGTTTCTTGTATGATATTTAAATGTACCTTTCTCATACACTCAGATGCAAATGAATTTACTGTACATTCTGTGACCCTATGTAAAATAGAACTGGTCACAGTGAAAATGCAAATGACTGTAATCTATACCTCTGGATCTTCAGAACAGAATTTGCTTTGTTTAATGCCGCAAAGGCTTATGGAGAATCAGCAGCAACACTGGCCCAACATGGATCCTGGCAGTATTTCCTTACTAACTGGCAGGAATACAGAGTTGGCCTTTACTGCTTTTATACACTTATGTTGGTCTGATTAATACCTCTTAAAACAGTTAGAGGCATCACTTCCGATGCTGACAGAGGGCATATTTACGGTATATTACAAATAACTTAATGCTCATTTTTATGGCTGTAGTTTTGCAGTGCTGTTGAACTTTATCATGGTGAGTAACTGTTATACTGAGTGGTGTTAATAAAAAGTAGGGTAGACTAAATATTAGAAACATTTCTTAGTATCAGTATAATGCGGTCTAATCAATATCAAAAGCACTATAGGTGTAGGTGCCATTATAACAACATTATAAACCTCATGAAAGGCCGATTTATTACAGGACTGTTGTATTAAACTGCATTAGTTTTAGATTTGTGTACCTTATACACAGGCTTGCTTTGCAATAATTGATGCAAACAGAAGGAAGTCAGCAGATAAGATCCAAATAGAGTTCAATTATTTGGTGTTTAAAATGTAGAAGTTGTCATCATTTTATGGATTGTTAATCTACAGTGTTTTTTCAGTTCACAATGATTAGATGAATGGTGTTGACAGAGTTGTAATGGTCTCCTTTTGATGTTACCTCTTTTATTCTTCCACTTGCAGATGGTTTCATGGGAAGATAACGCGGGAGCAGGCAGAGCAGTTGCTTTGCCCTCCTGAAACAGGCCTGTTCTTGGTGCGAGAGAGTACCAACTTCCCCGGCGACTACACCCTGTGTGTGAGCTGCGACAGCAAGGTGGAGCACTATCGCATCATCTACCACAAAGGCAAGCTCACAATCGATGACGAGGGCTACTTTGAAAACCTAATGCAGCTGGTTGAGGTAAGACATTCAAATTAGGCTTTGTTTTATAAATAAAAAAGGTGATTCTAGTGTTGGCTCTGATGCTATATAGAGCTTTTGTCTACTGTATGTTTGTTGTATTTTCCGGTTTTAGAGCCTCTGCGTCTCTGTTCAGATCACATAAAGTTCCTGGAACAAATAATGAACAGGAAGTGTCAAAGAGGAAGAGTGAACAGTATGCTGAGGTGCAGAGTTCTAACCTCAAAAATACACCAGGCCTTTTGCTCTCAAAATGAGTCCTTTTCCTGTTTAACATGTTTATTTTGAACTGAAGCTAACTATATATTCTACAGAGTTAAAATAGAGGAGTCATTTTTGTCTGACCTATTTAAGGGGGAACCTCGTCTGTTGTTTGTAGCCCTCTATTGGTCATTGTGAAACACTGCTTGCTGCGTAAACTGTACTGTACTATATGCTTAAATATTCCTTAAAATAACGCCAGACAAACATTGTGAATCGAGAAATAGTTAACAAAGTGAAGAACTCAAGATGACAAAACACAAGAAAATCTAAAGAGAAGTACATAAATTAAATACATTTAGTAATGTAAACCTCATTGAGATATGTGAGAAGAAGTGAGACTTCTTTCAAACTGGTATGGCTTTCTTCCAGAAAAAGCAATATATTTCTAATATATAATCCAGCAACATATTGAGTTTGTTCTTCAGAGCAGGTGATGGATATGTTTTCTTTGCTTTTATAACGCTATATTTAATGAGCAACCTTTTGGAGAGCCCTAAAAGTGCTGTAATGCTGGTGTTTCTACTTCATTTTTTTTATGTGTTGCTTCCTTTGTAGCACTACACCAAAGATGCCGATGGCCTGTGCACCAGACTGAAAAAGCCGAAGGTGGAAGAGGGGACGGTGGCAGCTCAGGATGAGTTTTCCAAGGGTAAGTCTTAGTCTTTTACAATTAATGCAACCACATCATTGTAGCCTTTTTGTTTATGAGAAGCATGTGTGGGCCTGTTATGTTCCAGCTGAATGTTGTCTCTTTGAATGGCCACAGGTGGCTGGTCGATGAGCAGAAAAGACCTCAAGCTGCAGCAGGTTATTGGGAAAGGAGAGTTTGGAGGCAAGTAAAAATAGTTTTATCCCAGCTGCAATCGTTCTATTTAACAAACTATAGAGTGAGATGTACTTGAACAAAACACACAAGCACTTTGGTCATGTACTGTTTTCTATTCTTTTTATCCATCTTTTGGGCAGTACAAGGTATTACCCCGCAGGGTGCCCAAACATTTGCGGACTACATTTTAGTGACATATCATACAAATGTCTAATCTGTCATTTGATGCCTTTTGGAGATTTTTCCATCTTTTCTTGGCTTCTTTATGCACATTAATACACATTTTTTACCTGGCACCAAAGTGTCAGGAATGTCCTGCCTTTTAGACCGTCAATGTAGTTTACCCACGAGTACCAATAAAGTAACCTGAACCTGAAACTGAAGTAGCTTCAAGTTTACAACTTGCCTGATTTTAATTTGTTGTTGCAGAGATCAGATATGCATGATGAATAACAAATGTGAATTAACATTAATTTGCAATAATTTCTATAAAGGTTTTGTTAAAGTAAAGTTAAACCTTAACCATGCAAACTTGCCTAACTACATTCAATTCCAGGTATAACATTTAACAAAAAATCCTATTACCTCATTTAATTTTTGTTCTTGGTTATATATAGAATAAATGGTGAATAAAAGTACATGTAGACAATGCAAAATGTGAGTTACAATTCATTGTTATTGTTTGTGATCATTCCAGATGTCATGGTGGGAGACTACAGAGGGACTAAAGTAGCTGTGAAGTGCATAAAAAATGATGCAACTGCACAGGCCTTTATTGCAGAGGCTTCTGTCATGACGTGAAGAAAATAACATTAAAATTTTTTTTTTAAGAAACATGAATACACAAATCATATGTAAACCACATAACATGTCTCTGTGCTCCTCTTTTTCCTCAGGCAACTACGGCACGATAACCTGGTGCAGCTGCTTGGAGTGATTGTAGAGGAGAATGGGAGTCTGTATATAGTTACTGAGTACATGGCCAAGGTAGATAGCAGACTGCCTGTTTGACAATTTGTCAGCATCCAGAGTACTGTTATAAAGATGTGACATCTTTATTTGTTTTCAGGGCTGTTTGGTTGACTACTTACGTTCCAGAGGCCGGACAGTACTTGGTGGAGAAGCTCTACTTAATTTTGTACTGTGCGTATGTCTACAGTTGGCTACAATTATACTCTATTAAAGTTAGACCGTGGAGTTTTTGATTACTAGTAGCACTGTGGAGCAATGTTTTGATGAGCAGCTCCTCAAATTGTTTGTATTTTGTGATCTGCATGTCAAATACCTGAATGCATCTGTAAAACAATCTCTTGCATAGGCCTTCTTTAAAAACTGATAATTATTACCAAATAAAAGGTACACGAAAAAGAACTGTATGAGGTTTCTAGGTTTTATGCAATTCCACATATTGACAGTTGGTGATGATTAGAAGTTTGAAACTCTAATTGAGATACATGCAACAAATTGTAGGCAAGAAACACTGAATGAACTAAGCCAAGTTTACTTGTAAGAAAACTCCACAGTGAACCCTTAAAGATTGTCTATGTTTTGATGGATCAGAAGGAAATTTGCGCTGTGTGTTTTTTAACCCAGATTGAGAGTATAAAAAGAAAAGTCCTTCAAGTTTGGAACTTTGTTTTCTTGTACTTTACAGAGACGTCTGTGAAGCCATGGCGTACCTAGAAACAAATAACTTTGTCCACCGAGACTTAGCAGCTCGCAACGTTCTTGTGTCAGAAGACAACATAGCCAAAGTCAGTGACTTTGGTCTGACCAAGCAGGCCTCTTCCTCTCAGGACACTGCCAAGCTGCCTGTGAAGTGGACATCCCCAGAGGCCCTTAGAGAAAAGGTGAACTGTTGTTTATAAGAACAATTTTTATGTTGAGTAGTAGTTTGAAACAAACTCTTACATGTGTGTTTTTCTCTTCATCAATAGAAATTTTCCACCAAATCTGATGTTTGGAGCTACGGTATTTTGCTTTGGGAGATTTACTCTTTTGGCCGAGTGCCTTACCCAAGAATTGTAAGTATCAATATTTTTTTGGAAAGAGGCAGCCAGAAAATATTAAGAAGGAATTAGGGCTTTGATTTAAGAGGGAGATTAATCAGCAATGTATTTACAGTTTAGACCCATTCCTATTTCAATGATACTTGTGATGATGTGGTATAGAAACCTTATTGTGACTTATAGAACTTAACAATGTACAATATGTATACCATCTAAAAAGGTTTTCTTTGACATAATTTAGACTTTAAACTACATTCCTCTAATGAAAATGTGAAAAGCAAAACTATATTTTATGTTTAGAGAAAGTACTCTATGTGCTGTGTTCTTTAATGTGGAAAGTATTTTTGACCAGTCGCATTGCTTCTCCCATTTTGTAGCCATTAAAAGACGTTGTGCCTCGCGTGGAGAAGGGATACAAAATGGATTGTCCAGATGGCTGTCCTGAAGTGGTGTACAACATCATGAAACAGTGCTGGAACTTGGATCCTGCTGCTCGACCAAGCTTTCAAATGTTGAAGGAGTGGCTACAACATATCAGACAAGGGATGGGGAAAAAACAATGAAACATCTGACAGAACAGACACAAAAAGTGACTTTCTCCTTCTTTCATTTTGACCACTGGACCATAACCTAGGAGGAAAAACTTGATTTCAAAGGACTTTTTTATTTTTGCAAAGTTCACAACAGTCTGCTTTCACACAATGTCCATGAACCGTTAATTAAAACTGTCAATGTTTGTTTCTTAGCGTCATCCCTCACCTTGGGATGTTTAAATGCAGTAACTTTTAATTACTGGCTCATTCGCTCCCGTGAGTATTTCTGTGCTCGGTTATCAAGAGTAAATGATTTACTGTCATATCAACAATTCTTTCCTTGGAACACAGTGCTGCCTCAGAGCGACAATGCCTTGACCTATTTAAAAAATAGATGTCTTACGTCCTTTATGTTGACATACTTGGTCATTTTTATTGCATAATTACATTTTATGAACATGTATAGTAAGACGTAACCTAATTCGACTAAGTTGACTGAAACCATGGTATCCATTTAAAGAGGAGAGTTGCTTTAAAAGTAGGAATACAGTTTTAATACGTCATTACTTGCTGTATTTTTTTTTATTATTTTTTTTTCTTTTTACAGTTTCCAGGTACATCTTTTTGCATAAAAGTTTAATTATTTTGTTAAAAGAACTAAGTTATAACTATAATTAGGCAGTTTTATTTTTTCATTGCAATATAATTTTAAATGAGCTTGAATCCCTCTATAAGTCAAAAAGGTCTGGACAAATTCCATGTTTTATATTTATATAATAACACCATTCAGCATTTCATGTAGACATCATTCCAGTGTACAGAATTTTCCATCCAACATCAATAAATGTTTTCTTTTGGGAATCTTCAGATTTAACCGAATTTCCTGGATTTTTTATGTAATGAGAATGTTATTTAATGTGCTGTGCTGGCATTTTTAACAATAAAAAAAATATACTTTTACAACTTACATTTTGAAAATAGTTTTGCAAAAGCAACCATTTTATAGCCTACTTTTTAAAATTGAATGGTCTAAGTTAGAGTATTTGCTATCTAATGTGGAAGTAGTAAATTGTAATTTAAACTAATAATGTGTGTTTTAATGTTACTCAAATACTTTTAATTGGTACCAGAACAATTTGGGTATTAATATATTTTACTAAACTTTCTATTATTTATTTTTTGAGGCATTTTAGGCATTTATTTTTATAGGACAGATGGAGATATGAAAGGGGAGAGAAACAGGGAATGACCAGGTGCCCTACTTTCTAATTTTTTAGATACTTTCTACTTCCACCACTGAAATGTTGTCATGTGTTTTGCATAGAAATCCCTGTTCTCAAAATAAACTTAATAACTTGATAATTACATCCATTATAATATTAAAGGTAAAGTTAAAAAGCACAACATGTTTTCTGAATTTTTACAAAATAAAGGAATGAAGTTTAATAAAAGCTGTAATCCAGTGCAGTGTGCAAACATGGCAACAGTGCCATCAAGGGATAAGATTTTCAATTTCTTAAAAAAAATAAAAATTAATCTGTGAACATGAAATTCTGCCACAGATTAACAGAATAATTAACAAGGAAAGAAACGTAATTACCAGAAAGAATCCAAAGATGATATCTTTGAAGGAAAAGTTAGTTTTTTGGCGCCGGGCAGCTCCGCTGGGACTGCAACGCTTTTATTTCACCGGAAGTAGCGGAACCATAACGAAGGGAATGTTTCTGTGTTGCCCTTGGTGGTGCTACAGAAAAATATAGACTGAAAACCTTTCTTTAACTGTCTATGCTGAAAACAGACGAGCTGGTTGTCAGCGATTTACCACCGTTACTAAAGGCTCAGGGATTATTAAACCCGGGCTTTGTTAAACTTTGTGATGGATAATGAGTGTGACGTCTTTTATCGGGAGCTGCCAAAAGTGGTAAGTCACAAATGCATTGGTACATCTTTAGAAAAGAAAGGACTCGGTGGAGTTTAAATTTCTTAAATGTATGATATTTACGTCGACGTGCTAACGTCGGTGTTTTAACCGTCCCCAGGAGCTTCACGCCCATCTCAACGGCTCCGTCAGCTTCCAAACCATCGAGAAACTCATCAGCCGAAAACCGCATCTCAACATTGAACACGGCATGACTGCTATCGGCAAAAGCCAGCGGAGGACACTGGATGAGTGTGTAGAACTTTAATGCAAAGTTTAATATAGCTATCACTAATCATCATTAGACCTAGCGCTACCTAGCTATCTTTAATTGAGGATTATTTCGTCGTCATTTAATTCATTAATTTGATTATTTAACTTAAGTGATGTGATTTTTATGAATATAAATTGTTCAGTGGTTAGCAGTGTGAAGTAGGGCTGCACGATAAGAGGAAAATATGCGCTAACAATAACCATAACAATATTTCTAGTTAAATAAACAGATACAAATAAAACAGATAAAATGTACTCAGTTCTGCCTTTTTGATGCTCTACGTTAAGTAAACTGATAAGATTCAACACATTTGCCACTAAAGGCACCATTAAAAAAAGAATCGTAGTTCCATTTTAACGTTGATTTTTCTACTGATACAGTCTATTAATTAACTCAAAAAATACACGAGTCTTTAGCAATGTGTTTATTGCGTAATGACATTAAAAAACGATTTATTGTGCAGCCCTAGTGTGAAGAGGGTTCTTAAACATTAAAACAACATGGCGCGCATGTCCGCAGGTGTTTTCAGGTCTTCAAGGTCATCCATCAGTTGGTGGACACGGAGGAGGACATCCTGATGGTGAGGATAGGCTGTTTGTTGAAACTAAAATTTGCTGTAATTGACTTTTGTCTAACTTATATATACGTATACGAATATCAGTAACAGGTGTTTCTTTTCTTTCTTCCCAGGTGGCTACAGATGTTATCAAGGAGTTTGCAGCTGATGGTGTCAAATATTTAGAGCTGAGAAGTACACCAAGGGAGGAGAGAAACACAGGTAAAGATGTTAACATGGAGCCTAATACTTTGATGATGTGATTTAATGACAGGATTGTTTTATCAAATTATTAGGCTTATAAGTTTATTATCTTTTTCCTATAGGATTGACTAAAAAAAGATATGTTGAAACTGTCATAAAAGCGATCCGACAGTGTAAAAACGAGGGAGTGGACATTGATGTCAGGTAGGCATAGACTGTATTAGGGCTGCACGATATGCGGAAAATATGCGATACACAATAATGTTGTTGAGTATCGCAGTAACGATATAACTTGTGATAATTAAAGTTCTGCAATTTTGCTGCCTTCATTATTCTGCTAAACAAAACACATTGCTTGCATAATTTAAAACAAATGAAAGTAAATCATCTCCAACATTCTTTTATTGAACAGAGAACACATTGATTAGAATATATAAGTCACCACTAAACAATGACAGTTATATTTTAAAGTGCATTTTTCCACAGTTATTTTCTTTCAACTAACACAAAAAATCTCGGAGTTTCTTTCTCGATATGTCACTGCCTTTCGCGATGTGTTTATTCCGCCAGTTGATACTGCTATAAAAAACAGTAGAGGGTTTTCCCGACGCATCATCAGACCGTGGAGGTACCAAGCACAGGCACTGAAGTAGATCCCAAACGTCGTCAAGGAAAATGTTTAATTATTGCCGTGTTTAAGGTTGTACCAATAGGTCAGACCGAGAAAAACATTCGGAATATTATCAACTTCCAAAAGTTATAAAAAACCAGTGAGAGGAATGCCAGAAGTTATCAGAGGACAGAAGGTGCTTGTGGTTGGCCAAGCTCAAACTCACTCAGATTGTGTACAGTGTAGATAGCCAACTGGGGCTCTTTGAAATGAAAAAAAAATGATTGAGAGTCTATTACACCTTAAGAATCCCAATGACATCATACAGTTAAGGTTAAGTTTATTTAAAGACGTTATTGCATGACTTACTTTGGCATTCACAACACAACGGTTGTTAATGACTTGGTACTGCGTCTCCCTCAACCATCCACACACCACATGGTTATAGGCCTCCAAACCTTTGTAGGAGTTAAGGTCTGCCACTGTGTATGGGCTCGGCGAGAAAACCAGGTCGTTGACTATGGATCCAAGAAAAGGGAGCCAACTTGTAGGGATTTGCACTGCCAATAAACTGTAATTTCTCAAAATAATGCTCCTTTTCTTGTGGTTCAAGTCTTTCCCTACATGCCGTTGCATCTTGGACGCTTTTCTTTTTTTTTTTTTGATATGACTACATTCCCTAAAAGTATTTCATGTGCACAATCCATCTCCAATCCGACTCCATTGTACTCCGTTCAGTTGTTTACACCAAATATCACCGCGCATCTGGGTTACTGCCCAGAACGTCACGTCGGTGAAAGCCGTGATATATTGTGCAGCCCTAGACTGTATTATTTCAGTGTGCAACAAATCCAGAAATGTGTCTCAGGTGTGTGGGGTGTGTCTGTGTTGGACCATGATTGGCTGATGATAAAACCACACTGCATAATGTGTTCCTGTTATGATCCAGTAACTGTGCTGGCCACAGTAGTGCACGGTTCTTAAGGTGTCCATTTGTCCTGAAGGTTTCTGGTGGCAATTGATCGCAGGAATGGGACTGACGTTGCCATGGAGACAGTGAAGCTTGCTGAGGAGTACATGTTGTCTACTGATGGTTTGGTGGTAGGACTTGACCTCAGTGGAGATCCAACGGTCAGTAAAATTAATAGTTTTACTCTGAATTTTATGCATCTTTTGAGTTGAAACACCCACTTTTTGATTACTATAGATTTTCTCGTAATAGCTAAAAACAAATACTGTTATTGAAAACATAATGACTTGGATCTTGGTGTTAACATATTGTGCCTTTTACAGGTGGTAGGTGGTCTGATTAAAATTACACTTTTACTTCTGTTATTGAGCATCATGAGAATTAAAACCCCTTCCAGTAAGGTACCATTTGGTTGAGAGTAAAAAAGCAGCATAGCAAAACTTAATTTTGTCGCTTACCGAAAATGTGATCTTTGCATTCAACTGACTGCGGTACAATTTGCCGAGGTCTTCCGGTAATAGCTTTGACTTATCCCAGTATGGCAGATTACTTCTTTTTTTTTTAAGTGCCAAAACTATGACTTAGACCTTGTTAACAGTTTTTACATTTTACAGTTGGTGGGTGTATTTCTCCAACGGGAGGATTGCTGCTGGATTTTGTCACAATATTTCTGTTAATTAATGTACTTTTAATTTTAAGGTTGGTCATGGAAAAGACCTAATTCCTGCTCTACAGAGGGCCAAGAACTGTGGACTGAAGTTGTCACTGCATCTCTCAGAAGTATGAGCATAACATTTTTAAGGTATTCGTCATCTTTCGTCACGTTATCTGTGAGTGAGCTGACATAACAACAAACACTGTTGCAGGTACCTACCCAGCTGGAGGAGTCGGAGATACTGTTGAACCTTCCTCCAGACAGGATTGGTCACGGCACCTTCTTGCATCCTGAAATGGGTGGATCTCAAAGTCTTGTTGACAAAGTGGTGCAGAACAACATACCGCTGGGTAAGAGTGAGATGAAATTATTACATTTCTTTGGTGTGCAATGTAAGCTGACTTGTTTTTTGAGTTCTTAAATTTCTTTGTCTTGTAGAGCTTTGCCTGACATCAAATGTCAAAGGACAAACTGTACCGTGTTACTCCAAACATCATTTCAAGTACTGGTACCAGATGGGCCATCCAAGTGTGATTTGTGTAAGTGTATTCTTTTTGCACCTCACAGACAGTGATGCCAACATTATTAATACGCTTATTTGTTACAGGTTTTTCTCACAAACTCCTTTTTTTCCCCCAACTAAACCAAACGTTTTTTAATGCTATACACCATACTATACAATTGTTTTATGTTGTGACTTTTTTTTTGATGTGTTATAACTTTTTATGACTAATTTCATAACATGGCTATCTTGCCATGACACATACCAGAGATGCACCGGTATTAAACTGTTATTTAACAAGTAAGTAAATTGAAAAGCATAAGCAAGGCATGTCGCATGTGAAAGTCAGTTAATCAGTAATGTAGGGTGTTCTTGTAGGACAGTGTGGCGTGTTCTGATTGTACAAAAAGCGCAAAGGAGGACCAAAGATAAACTTAAAATGCCACATCACCATGGAGGGTACTTATTGGAGAGAGATAGCGAATGAGTATAATCTTGGTGCAGCAGGCCCAGGTTCCACCAGAAGGAACTGATAACTAGCCCAACCCACAATCATCCAATTGAACACACAAACACTGCTGATTGATACTATGACTTTTTTTTAATGGAATACTATACTTTGACTTTTTTGACATACTATATACTTTCTTTTTTATGAACTGACTTTTTTGACATAATCTACAATGACTGACATACTGTACTATTCTTACTTTTAAAATTCATACTGACTTTTTATGACACACTATGACCTACTATACTTTTGACATACTTGTTTTTTTTATTGCATACAATACTGACATTCTTTATGATATACTATGTTTCTTTTTGGAAATAGGCTGGCGCCGTAAATTGTCATCAAAACTTTGAGAACCCTTGATGTAGAGAGAATGCCTTATGGTGGGAAAAAATCTAAAGTTCACCATTAATATTTTTTATTCTTTGTCACATTACAGACTGATGATAAGGGAGTCTTCAGTACAAACTTGTCTCAGGAATATCAGCTGGCAGCTTCAACCTTTGGTCTCAGTCGTGAAGCCGTGTGGAAACTCTCCCAGCAGGCCATAGACTACATATTTGCACCAGACACGGTGAAACAGCAGCTCAAACAGAAGTGGATAGAAATACAGCCTCAGGTCTTCAAGTGACTAGTTCAGTCAAACCTACAGCCAACCATACCTCAAGTTTCTGTTTAAAAGACTTTTCCTATAACATTTTACAAGTCTTTGTTATTTCAAACATTTTCCCAGTATTTTAGTTGTCATGGATTTCTACAAAGTAAATTAAACCTATATCTTACAAGTGTGTTATCTTTTGATGATATGCAGTTTCTGTGCAGTGTTGTACACAGCATGAATCAAGGCAACAAACTTGTTATGAAATACTTTAGAAATGCAGATGTATTTGGACAGCAGAATTAAAAAAAAAAAAATCTGCTTAGGATAAAAGAAATGACAGCAGATATCCAGTCCTTTCGGTGTTTTTCAGTATCTGCAAGTCAGTCCAAGATTATACAAACTTAAAAATATCAAATCAATGGAACCTGTGCGTACACACTGTTCTGACCAGCACTGTTTACGGTCAAGCTTTTTTCCCAAATTTGCCATGCTTGTCCTTGCTCTTCTTGAATTTGCTGTGTTGCATTTCTTTCTTCTTTATTTTCCCATGCTCGGGAGCCCCATTGCTTGCTTTGGCGTTTCCCCCGTCCAACTTTCGCTTCTTGTCACTGTTGAGTAGGAAATTGTTACAAACATTTACAACAACCAATACTTACATAACAACCAAACTATTGCCAGAACTACTGAATGCTACTGCACCTCTTGATGCTGATGATAGTAGTGTTCCCTGCTTTCTTCAACACCTGGTCCCATTCCTCATCATCTCCACGGATCTTGTACCTGTAAACACAACAGGACATAATTACAAATACAGTAAACGCTACACACAAATAGTTACTAAAGGACATCCCTTCCAAAGCTCATACTCACTCTTCCATGTCCATTTCCTTCACTTTCTCTACATCCTGCTTGTGTCTCTCTTCAAACTCTTTAGCTGCTTCATTCTGTCAGTGACAAATATATTTTTCTCAAACAAAAGGTAAGGGAATGCAAATAACAGTTTATCATTAATGTGTTGATTCTTTTCAGTTAATTGCAATCTATAAAATAGAGAAAAAACACTTTGCATTTTTCTAGGGCTCAAGGTGACCCTGACAAACAGCTCCAAATCCAACAATATTTAATTTACAAGTCTATAAAAAGAAAAGCAACACATTCTCACATTTAAAGCTGAAACCAGCAAATTTTTTGCATGTTTGCTAATAAATGACTTAAATGATAAATCTAAATTGTTCACCACATACCAGATCATCATTAAGGCTTCTGACCGTCGGCTCCATGGAAACATCTTTAGTGGTCGCCATCTTTGCCTCAATAGCTTTTTCTTGGATGCTGGTGAAGACCTAGGATAGTAAACACATTAAAAAGGTATTAATGTTGTTTTTATGGCTTCTTCTTTATATCATATCATTCAATGGATTAGGACTTCAAGACTTACTTGAACAATTTTCCGGATTAGACGGTTGAAGAGGCCCATGAGTTGCGAGCTTGGGAGTTCAATTTCCTTTTCCAACTGTTCTACTGATTTGTGCTGTAACCCTATGCCCAGCAGTAATGCCTACGAAAGAACAGGGACAATCAACAACTGTATCACAATCTATTCTATCACAACAAAACTGTATTCATGACAAGCAACAGACCAAAACCAATGGGGAATCTTACACACTGTGCCGCGGAGAGAGAGATGTCACCGAGCTGCTTGAGGAAAAACAGGCGAGACACTGTTGGGATCAGGTCCATGATGAGGTGGTAGTCCACCATGCTCCTCGAATACAACTCCAGACGTTTGAGGTCGTAGGGGCTAAAATGGGATGCCAGCTCGGCGCTACTGAGAACTGTGAAGGTCAAAGACAAGTTAGATCAGGTCTGCGAGTTGCAGAGAAAACCTGATCACGTCAGTTAGTAGAGGAGTCTTACTACTCGTCTCCTCCTTGGACTTCTTGTTCTGCAGGATGCTGAGCGACAGGCTTGGATGGAAGCGGCTGAACTGGTAGGAGAGGAGGGACAGGAAGCGCCGGCGGAAATCTGAGGAAAACAAAAACTGTCAGTCCATAATATTCAAACAAACCAGACCAGTAGTGCAGGAAAAGTTGTGGAAATTCACCTTTCCAGAATGCAGACAGCCACTGGCTCTGCTCTGGGGCTTCATCTGTGTTCAGCTCCTTTAGCATCACGCAAGAGTGCTCTCCTGTCAAGTCATTCTGGGACAACCACACACCAATCATTACAACATGTGACAACAGCACAATGTACAGAAACATGCAAGAACATGTATTTTATACTTACAGGGGTTTGTCTTAAGTAGACTGGAGTATAACCCGCTTTCCTCCAGAACCTGTTGCAAGAGTTTTTGACATTTCTAAATCTGCAAAAAATATTACAATCACTTCACACTCTCCATATTCAAATAAACTCACTTGAGTAGCTGTGTAGTAAGACCATAGGAAACTCCTAGATAGTCCAGTCTCTCTGCTCTCCTCTCACTCAGCTTTAGCAGCAAAGGAGGGAGTTTCTTCCGTGGAGTGATCACCTCCTCCAGCAAACTGACCGCCTGGACAACAAGAGACACCAACAAGGCTATTGTCACAGAAGAGGGCATTTAATGTGCTTTATCTAATCTCTAAATTGTATTCTTACTCTAGTTACAAGTCATGTGAGTAATGAATATCTTCCAAATACAGTTGAATACATTCATTGTGTTACCTCACTGCTGACGGATGTGATCTCATTGTGATTTGACGGTGTACTCTCATCCACGGTGGGAAACTTGCCCTCATAGTACATCTGCAGCAGTTGGAGAGCTCTGGAGCCGTAGCCCATCTGGTGGTTAGAAGGAAAACCAGTTACGTATAGTACATCCAGAGGAATTAAACACTGGACAAATACGCTGAGGACTTTGCAAACTCTTACCCCTTGGTAGTCCGGATTGACAGCAATTCTCACCACTCTGCCTCCAGAGAGGCCGCCGAACTCTGGGTCTTGGAACTACAAAGGAAAGAGCAGATTGTAATTCAGATTTGTGTCTGTGGAAACGTGAGCTGTAAGGATTTTGTCAAAAGCTTTGTGACTAGCGTGTACCTGTTCTGACACCGTCCAGGGAATGAGGTCACCAGAGGCTTTCTTCCCTCTGGACAGACTGTTTAGGATGGACTGCCGAGATATTTCTCCCTCCAGACACACCTGAGGGAAAAAGGAAGAACAAAAACATAAGTCTAGTCTTGACAAATGAAAAAATTAGGGGGGGGGATGAAGTTGTGTCTGAATGCTTTAGGTAAGTTAGGACTGGCTGATTTGGTGGAGGTCTTTCTTCTGAAAGGGTCTCACCTGCACCACAGCGAGGACCTCAGGTAGTGAGTTCTGTGTGGGAGGAACAGGTGGAAGGAGGCAGAAGAGGTGATGGGCCGGAGCGTCGGACAACATCTGCAGGTCGTTTGGTGAATTCTGGATTCCGAGAAAACATTTGAGTCAGTGAATAAACCCAAGGTTGACTCAACACTGTATGCAACAAGTTATATGGACAAAAGCTAATAAGATCACCTTGTAGTGCGATGCCACATAGAGGGCCATCAACCTCTGCAGGAAAGCCTCCGATGCCTTGTGGTAACAGAATAGTGTGTCTCTGTTCACATAATATCTGGACAGTGTGGGTTTAGGAGTGTGTCTCTCTCAGAAAAATCCGCAAAGAAGCATTTAGTTACATGATTTACAGTGGTATACAAAAAATTACAGATTTATTACAAACAACCTGATATCCTGCCATTTGAACCTCTATTGGTCTGTCGGATTATCTGATTAACATAAGATTATGTTTTAGTCCAATACAAGAAACTTTCTGGGTACGCCTTAAGGTAAATTCTATCTTTAGAAATATTTTAAGTGGATATGTGATTAACAAGAGCACAGAGATGAATGGTTTATTATTTTAATACCTCCTAGTTAATATTATAGAGCAGGCAATAATCAATTAATCATTCACTTTGACTTTCATGCAAACATTTTCTTTCACATTTGCTGCTTTTTTGTCTTATTTGGTAGTAAATTGATTATTATTATAATATTTGTGCATTTTCTGACCAAGCAATCAATGGTAAGTAATCAGCAGACTGATCAATATTTAAAGTAATCATTATTTGCAGCCCTACTCTAAATGTTTGTTTACACCTAGAAAAACGTTTATTCACAGCAATGCTGTCCCACCATCTTTATATTGATTCTACAGCTCTATCACACATGTCGCCCTGGATATTGTTATTTCTTCCCTCCTTTTTAAGTTATGAAACCTTTGTGTCAGTGCTCCATGACCAAAAAGGCATTGGCAGAAAGACTGGAGTCGGTCCTGGGTGGTAGTGGCTGCCCACTGCTCCTATGTAGGCCTATAGGATGGGTTAACTGCAGATGACAGTGAGAGCCATTTAACATGCATAAAAGGATACAGGTCACAAGTCTGTGGAAGTGGGCATCCAGAAATGAGCCTGGGTATGTTCAGACAGTCCAGACAGAGCAGGTCATTCAGCCACTTCTCAACAGCGTCCCCTGGAGCATACCGAATGGACTCGTGAAGAGAAACCTCAATGAGGGAACGAGCTGTGAACAGAGACAGATAAACAGCAGTCAGTCCATCCGTTTTCTGACAGTTCTCCCACATTGGACAACGCCAGATAAGGATTGAGTTTGGTTCCAGACCCATTGCCGTGTCTAGGTGAGCCCAGCTAAATCTAGTCCACATTCCACACTAGCGCTGGTTCCACGTCCCTAGAACCAGTCTATTATCCCAGAGGGCAGCATGCCTAGGTCCCCGTATTAACCCTCACCAGCGAGCTTTCCTTTTAGGTCTGGCTCCGGGAAGGGGGGGGGGGGGCCTGGTTACACCGAACACACAGACATTTACCTGTTGCTAGCCTCTCTGTGTTGGTGCTCCTGTTCTCGGCTGACATGCTCTGCTGACTGTCTGCACTCTGCTGCCTCAACTGCTGAATCAGTTTGAGGGAAAGAGAGCGCCCGGTGCCTTCATAGCTGTGATCCAAAGAGAAGCAAAAGGAAAACTGGTCAGGAATGTAAATAGCAAGAGATGAAATGATAAGGCAACTCATCGATCAGCAGAAATATTATACACTACGTGTAATCCATCACTGGTTACAGCTTTCCAAATGCTATTTTTTGTTCTTTCAACAATTTTCCACAGCATGGCACTTACTCGCCTTTTTTGGTTTTTAATTCAGAAAAAAAAATCCCTGGTACCTGCCAACAGCTACTATTTTTAGTACTACCTCAGTCGAGGTGAAAACCTGCAGACTACTGATTGGTCGGAGAGAATAGTCACTATAGGCGGCGAGTAACAAATTAGTGAACAAATTAGTTTCTAAAGAAGCTACTTGCTTCTTCTAGCTTCTTTAGAAACTAATTTGTCTTCTGGCTGTGGCAAAAACAACACACCTTCAACGTTCTGTGTATATGTGTGTGTATATGCGTGTGTGTGTGTTGGTTAGGTCATGGCAGTTTCCTGCTATGACGGCCGACCACGGCTCACCTCACGCATATGAGGCGGTACTAATCTGCAATAGAAAAAGAAGGACAGGGCACCGCAGCCGAGTCGAGCTGAGCCAAACAGGTACCATTAATGGAAAAACTCCAGAACTTAACTGAAGGTCTTCGGGGTTTGAACAACTGGTCAAACAAAACAATTTGCAAAGCTATTTCAATATATGAAATTACGTGAAAGACGTTTTTCGTGAATTTGACAATTTATTTACTAAACAATGAAACAAGAATTACAGTGAAAATAATCGTTTCTTGCAGCCGTAAAAAAAATCATTACTATCGCTTATACTTCACTCTTCATTAAATCCATGTTCCTCAAAATAGTTTCTTAAAATGTCCTTGTGTGTTATGTTATTTGAACAAAAGGAAGGTAGCGTTTGATTATGTAAATATCATCCAGCTTTGTTACAGACCCGTTGATGGTGGAGGCCATGAAAACCAGATAAGGTCCCAGCAGTTTCTTAACCAGAGGAAGAGGGATGGCTGCAGCCTCATCAATGACCAGCAGTTCAGCCTGGCCCAGCTTCACTGCATCACCTGGGTGGATGTACTGTTGGTCAAATGAACAGGACGGTCAGATAAGAGTAATTCACTTACTATGAAGAACAGCAGAGATGGAGAAGAGTGGTCTGGTCTCGTTTACCTGAATTGTCTGCCGGTGCTCTTTGAAGACGTTCACCCGCACCACAGCTTTGTTGAACTCTGGATTCAACGACTGAATGATTTCATAGTCAAGATGCTCCTACCAATGCAAAAGGGGGATTTGAAGCGGTGTGTGCTAACAGGATGAGTGTACTGTCGCTGATACAGGAAAAAGCCCCTCCGGCAGCCTACCTGATACTGCAGCGCATCAAAACCTTTGAATATGAACTCAAACATGGTATGGAGGTTGTCTGGGCTCGGTGAGGTTACAAAGATATTGGAGTAGCTGTAAAGAATGACGGGAAATCATTAGCAGACAATTTTGAGACAATACAATAAACAATGCTGATATATTTGTAGGACAGATTACAGAAAACTAATCTGTACCCAAAAGCCACAGCTCCAGCGACAGCCAGCCCCAGTGCTGCAGACTTGCCTCGGCCACGGGCAGCAGTTAGAGTCACGGTGCTCCTCAGAGTCTTCTCTGAGATCGCCTCAATGAACTTGAGCACACCTTTAGCCTAAAAGGACCAAACAAACCCCGAAAGTTACACTTGGAAATGCTGATGCTGAGGTTTCTTTCTGTAGCAACACTGTTGTGATACGTTAGTGAAGCGCTGGTTACTTGAAATTGTATTGGAGCATTGATCAATAGTTATGGTCTGTAAATGTATAAAGTGGCTCTTTAGTGGGAGGTCCTCACCTGGTCCATAGTTCTGCAGCTATCCACTAACACACCCACAGGCTGAGTGTCCTGAAGGGACTCCTTCAGATCCTTCAGCTCCTGTTCTCGTGGAGATAAACCGTCCTCCTGAAGGGAATGAGACAACTGCTCAGAAATCAGGGAGCCTGAAGACAAGTAAGCAAACTGTATTTATGTAGCACAAAGTACTTAATGGAAGTGAGGAAAAAAAGAAGGAATGAAAGAGACAAACGAGGCATTTTTTAAGTACAAAAAGTGTACAAAAAAACTCAAAATATTAACTTGTAAAATCAAAAAAGAATTCCACAAGAAATAAGTGAGTTTGAATTGGCTTTGTAAAAAGTGCACTGGTTTGTCTTCACGAGGCTATTCCAACGTTAACGAGTCACAGATCACCTTCAGGTTTTTTTACCTGACCTTGGAACAGCCAGAAGTCTCCTTGGGAGACCTGAGGCTCCTCCAAGTGGTAACAACTCATTAAAGAGGTATGATCACAAGAGTCAAGTTTTGAGAGCAGTCTAAGTCTAAAGGAGACATCGAGCCAGTGGAGAGAAGCAAAAAGCAATGCAATGTGATCTACATTTTAGACAAACAAGCATAGAATTGTGCTTTTTGCTTTGATTGTTGTGGCTCTCCGAGTCGCTGGATGGAAACAGAAACGTTCTGGTTGATAACTGACTCAAATGAATAATCGCTTATCAAGCTAATTGCAGATTCATTTCTGTTGATCAACTAATTGATTGAACAACTATCATTTCTACTCTAACATAATTACCTGAGTCTTCGGAGGAACAGGTGAGATGTTTGCCATGTGGCTGGAGATTGGAAGGATGTTTAGCTGGTCATCAATGACAACACAGTTTTTGCAGGATGCCAATGACAGAATAAATCTAGAAACAGTGAAACAAAATTATTAAATATTGTTACACTGTTGGCTACAAATGCACCAAATTCCACGAGAGTCGGCTGAAGACTTCTTACCTCTCATTGAACCTTCCCACCACATCCTGATGAGCCTCGGTGCGGTAGCGAGAGTGCACGTCCTAGATAAAAACAGCAATCCCAAGTCAAGCGAACAGAGTGTGACATGTGTGGCGATGTAACCGGTAATAAACTTACCATAGTCATTGTGTACAGCTGCTTGAGAGAGTTCATTGTCCTGAGCAGAATCACCACTATACCACCTCCTTCTACAGTCTCAACGGTTCTCGCTAAGAGATTCGGAGTTAGAGCTTCAAAGTCCTGTGTGACACAGAAAACACTTTTAAGAGTCTATTTGCCACAGTTATGTGTCTACAGCAGTGGTTTCAAACCTTTTTTGAATTGTGAGCCAACACAAATTAATATTTTGTGTCCTTTGATACATCCTGGGTGCCCCTGGTCTACAGGTGAGAGGAGTAACTCACCTGCAAGACGCACATGCCGTAGGTGTTTCCCAGGATCTTGTGCGTTTCGTTGTAGTAACAGTATCGGATGTTGGTTGCAGCGATGAACAGTTCAAACGGGTCATCCTGATTCAGATTCAGTGTGCCGGTTTTTATTTTCTTCTGCAGCTGTCTCATGCGTTTCTTCCGATTGCTGTTTGACAAATCCAATAGATAAGATACACCTTTATTGACCATAAGCGGGTACATTTAGATGTGGCAGCAGTACAACAGAACCACCAAAGGAAGTATAGATATCTCCTTTTTGAGTTACATCTCTGAGGGGAGTTCACGCTCACCTGCTGAATCCCAGGTCTTTTTTGTAGCACCAGAGTACAGAAGGTCTTGCTCTGACGGCGGCTTTAGACAGCATGTGATGCAAAATGACAACCTGGATCAGAGGCAGATTTTATTGGTTTTTAATGTCAAATGCAAAGGCACTTACATAAAATTGAATTGAAATTAATACATTTGCCTGAGAGAACAGGAAAGGGACAGATTACCTGATCTCTCCCTCGATCTCCCACCACCACAAATATGGAGCGATGCTGCAGAGCGACTCCATTCTCTATCTGGACACGAATCCGGTTGTCTACCTTCTTGCGGACTGTTGCCATCGTCTCACTGCTCCTGACAGGTCAGAAAACACATCACGTTAAGAGAGAATTATCAAAAATACAATGCGACATAAACGGCGCAGTAGCATCCACAAAGTGGTGCATCAAATCAAAAGGAGGGAGGATTGAGTGGAGCTAACTTGCAGCCAAAACAAATGTTCTTAATTTTTTGTTATAGTTTTGAGTATAATTAATGGCAGCAGGGAAATTAAAATCTGAAGAAATATAAAATTAACGCATCGTTTCAAACACTCAACTTATTTACCTTCTGTTACAAACTGGTTGTTGTTTAATCTCTTTGCACTTCCAACAAGTCGAGATGTGAAATTTACACGCCAGCCATCATGCTGTTGATACACTCACGTGGAGACAGACGTTAATGGAGGACCCCGACGTGACGTAAAAACTGCGCGACGGTCTCCTTGTAAGTGTGCCGGTGATGCCCCGAATTTGGTCTGCTAGGTGGAGTCTAGCCTGCATGCCAGCCGAATTTAGCCCCGCCCACACTCTATTGCGGAAAGTTCATATTCTGACTAAAATGTGAGTATGAAAACGTCGGGCTGGGAATTATCCACAACTGAACCGATTAGTTGATAGCATTCACTGTCAAATGTGAATGTTGCTGCTTTTCTGAATGTTGCTGGCCTTTTTCTGCCTACTTTGTCTTAAGTAGACTGGAGTATAACCCGTTTTCCTCCAGAACCTATTGCAAGAGTTTTTGACATTTCTAAATCTGCAAAAAATATTACGATCACTTCACATTCTCCATATTCAAAGAAACTCACTTGAAACTCACATGCTTACCCAACAAAGCATTGACGCGTGGACTTTTATTTCACTTTTCAAAGTTTGTTGGCATTAGAAATTACATTTAGCAAGGCCAAGTGACACTTCAAAACAAAATTGCTTATAGTTGTGGTTAAAAAATAAATAAAAATACATGCAACAAATTTGGATGACAAAAACTTTTGGTCTGGTACAAAAATTCATAAGTAGCCTTCATTTGTAACTTTAATTTATATTTGTCGAATTAAATAAGGGTTGTGAGCGGAATGTTAATTCTGTGTCACGTCAGCAGCTGCAGGCCTACCCTGATCCGCCACGCAGCGGTACCGTTCATAACTGGCTGCTGAAAACTAAGGTAACAAATACAAGTTAAGACTGTACAGCAGAAAATTGAGGCTGAAGCATGGGTATGCAACACAACTTTATTGAAACTCTTGAAGCAACATCAATTTACAAACAAGGAAACGGGAGCTCATTAAACATAAAAACGCCTTTTAAGAACTAAAATGACAGAAAAGAACCGAGAAGGGAAATAAACTCCCAAGGGTTGGACCAGCAGTGGCAGGTGCATTTTTTTATACAAAAAATAACTTATGAAATCTTTCAAGTTTACAGGAATATTGTAACACACGGCTTGTGTAAATCGATGATTGGATTTACAGCTCAGCTTGTGTTTCAGACTTTAAATGATTTAATATTTCCAAATATCAAAGCAGGCATTACTTTGATTTAAGAGACAGGAAAAATACCACTGATGAAGAACATAAAAATAAAAAGAGGACATGAGTGAGCTGGGGCAAATGCATTCTTGAATTTTGAATTTTCAGTGTGGTGCAGGTTAGTCAGTCACAGTCATTATGAAAGCTCTTTCAGGATCGTATTGCCTGAGAGCTGCCTCTTGACACTCCTCTGGGTCCCTGACCAGCTCCACGCTTGTAGTTTGGTTGGTAACCATCCTTGAGCAACAGAGACAAAAAAAGAAAGACATTTTTGATACTATTCCAACATACAGCAAAATGAAATAACCAGTTGGAAGTCTGAATGCTTCTACTCATACCCTCTGATAATTCCCATTTGAGTAATCCCGAGGTGTGTTGAACTGAGTCTGCCCATAACCAGAGTTTGAAGTGTTGGCGAAAGGAGGACGATAACCATCATAGCCACCTGAAAATACAAAGATTTAAAACTTAAAATGCTTCTTGAGTAGTAGTGGGGGCCGAACAGCAATACTTTTATGGCACTGAACAAAACACTCCGATGCTATGAGTATCGAAAAATTATTGATTTTTTGGTACCTGAGAGCGCGTAATCACAAGCTTACCTGTCTTCTCTGTATATTGACAGAGAGCGGAGCTCAGACACACGCACAGGTGCAGACAGAATAAACTCGAGCAACGTAGGTTGACTCTGCAGTTTTGTGTAAGTCACAGTGAGTCACGGCAATGTCGATAAAAATGGTTTAAAGTGTGGTTACAGTTATTCAAAACATAGACAGCAGTCGCAGTGCTGTTGATGTTATACGTCCTCTGAGACAAGCGGGCACAACAGTTGTTTCTATGCCCTGATGAATGACTGAATGGCTAAGATTGTGCACTTTATTTCTACAGCACCTTTCAGCAACAAGGCAATTCAATAACATTCATTTTCACTTAAACTAGCTCTCTATTATGGTAGTACAATGTTGACAACAGGGCAGTCACCATGTTTATTGTTAAAGCCAGGCTTGACATTACCATTTTGAGGCACTTGTCCTTTGGACATGTACATTTACGTTTCACTTGTCCATGCACAATAGTCACTTGTCCGGGTAAAGATTTTTCTTTTTGTAATTTTGTGTGCATTTTGCTAATGCAGAATTCAAACAAACTGCTGAAAGCATCCAAACACTATCAACATTAAAACAATTCACTTGAAACAAATGTGCCCCAAGAATAGATTTCCCTTTCAATAAGGAAAAAGGATCTTTAGACTTCATAATATATAAAGTAATACTTTGCTCGCCGGTGTGCAATGTATCACCAGAGGTATTGGTAACTGTAACTTATAGCTACTTTATCTAAAATAATTTTGTTGACATAAGATTGTTAACTTTTTTTTATCCCTTCTACAATTTCACTTTCTACCCGGCATTTGCTGATTTACCAGGGGATCCTTTAAAAAGGTGTAGCTACTTTACAGTTGATTATTAGATGATATTTAATCCGGCAAATTGCGGAGCTAAGGTTTTACAATAACTGAGGGACAAACAAGCCGTGGACAATGAGCTGAACAGCGGCCTTGGTATAACATTAGCGGTCCGCTGACTCACTGCCACTGGGTCCAATCTTAGCTGTCCACTGCCCCGGGAACAAAATCTGTAACATTGACGTTATGAGTGGCACATAACGTTAAGTAACATGGCATTTTATCTTGTTAAAGTTTTCACTTGTCCAGTAGGGTAAGTACATTTCTCTTCCACTTGCCCTACAAAAAATGCACTTGTTCCAGACAAGCGGACAAGCTTAAATGTAGAGCCCTGGTTAAAGGTTTGTGTCATTATGCAGTTTGCACTTAAGTCTTTGTTGTTTACATTCCTTTGCCTTTAGTTAGTTAAATATTATCCTGTAAACAATGTAATTTGTGTGTGTGTGTGTGTGTGTGTGTGTGTACATATATGTATATATACAGTGAGGGAAATAAGTATTTGAACACCCTGCTATTCTGCAAGTTCTCCCACTTAGAAATCATGAAGGGGTCTGAAATTGTCATTGTAGGTGCATGTCCACTGTGAGAGACATAATCTCTAAAAAAAAATCCAGAAATCACTATGTATGATTTTTAACTATTTATTTGTATAATACAGCTGCAAATAAGTATTTGAACACCTGTCAGCTACAATTCTCACCCTCAAAGACCAGTTAGTCTTCCTTCAAAATGTCCACCTCAACCCCATTTATTATCCTAAATTATATGCACCTGTTTGAGGTTGTTAGCTCCATAAAGACACCTGTCCACCCCATACAATCAGTAAGAATCCAACTACTAACATGGCCAAGACCAAAGAGCTGTCCAAA
>NC_048414.1:13372431-13395738 GCF_013103735.1 Etheostoma cragini
TGTAGGAAAACAAACACTTTTCCTTGATATCACACTTTCCAACTCAGTGATGCCACTTCTATCCATAAAGGTCCCGTTATGTCTGAATAAAGCAATAATGTAATAAATGAAGCCAGCAATTTCACATATTCCAAGTTTGAAAAGGGATTCAGTGAAAATAAGGGATTCATTTGTAGCTGTAGTTTGTGAGCTTACCTCTGAATCCATTCGATGAGCCTCTGTAGCCATTGATCATGCCCCTGGCGTTGCGAGCTCCACCACGTGGCATCCCTCTGCTGTTGTAGAAGGATTGACCCTGCCTGACGAAGCCTGGGCCCTGCTGGGGAGGCTGTGGATGGCCTCCAGACTGATCTTGGGAATGGAAGGCACCGACTACTAAGAAACACAGAGTTGTGTTACGCAAAACAGATACAAGTCAATCCCCACTCATTACAGGAAAACAAATGTGGCACAATCAATCAAGTAAGTAAATAAAATAAAGAAAATGAAAAATCTGCTCACCAGACTGCAGTTGTTCTGTCTGCATCTCTGTCTGCTCCACAGGATGCTGCGGCTGGCTGCTGAAGGCTTGGTTATAGCTGTTCTGGTATTGGTTGGCCTGGTTCAAAGCCTCTGTCTCATTAGCTGGCGGAACTGGGGCATTGAGGTTGAACACCTGAGGGAAGAACAAGGGTCACATTGTGCTAAAGCCAAAACCAGAGGAAAGTTCACAGGCTCATTAGGAGTAAAGTCCATTACTTAGTATTTCCTGGATATAGCTGCTTCACTACAAACCCATACAACTGCAATATGATGAGAGGGTACTTAAGAACTCCATAAGCAACTTCTAATGGAAGTCAATGATTTTAAATTTTGAGTCCATTGGCAGTGACACACAAAGTCCTGCAAAAATCTCTTGCATGATTATTATTTCATGTATATTGCACGTATGTATGTATGTATATATATTTTGTGTGCTGCTGTAACACTTTAATTTCCCATTTTTTGGGATCAATAAATATCTATCTATCTATCTATCTATTCCGGCCTTTGGGTTAACTTAAACATGAAATCCTTTTAATACAGGTATTATTTGATAACAGTGTAAATTCTTCATTAAGTTTGATTGTTTTTTTAGTAAGTGTCGTCACACGGCCTTACTGTCTGCATTGACTGGAATGGTGCTGCGTTGACATTGATGCCACTGCTGTGTGGAGCTTTGGAAACAGGCTGGAAAACTTGAGTTTGAGGGACAGGTGGGAGAGCTGTAGAGGGAGGAGGCTGCTCTGATGACAAGGACATGGAGGTCTGTTGAAAAGGGGAAACAAAGTATGCTGATAACTGAGGTCATATACTTTGTACCAACCTACAGTTAAGTATGTACACAAGGTGGGCATTTTACAGACTGATTCAGTATGTACTCCATATACCTAAATTTGACTCCTTTTAGTCAACTAAATACAGAACTGGGGCTGGGTCTCTTAATGAATGTGTGTGCAGTACCTTGCTTTAAAGATTATAAACAAATTTTGACTCTTTTTAAATTTGAACTATGTCAATGCAATGTAATGCATGTTAAAGAAAATATTTTCAAGTCTCAAGTTAGAAACGTTTCCTGAATTAAATCAAGTTGAATATGACCCAATACCCAGTGATATTTTTCTCACAAAAGGTACTCTTTCACAGAACAGCATGGTTTACCTGGATGGGGTCGATGGTTTCTGTGGAGGGTCGAGGGTCTGGCGTGTGTGAGGTCTGATACATAGGGGGTGGAGTTGGAGAGACGATAGAAACCTGAAAACAGAGTGTGAAAGTCAAACAAGTTCTCCTGTTTAAAAGGTCCCATAGCATGAAAATTTCACTTGGCAAGCCTCCAACTTGCCCCCCCCCCCCTCTCCTCCTCAAAAGCTACAGACTCAGAAATGGCAAATACTAAGGAAAGCTCATTGTGGGACTTGCTCTGGTGGCTGTAATTCTCCAAAGGCTGAATTAAATAAAAGCATCCAAAGAGCACCCTGTCATGGGACCTTTAAAATGTCTTCAGCATCGCTACACAATCAGTGTTGACTTTTCAAGTTCAATTACTTACTTGTGTGGGCTCAGGTTGGACAGGAACAGTGCTGGGTTGCGATAGCCGGGACTCTGGGTGAACTAAGAAGATTTGAGCATTGCACCTTAGTAAACCAGAAAAGTAATTTCAAGCTTTCAAGTGTCATGTTTACAAAACAAGACATCCGAAATAACTTCTTTTTGATAAACATACCTGGAGGACACACCATCTGTGGTAGGTCCATGTTTTGAGCGGGTTTCATAGGCTGCGCTGAGACAATGGCGGGATCAATGGGCTGTCCGTCAAACTCCAGCATAGAGTCCTGATAGCAGAGAAGTGATGAGTACCGTGCTTACTATCTAACGTAAACAGTCGTTCCTAGGAAAAAGTTCCCACCTGCATGAAGTTGTACGTTCCCTGCATCTGTGCCATTAAGTCCTGCACCACCTGCTTCCTGACCAGGGGGTCAGCAGGCGGCACAGGAGACGCTAGGTTTAAGGGGTGGGTCTCCAGGGCAACAGGTGAAGCCGAAGGCTGCATAGGCTGCATTGTACTGACTGCCTGAGAGTGGAAGACAGACAAAAAACAAGTGAGTTTGTCTGAGTGTCAGATCCATGTAAACGCAAACAAGTTTGTAATTAAAGTTAAGGATTTAAAAATCACTTGTGCTGATTAACGTGGCTCAGCAGGCAGACTTACTGCTTCACCAGAAACATGAATAGAAAGGCGCAGATTCTAGTGATGTCTAGATATATATATATATATATATATATATATATATATATATATATATATATATATATATATATATATATATATATATATTTTTTTTTAACAACATCTTAGTGCCAATAGTAAGTTATTTAAAATCCCATCAAGTAGGCATAGAAAAAAAGCAATTGCCAATCATATCTTCAATCGTCTCTATATATGATCTGATTGCCAGTCGGCACAAACCTACTACCATTAAAACAATCATTTACAGGAGTTTGCTAATCTGATGTCACATGTTGAACCAGTTTGAACATGACTGAAGAAAATGCAGATGTCCCATGACAACAGCAGTAGCCACTTAGCAATCCCATGATTATTTGAGAAAAGGGTATCCACAAAAGAGAATTTTGTTTTTCAGGCAAAAGGTTTTGACTTCTATGAATTTTTGCATAGTTTACTATGCTATAATGTTTCCTGAATTTATCTTTTTTTTTTTTAAATTTTTTTAAATGGCTTAGGATATACTTCCACTGAAATACTTTGTGATATGAATTTTGTCCCAGCCAGCTAAAACCAGACTTAAAATTGAGGTAATTTGAGGCCAGATTGCTAAATGATGCAATAAATGCAGGAATCTGAAACTAGAGGAAAATTAAACTTCAAACCTGAAAAACAACATCCCTGCAGCATACCTCTGTTTCCGTGGTCCACTCATCCCCTTGCTCCTTCTCACTGCTGCTGTATGTGCCGTCTGGAATGAACTGTCTGTTTATAAACTGGAGGGAAATAAGCAAAAATCAGCACAATGCTAAAAGATAATATCAGTCCCAAGGCTCCACTGGAAACGGGGAAATTAATCTCACCTCTGTTGTTTCCATCGCAATGGGCTCTGTAAATTCCTCAATTATTTCAGTTTCTGTAAAGAGAAAATCTATTTAGAGAATGCAGTGCTGGTTTCTTAATGACTTCATTACATTAGCATTTTCAAAAGTAGCAAGTTTAATGTAGCATGACTTCAGAGAATGTTCAGGACCTGGATCAGCAGCCTGCTCTTCTGCTTCTGACGATTCAGCTGCTGTTGCTGTTGCTGCTGCTGAGGCCGGTTCTTCCTCCTCCTCCTCCTCCTCGTCATCGTCCTCCTCCTCTTCTTCTTCTTCTTCTTCCTCCTCCTCCTCCTCCTCACCACACACACCGTTTTGATGAGATGGAAACCGGTCGAAGTACCCACTCAGCAGAATCTGGTCCAAAGTCTCTCTCAGTGCCTTGTCTAGCAGAAGAATAACATTGTAAGCAATGTATTGGAAAGGCAGGTTGCACACATCACAATGATCTAACCGCTATGTCGTGAGCTTGGAACTAAAGCTCAGGGTGGAGTGATGTTGAACTGATTTCACAACTCAGCTTGCAAAATAATGAAGATACACTTTAAAAGTCCTTTAAACTCCTTAGTATTATTAGAGGAGCAACAACTGGTTGATTAATTAATTGAAAACAAAATACAAATCTGCAACTATTTTAATCATCAAAGACTTGTTTGTCATTTTTTAAGCAAAAATACCAACAGTGATGGTTCAAGGATCTTAAATGTGAGAATATGTTGTTTTCTGCAGAACGCAACACTAAAGTCACTTTTTGCTGAAGAATTTCGAGCTGGGCTTTTTTCACCATTTTCTTGTTATAGACAAACAATCAATCAATAATATAAAAAAATAATTGCAAATTAATCATCAATGAAAAATAGTTTTATATTTTTCTGTCGCAGCTCTGGTGTCATTTATCCAGCCTCCAACTAAGATGAAAATAATGAACAACACAGCTATATTGTCATAATCTCAACTGGTGTGTTTTCAGTTTGCTGTCATTAAAAACATGAATTGATTCCAGTTTCTAAAATGTAAATATCTGCTAGTTTTTGTAGTCTATGATAATTAACTGAGTGTGTGATATACAAACACACATAATGTATAAAAAAATAAATAACTGTTGGATCGTTGGTGACAGGATACTGGGAAGGAGCAAGGTTAACGAGGCCAAACAATCATTGAAATTCCGCTAGCCAGACACTGCAGCAAGCAAAGCCAAATACAAATACAGTGCTTTTATTTTATCCCAAACTCAACATAGCGTGCATGACCAGAAATAATTTAAATATCTACTTTAAAACAAAAACAATCAAAATCTCCAAATCTATATAATTCAGTATAAAACTAAATAAGCAACAACCAAAGCTTAAATTCAGAAAAACATCTTCAGATATTATTTAACACACAAAAACCTTCTCCAGACAGTGTGAGTATGGTTTGAATAGATTTGATTGTTGTTTGAGAACATAAGCAAGGAACCCCACAACGATCAACAGTTCCCTAAACCTGACTGATGTACAGTATGCAAGGGACATTATTTCATATGCAAGGGACATAACATCACCATTACTCGTGATTTAAAAAAAGGTTCCAAAACTTGGTAGGAGCTAAAGTGTCCTAAATTGCTGACTAGATAAGATGTATGCTACGATAACAATCATGACTTGTAATTAACTAGAAATCTTAAAAAGAGCTATTAAGATAGCTCAGACAATTACAATTTTTGCTGATTAGTCACAACAGGTCGGTGTCATTTCCTTAACTGCCTCGTGCCAATTAGTCCGTTTCTGGCTGAATAAATATCACAGGTGGCCCAATCCCAAAGTCCGGACTCAGACTATAGTGCGTGCTCTCGTAGGTTGTCCCAATTTTGAATTTCAAAGAGTGTGAGGGTTTGAGTACAGACTTACCAAGCCCTTTCCATGAGTCTGTATCGATGCAGACTTCAGCAAAGGGAATTACCCCCAGTTCAAAGCGTTTACCGCGGAGACCATAGGGAAATCCAGAAATAACAAAGGTAAACAACAGCATGGCTTATGACCATGGAACGGACCTGCTGTCCAATTTGTAAACAAGAGTTGGAAAACGCAGTCTACTGTTCCATGGCAGTGTGTAAAGCAACAATTTTAAAATGAAAATAACCAAACCGGCAAGTTCAGCAACATCTTTGTTATTAAACAATGCCAATGTAAGGTGATCTTGTGAAGTGCCGTGCCAATCCCATTTATACCTACTCAAGCCCATGTGGCCTCACATACTCAATCACTTAGCAACCAAGATCAATTAAGTCTGTGAGTCTTTAGTCCTCAGGGCTCACTTTGGTATTGGGCCACTCCTTGCTGAGGTTAAAGGGTTGGCCGGTGTCACAATAGTAAACTGTGTCCTAATATGGCTCCAGAGATCTGACCAGTGGAACCACCGGCGACAGGGCCACTGGCACCCTGCCGTGCTGCTGAATCAGGATAAGCCCACAGCGCTCAGCTCCCAAGCAGAATGCAGCAGTGCGAGTCCTGAAGCCAAATCGCTGAGAATGCAGTACACCAATATCCCCAAGTCCTGATTATTCACATCACTGCACACATGCTGCATTAACAAAAAAATGCATATGCTATATGAACATATTAAGACTGGTTAATGGCCTGTAGTACCTTACCACAAGGTCTGGTTAAAGCATTTGACAACTTTATCTACCTTGTCTTGGAATTATTCAAACGTAAATGATAAATTACTTATGGCCAGCTTCAACAAACTGAAAAGCTTGCCAATGACTGCTGTGTCACCAGCCATCTGATAAAATGTCCTGCCAAGAATATCCTCACCACGAGCTGGGAATCTTTAATAAAAATACAAAAGCTAGTTTGACTTCAATAATTGATCCCCATTTATGTTATCTTAATTTTGCCATAAATTACAGTATGGCTGCCACTCAATTATTTTCAACATTGATCAATCTGGCAGTTATTTTAACTATGAATTGACTAATCAATCACCAGTTTTCCAGGGCCAGAGTTAATGGCCAATGACACAAAGATATTCAGTCTAGTATGATAGAAGACGAAAAAAATACTTTTTGGAAACTCTTTCTTAAAAGATGTACTTAAATAAATAAAGAACTCCAACACAAATTAAATTTTAAGTTTTCAAACAGGGGCTACAATATATTACAGTCAATACATTTGTTTTAATTAGTTTATGGCGAGTTACTGTATAGGGCTTTTGACTAATTTTCTTTATTTAATGTTGTTATTTTTGGTTACTTGGTCATCTCTCTTTTCTCTGATAAGCTGAATGTTAACCGACAGTCTACATTTTTTCTGTTCATCTGAGAAAGAGGCTGGTAAAATTAGATTATTTTGTCTTTGGTCAGCTCCTTCAGATCATGGATGTGTAATGTAACATAGCAAATCATTTGGTTCGATAATAAAATTAGTTTCAATCAGTGGAATAAAAAAAAAAAGTGAAGTGAAATATTTAACTGACAATCAAAATAATTGAAAATTAATTCTCTGTTGAATGACTAATTGTTTCAGCTTTAAAAATGCTGTTTTCTGAGAAGAATTAGCTGAAGCAATCTTTAACCGAAATATTGCACTCTGCTGCTTGCAAACATTGGAGGATCCAAGTAACATTTATACTTACACGTTGTTCCAACAACAGCCTTGTCCTTCCCTTCCAGCAGCTCCCAAAGATGCACGGATGCTTCTTCATACTGGTCAACCAACCTGCAAGTGAAGAGATCCCCTTGATAAAAAACATGAAAAAACAAGTCTTTTGCTTTTCAACTTTATCCAAATATCAATGCCTCAGACCTACCTGACGTTTTGATCACGGTCTGGCCCCACTAGCTTGTAGAACTCGTCGAAAGCTGCGAGGTCTGCATCTGTCAGCGGCGTTGAGCCAGCGACTCCCTGCTTCAGGTCCTGCCGCACAGTGTCCTCTCCCAGCCGGTCCAGGAGGAACTGCAGCTCCAGAACCGTCTTCAGCCTCCTCTGCTCGGCCTCCTCCCGCTGCAGCTGCTCCCGCCGTGCAGACTTCTTCACCACCTTCTGGATCTAATGATAATATACATGAGCCACACAAAGTCAAGTTAATACAAGGCAGCCCAGTTTACCTTCCGTTAAATCTACGCCCGTAGCCCGACGTACACCTCTTAAAAAAGTGTAACTACACGGCGGCGTAAGCTCTGCGTAGAGCCCCCGCAGAACCATAACTTCCGCTGGAGGGAACATTTTCACAAAACAACACCCTTACATCTTGTCCTAGTGTGATGAACGTCTTCTGCAACTCCCGGCCAAATTCTAAGTTATTTGTGATTTCCTGGAATTTGGAGAGGGCCTCCTAAAAAGGACAAAGGAAAAGAGACATTTCACACATTGGTAGGTTGTGAAATCTTTCAAAGAATAACAAGATTAGTTGTGCGGATGTACAAAATGATGAAGGCTTCAGTGCACCCACCAGCTGGTCCTGATTGAGACTCTCCCCTTTATCCTTCCTGACTTGATAGTCATCCAGTTTACTCTGTAATAGAATATCCAACACTTCAGCTATGGATTGCCTATAATTGGGACACCCATCATGCCTCATATATTGCACACACAAAATATAGCTGGCTACATGTTGTTATCAGGAATAATCTGCAACAAAAGGCTCTTGACAGTAATCACCTTTTTCTTCTCCATGTTGCGGACCTTCTTGTCGAGGACACACAGCACTTGCTTCATAACTTCGGACTGTCCACCAAGTGCAAAATTAACCATTGACCCTGGAGCGGATCCCACATCTGGGCTGGCAGACTGCACTGTCCTATTTGCATTCATCGCTGAGGGCATCTAGAAATGCAAGTGTGAAAGGTTACTGTGCTTTGTTTATAAAACGGATGCATCCATCATCATAGAAATTGTAAAAATTAACAAATAAAAGCGACCCGATACCGGATAAGCGGATGAAGATGGATGGATGGGACAAGTAAAAGGATTAATTGAAAACAAATATCCTAAACATGAGTTGAAACATGGCAAAACTATGGTTGAATAGACTAATATAATATAAAAGTCGATAAATGCTGCATGATGACTGGGATTCGGGCTGCCTAGCAAACTATTTCCATCATTGATTTTTTTAATTTTATATCAGCAATTGCTTTCAGCAGCTGCTCTGAGTTGAGGTATCAATACCGGTATCAGCAGAGATAAGGTTGGATTGGTGCATTTCTAGGAAATAGTAAAAGACTTTCAAATCATAATTTCAAAAAGCATAAATAAAGAGACACCAGATTGCATGATACAGTGGGTCTAGATTAATAGATTGACAGAACGATAGATGCCACAGAAATCAAATGTTAGAGAGTAGTTATGTATTGACAAAATTAAAAAAGTATACATTAAAGTTAAAAAAAAAAAAGTGTATTAACAAAAGAGGTAGTTTTACGTTGACAAGCAAAACAGTACAGCTATGTACTATGGCTGGGTGATATGGAGAAACTTAAATATCACAATCTTTAAATCAAAAAAAATACTTCCATATCGATATTGTAGGGGTGCTTTCATAATAATGTGGATTTAATGACTAAGGGGGTGAGTTCAGAAAAGTACATCACTTGAACTGTAATGCAGCCTGTAAAACCAGAAGAACACTTATGCCATATTACGATATCCAAAATCTAAGACGATAGCCAGTCTCACATCACGATATTGAATTATTGCCCAGCCGTACTATGTACTGCAGGTGGTGCATTATCAATCATCTGTTAGGTGTAAACGATATTCAAAACGTTAAGTATTAGTATAGCTTCATAACAAAATAAGTGCACCAAGATTATACTATCCATAAGCCTAAAAAAAACCATCATAATAGCAACTGGCTAACTTCAGTCAGAGCTATGTGGAAACTGGAAGGAGACATTTTTTGAACCCCGCATTTCTCCTGATTCCATATTTTCATTATAACCGCAGCTACAGAGCTCTTCCACTAGCTACTGTGGTCAGAGCCCCCCTAACAGTAAGGCCTGTGTTACCTTTGAGGTTTGGTAAAATGGCCCTGGCCACACAACCGTTAGCATAGACCATCGCCGTTAGCTAGCATCTTCACGCATTGCTAGCCTGTGTGTCTGGTAACGTTAGCTACGGCGACGCGTGCTAACTAGCAGCCGGGGGCTGCGTTATCTTGGTTGCACGAGTCCGGGTTTACCCACCTTAATGGTTTATATCCACAGGGGAGCTTGCTAGTGAATGTAAAAAACGGCCAAGTTGTTATTTTTGTTGTGTTGCTTTATTTTCTCTTTCACTCTAGCGTGGGATCCGCCCCGCCGGCCTCACCGACAACTGAGACGGTGCGAAAGACGGAGAAACTCTTTATAAAGGCGAAGGTCCATTTTTAGCTGTCAAAGATATACCTGACTAAATAAACTACAAAACAACCCTTGGTGAAGCTTAGTTTTATAAATGAAAATATGTTCATATATAATGTAAACATATGAATCCAACTGTTTAATAACTTGTAAACCTTACCGCAATTAAACATTGTGAAGTTGCTATTTGTAGTCAGGCAAAGCATTCAACAGCCTCTTGGCAGAAAATGTGCACACTCATTAGCTTTGATAAAGCTATTCTTCCTCTATCCCTGTGCCATATACAGTATGTTTTTTTTTCTTCTGCAGCAGCTGTCCCATTCCCCTGTAAGCATGTGCTGGTTAACAGATGTCTCACTACACTCATGACAATACTGTACTATCTTTTCCGTTTCAAGTTCAGTTTGAAGTTCAAGTTCAACACTACAAGTAGCAATTAAATATCCGAAGATGACTGTCACTGAAAATACCATCTAATGTTAGTGTAGTTAAAGTTAGCTACATTGTGAGGTTAAAGCTTTATTTGCTACTTTGCAAAAGATTAAGTTGCAAGCTGTTCAGAATAGAGATATTTAGAAATGAAAAATGTCCTCAATGAAGCAAATAATAATATTATTATTAATAATAATAATAATAATAATAATAATTATAATAATAATAACTACAAATTATGTAATGCATTTTAAACAGGTCAAAAGGTTATTTTGGATTTCTGATTAGGCCCAGTAGGCTGCACAAAGCCATAGGGACCACCCAAATATATCACAATAATTTTATATCTGCTCAGAAATTGTCTATATGATTGGTTACTATTGGTTTTCCACCAAAAAAAATTTGTTGTCCACTATGTTTATCAATCGTATGACTGAACACTCCTTCTTCTGTGCTGCTAATGTGGTCTGCCCCTGCGGAGAAATACATTCAAGTATTCCAAATCAAGATGGATGTGAAATTGACAACTGAAAGATTGCAAAATTGCCAGTTTGAAATCCCTCCCCGCAGACAAATAAGAGCCCCACCTGTAATAAAGAGTTAAAGTGCACTTTTTTTAATCAGTTGGTCTTAATGATAAATTATTGTAAATCATTTGTACCTCCCTTACACTGACACAACCTATAAAAACTGCAGTACAAATATGTATATTATGAGTTGGAGTTGACAGGCATGTCCTAGTTTTTAAAGTCCTAAAATTATTACTCCAGCGTGAAGAGAGATGTCAAGTCATTCAAATATAATCCTAATCCTGAGTATTTTGTAATCTATTGTTTGCATCTAAAACATGTCAAACAAATATCAATCTGCCTGTTTTGCAACAACAAAATCCAATTGCATCTCATGCTTCTCTGCTGTCCTGACTTCAAGTTGAGAAACCTTTTATACAAGAAAAGAAAATACAATTAAACTCACAATTTTAAATTTTTCCCATATTGAGAATTAATTACCTAGTTATATCAGATGTTGAGCCATGCAAGCACTTTAATGAATGGAAATTGTCAGACATGTGTAAGGCCAAAACTCCTTCCTGAAATCCTTCCAATGCTGCTACCTTTACTGCCACCTTACACCAGAAGGTGGTAGTAAAGCTCAGCAGTGTGATTCACAACAAAACACTAATACAGCAATAACAACTGTGGTTAGAGAGGAAGAATCGTTTATGTCCATCATCTGACTCTGAAATCTAAAACTAAACTAAACTGAACAAAAAAACAATTTTTAATAAATTGATTGACGCATTTAGTATTATAAGACAAAACGAATAGCTGGCTTATAAACACGGAGCACATATGCATACACACAATGCTGAAAACAAATGAATACATATTTGATTATTTAACTTTTCCAGTATATTTTGGTCCACTAATATGTGTTTCTGTTCTGAGCACATACTTATCAGCGTTTAAAGGGTAGCAAACTAACCAGAAAAATGGGAAAGCAGCTCTCTTTTGTTTTTACCAAATACAGGAAGCGGTTAACATGGCTGCACAACTTTTTGATTGCACTGTTCCACTGAAAGTGTTTTCTTTTAAGGATAATACTGATTATGGGAGGATCCCAGGGGTAAGTGAAGCTCCCTTTCAACGAGTGACTCATTTCCGCAACCTGCTGTATTTCAATCAAACAACAACACTGAACGCAGTCCACCGGCCATTTTCTAAAACAATTCCAGGGTGTTTCCTTGTCTGACCTCTGACCTTAACACCTTGACATTTTAAAACTCACCATAAAACTTAGAATGAATCCCACTCTAATTTAAACCCATGCAGTAACAGTGAACAACTATAAATATTCCCACCTTAGTTGTCCTGTGACAGTTCAGGAGGAAGACTTTGAAACAGTAGCCAATTATCACTTAATTTCTGATTAGGCAGGAAGCGGCTGGCTTTGCTATTGCTGTTCCAAAGTCCGTGCTATCAAAACGTCAACAATACATCCAGAGTCCCCTTATTTCAGGAAATGGGCCTGAAAGCATGTGCTCAGATAGTTCACAACGCCTGGATAACCATCTTTATTCCACTACTAATGACATCTTTTTGACAAGTCATCTATGATTCGGCAAGATGGTGGATATTGGTTGTGTATGCTGCAACAACATTGCTATGCTTTGCTATTTAGTAGTGGAAGTTGTAACTTATAATGTAATACATTCACATTATTGGCTGAATAATGAGAGAAACAGCTGTTTGCTTAGTGCTGACACTCATTTTCCAGCTTCCTTAAAATTCCATACTGCTTTCAACTCCATAATTCTTTCAGTACCAAAGAGGCAAAACAGGAAACTGGACATGAGTGACACCACTTCCCAAAAGGTTGTACATTCTTAACTGTTTATTTCCCAAATCCTACCTTAAATTGAATAAAAGTGGAAAGGATTGTTTGCTTGCCCATGACATAACACGTGTGATTGAATATTTACGAATCTTACTTTGAAAATTCTGATTGAGACATGAAGTTTACACCTGCTTTCTGGTGACATTTAGGAAGTCTAAACACACAAATAAAGGTTTTACCGCCTAATGAACAGAAGCTTGTTTTTATGGTGCACTGTAAGCCCTGTTATTCCTATCATACTTAACCATCTGGAGTCAACCTGTCTATCTTGGAAGCCATGAGAGGGATGTCATCATGCTCATGAGAGGGGGGGGGGAGGAAATGACTGCAGTGTGAACCAACCCCCCAGGAAAGCTTCATCTCTGCATGCCAGTTGCACATCCTCTGGGCTTTCTCAGTCAACTCCACAGGAAGTATGACTTGGGTGTCTTATCAGTTCTAACTTTCCCTTCTCTTGTTTCTTGTCTATTGTAAATTTGATTTTGAGCTTTGCGATTGTGCAACATGACATTTTGCATGGTTGAGACACCGTGGCAATGATGTGTACTTCCGATTAAGCTCTTCTGATTAAGCTCCTCAAAGACTATCAGTTGTGTTCATCATTGCGACGACATGTGCAAAAACAAACACTGTACAAACTCACTAAACTTTATTTTAAATTCCTGTTGTGAAGCCAAGAATTCTATTGACAAAGAATTATGCAAAAGACATTTCATGTAACAGCGCAGCATAAAGTTGATAATGATATATTGTGACATAGCTTAAATGCAGTGTTGTAATAAGGAGGTACAGCGTATACAGTATTGCTATGTGATCAGATTGTTGCTAGTTAAACAATGTTTAATCTACTTTAGGGACATTAAAGGTCCACCCAGGAGCTAAACTGGAGCATTCAACTGTGTCGCACCATCATCCTCAGGAGATGTAATATGATGATGAAATATTATCATTATACGTTTTTAGGTACTTCTCATCTATGCTACAGAGTAGACCATGTGGAAAGACTGTCAAGACTAACTTTAAATTTCAATTTGTAAACTACCATGGATGATACATCCTTAAAGTGCTAATAAAAAATGGGTAGTTGAACATCTACATTTAAATGACAACTGCAAACTCGTTTGGCTCAGGAAGGTTGTGTGATATGATGGAAAGCTCCAAATCAGCTGCAGAGTGGACCTGGTGGGGAGACTTTTAGAGATCAAATACAAGCCTTTTTCTTTTATTTGTTAAGACTAAGAAAATCACCATAGCCCTTGAAGTGTGCTGTCATTTTGTAAAAAGACAATAGGCAAAAACCTTGCAGTGAAAATGTTTTTCATTTGAAGGATACGAAGTGAGTTTTATCTCTGTCAAGCTGCTCTGCTTTCAGTGTAGCTGGCACAACACGGTGCCATGCTCAACTAGCTTCTGGGCCCCTGGGTCTATTCAGTGAGACTACACAGCCCAACAACTATTTAGCCCAAGGGAGCATTCAACCTGAATTTAGAGTTTGCCTGCGATCTTCCACCATTGCATCTGGCTGAGGAGCTGAGTTGAGGTGCTTTATCTCTCTACCCAGTCCAACTGCTGTCCCTCCCTCCCTCCTGCAGGCAGCCTCAAGGCATTGGCAGCAGATAAGAGGAAGGACCCACAGCAGCTCTGGTTTGAAAGAGAAAGGCTGTGAGGACACCAACTACAAATACAGTTGCATTAATTTCTCATAAACAACTTACAAAAGATCCTATTTGTGGGTATTTTTATAGCATTATCATTTTCTCTCCACCAGTTTACTACTTTAGGCCTATCTTGTAATTCAAAAGCTCTGTAAGAAGACAAACCTTGAGGGAAAAAGATAAATCAAACAAATTGCAATCCATCAACTTATGTTGACATAATTGTGTGATGCAATGCTTATTTCTTCTGAGAAATCAGTGTAATCAATTGTTTATTTTTACTATTCCACCCTGATGAGGTTGAAACCGGTCAGTTTTGTATGCCCAACTAAACAAGGGCTTTTAATATAACTTCTCTTATATCTTTAATTAGGAGCAGCCCTGGACTTGGACCACATTTTAAACTAACTGTGCCTCTTCTGTCTTTTTAGTATGTACTTATACTTTTTTTTATAGTTTTGCGTATGAAAAAACTGCATTTGAAATTCTACTTGAGAGTAAAAGTACCTAAGTATTACCAGCCAAACTTAAAGTATACAAAAATTAAAGTACTCATTATGCAGAACCACAATGTTAAATTGTGGAGCCCTCAATGTTGAATCTTTTATCCTTTGTACACTCAGTTTTGTGCAACAAGATAAAAAAGAATAATGATTTGGGGATTTCAGGTGCTTTCCTGTTAGTTTTGTTGATGGACAAGTTACAAATTGGTGACCTTATTTAGATCCCAACATAGATGTGTACAACTTCAGCCTGAATAAGTCCAATCAGCCACGTAATAGAATACACCTGTGTGGTTATGCGGTATCTCTAATCTACTACATACATACATATACATATATATCCAAAGTTTTGGTCTGTACTATGTATTGTACAGGCTATATACGTATATATATATATATATAAATAAAGGAAACACATTGAATGAGACGGTGTGTCCAAAGTTTTGGTCTGTACTATGTATTGTACAGGCTATATTTATATATATATATATATAAACATGTAGTACAGGCCAAAACTTTTGACACACCGTCTCATTCAAAGCATTTTCTTTATTTTCAAGACTATTTACAGTGTAGATTATCAGATTATGAAAACATGTCTTGTATTCTAGTTTCTTCAAAGTAGCCACCCTTTGCTTTTTTGCTACTGCTGCAAACCCTTAGTGTTCTCTCAATGAGCTTAATGAGGTAGTCAACTGAAATGGTTTTCACTTCCCAGGTGTGCCTTGTCAGGGTTAATTAGTGGAATTTCTTGCCTTATTAATGGGGTTGGAACCATTAATTGTGCTGTGCAGAAGTCAGGTTGATGCACAGCCGACAGCCCTATTGGACAACTGTTAGAATTCAAATTATGGCAAGAACCAATCAGCTAAGTAAAGAGAAACAAGTGGCTATCATTATGCCACTTTAAGAAATGAAGGTCAGTCAGTCTGGAAAATTGCAAAAACTTTGAATGTGTCCCCAAGTGCAGTCACAAAAACCATCAAGCGCTACAAGGAAACTGGCTCACATGAGGACCGCCCCAGGAAAAGAAGACCAAGAGTCACCTCTGCTGCTGAGGATAAGTTCATCCGTTCATAATTCCACAAGTGTTCATTCATAGTTTTGAGGCCTTCAGTGATTATCTACAATGTAAATAGTTATGAAAATAAAGAAAACACATTGAATGAGAGTGTGTCCCCAAACCTTTGGCCTCTAGGCCTACTTATATGAAAAATGAAATGTAGTGGAGTATGATGTAGTAAAGTAAGCCTACAAGTATTACTACCTCAAAAATGTACTGAAATAAAGTAGCCTACTTTAGTAAATGTAGTTATTTTCAACCGTTGTTAATGACTCACCACCCAGAGAGAAGTTGGGCTTGTTGGCCCAAAAGTTCTTCAAATTAATGGCATGTAGGCCAACCAATCTATAAAGCATTAGGCCTAGGGCATTATTGACCCTTGATAAAGTCATTACAACTTCTAAATCCGTTATAAAGGTTTAAATCTTTATCTGAAAGTGGAGCAACTCTCTACAGACTACATTTCCTTGTCCTTGTTAATTAGGATCCACTGTATTTACCAAGAAAATACACGAAGCCTGAACTAATTGTAGGCCTATCATGCCACTCTATCTTTTGTCCTATCTGCACTTTGGCGAAGCATTTAATGAACTCATTAGTCTCAGTCACGACCTAAAACTCCCCGCCTGGGCTGACAGAGCAGGCTGTGCAGTGTTTAGCTGTCGCTTTAAGACCGATTTCCCCCCATTGTCAAACAGTCGTGAGCAGGAAGAGGGAAACGAAAGCAGAGACCGAGGGAGCTCGACGTATTTAAACACGATGCTGCTGCCGCACAATAACGGTGACCACGGCTGGATGCAGTGGAGCGCGTCTGAAACCCGCTCAGTTAGAAAAGACGCACGGACACGGAGATCCCCGCGAGTGACCTTTTAAATTGGCTTGATGGTGTTTTAATTTACTAAACGGACAGTCCACAAAGTCGCTGCAGGATGATAAAATATAGACTTGTGAGACATGAAAGTGTCACCGCGGGTCATTGCCTCAGGAAATGATGACAGTCTCCTCCATCATCGCTTAGCTGTTTAGAGCGAAATTGCCTTCTCTTGCGGCCATTTCATCAAATGCTTATTAATTTAACACACGAAAAGCTTAAAGCGGCGTCTTGGAGGCTGTGGGAGCAGGTGCAGCGCGTCTTGGCTTCGGTCTGCCCGCAGGCAGCTTCGCAGGTAGCCGCTGCTGTGGATTCTGAAACCTAATCTGGATCTGGCTGGACATCAGATCTTTGACATGACATCCACTATAGAAAGGAAGACACTGGAAGCCAATGAGTAAGTAGGCTTGCTTAGGTATAAACAAAAGACAATATTCTTATTTCTGAAATAAAAAGACATTCAAGGACGTATGCGGCATCATTGTGACAACTATCTCACGTGCTATAACTGCAGATGGCTGATAGCATGAGGTCAGGATTCTCCTGCTGATGGGCAAGAAAAAGGACCACGTTCATTTCCAGAAGCAGATTGTTAAAAGTGTGTTTAACAGGGAATTAACATAGCTTAAGTAAGAAAAAGTTAAGTGTGTGACTATCATATATAGGCTATGTTGAATAAGGCATGATATGCTGTATACAAGTGGCATTTCTCCTTCAGCATCTGCCTGCCAGGGGTCAGTAATTACAAAAATGTGCATCCAAACATTATTTAAACATGAACTTTATTTGAACTTATAGGGGAAAAATGAAATACCAAATTTGTCAGGCTTCTATCTGGTGCACAAGATATCAACATTTAATTTTGAATAATAGTGATGCCACAAAAAACATGAAGAGGTCTTGGGTTTGAATATTTCTTTAACCATCATTAATGAAGAATTGGAACAACATATACAATATACATATACAGACAATGTAGAAGATGATTTTAACATTAAAGCTTCCTAATGGGAAGCAAAATTGAATTGTAAGGGCAATTAAAGTAGCATTTGTTTTGTGGCTAGAGCAATATCTGTTCCAATATCCAATGGCTCCCTCAGGTGGACAGCATCAAACTGCAATTGTAAGTAATTTAGGATGGACAGATTAGAATTAGTGGACAAATAAATGGCATTGCTATACCATTTTGAAAGTCTGGGCTCTCAGCTGTATTATTTTGAAAATCTCAAAATATGAAAAAAATTAACACACATTTTCAATCATATTCTCTTGTAGATAACAGGGGTAATTAATTGAATTAATTGAAAAAAACTAACATTTGGTGTATTCCTAGAATACATAAGATATTTTCTGACCAGTTTTCTTCCTGGTCTAGGGAGCCGGTGGATGAGGTCCTCCAGATGCCCCCGTCTCTGCTGACATGTGGTGGGTGTCAGCAGAGCATCGGTGACAGATTCTTCCTAAAGGCCATTGAGCAGTACTGGCATGAGGACTGCCTGAGCTGCGACCTGTGTGGCTGTCGACTCGGGGAGGTGGGCCGTCGGCTCTACTACAAGCTGGGAAGAAAACTATGTCGGAGAGACTACCTCAGGTTGGTCCGATGGTGCAATGTCGTAACATCATGATTTAATCAAGCAGTTTTTTAGTTAGCAGTTTTGTTTTTATTGTCATCAAATCCAAATAAAAGACCAACAACTGTGTCTATGTAACTGAAGCCTGTCATAGCCAGACCTCCATTGCTGTCAATCATCAATGAGCAACATTGTTGCATTAGGTGACATGTTTCTTCCCTACGATGAACATGGGCACTTTGAGTCAAATACACTGTTCTGGTTTTATAAATACTTACAAATCCACCAAAAGTCCTGGATAAAGTTGTGTTTAATCAAGTGACCACAAGCAGAAATAAGTAGTATTATTCCAGTATAAAGGTATATGGTCAGGGAAATAGAACCACAGTAGTTAGTCAAGGGATTCCATAAAGCTTAATGTTTTAGAGCTTCTCAGTATTATGTTGATATCTTCTCATCCATTCAGGCTTTTTGGTCAGGACGGTCTCTGTGCTTCCTGTGAGAAGAGGATTCGAGCATTTGAGATGACGATGCGTGTTCGGGACAAGGTTTACCATCTGGAGTGCTTCAAGTGTGCCGCCTGCCAGAAGCACTTCTGCGTGGGTGACCGCTACCTGCTGATCAACTCAGACATTGTGTGCGAGCAAGACATCTTTGAGTGGACCAAACTCAACAATAACATGGTTTAGCAGAATCTCTTGCTCAACATGAAGGATCGTCACCCTGTCTTTTTCCCATGCTGGCTTTGAGGGGAACAAGCCATTGGTAGACTGCAGACTGTGCAGGCTTTGTCATGCATCTGACATTTACATGGAATAATTTTAACATTAAAAGAGAGACTATATATTTGCATGGCTCCCCGTTAGAGACTAATGAAGACTGCACCAGCAATAAAAAAAGCTTTTCATTTAAGGCTTCATCCTTTAATACAAAATGCTTAAATACTGGAAATACATAAACATCCAATAATAGTCATTTGTTATACACTATGGAATTTTAGAACTTTAGCAATGAACAAAATTAAATCTTTGTCAAGTTTCTTGTAGTCAAACACTGTTTCATCACCACAGTCTGCTCCAGAGTCTGACGTGTTCAATGAGAATGTCAGTAGTTTTATTTTATGGACAGGTAATTTCCTGAGAATTATTACTAAATTTGTTTTGTTAATCTGAATCTGCAAAGTAACTTAAGTTATCAAAAAACTTTGACCAGTAAAAAGTCCTTTATATTTCCCTCTGAAACATGGGCCATTGGAGTAGAAAGAAATAGTGGCAGAAAATGGAAATACTCAAGTAGAAGTACCTCAAAATTATACTTAAGTACGTCCTTGAGTAAATGTACTTTCATTCCACCACTGGTAATAATTATAAAGGGAAAAATAGAAACTTCATCAAAGGAACTGCTCTATTTTATATCCAAATAAATATTGATTCATTATTGGAAGTTTAATATTCCATATATGTTGAATTATACTTGCATGTTCAACCTGCTGCACTGACTCTCTGCTTTTTATATGAGTAGTTTTGTATGAAAGTTAAATACACATAAAATAGTGATAATTGAATAGTAAATTACAGACCTGTAAAATTATTACCAGATTTTCATGTCACAATTGGAATAAAAAGTCCATATTGAAAAAAAGTCCTGATCAGAAGGATTGCACTGAATTGCCAGGTTCAATCGATTGTTCCCTCCAGTGATCGAGGTATCCAATGCAATACTGATTCTACTGACTTTTTGTCTTTTGTAATTGTTACACCTCTCTGGATATACACCTTTGGCTTTTTGAATATTCACTATTAAATAAATTTTAATTAGAGAAACATTGTTAATCTTTGGCGTGAGTGTCTTCCTGTGAGTTACAGAGAAACTTAAAAATCATTACAAGAAACAACTAAGACAGCCACCAATACACCAACAACAATCCAGACTACGAATTCTAAGCAGGTTTTAAGTATACTATACTTCAAGTAAACTGTTGAGAGACAGTGATCTCCCACAATGCAGTGCCAGAAAGAAACTAAGGAGCTTCTTACAATTGGAAAAAATGTTTCTTATATTGAATGTTTAATTGGCGGTTGTATTGAACAGTTGCAGTTTAACTGCTTTTGCACTGTGCACGTATTGTATCATTTCCTGTCATTAAAACTATGTTGGTTTCTTGTATACTAACTGCAAGCCAACAACAATACAAATATATAAAGATTAGCACATATTCAATACCCCACAAAAATAGTATTTATAAACCGGGACACAGCTATGACTGTTGCTGTGTTCAAAACAATAACAGCTGATTCATATGGTGAAGTAGTAGTTATACCAGTCTTAGCCAGAAGAGGTCACTAAAACATTCATTTATTCATAAATTCCAACCACAAGTAACAGTGAAGATATCAGAGTTGTTTTGGCTAGGTTTGTGGGATGGATGCAGCTTTTCCTCATAATAAACTCTCCTGGCAGGGCAAAAAAAGAATGAATTATTGAGAGAGAAACAGAAGAAATAATGATAATGACATCATGATGTTTTGGCCTGTAAGATTCACTGTCTCTGGCTTTCCCCTCCTTGCTGTCTGGTGGCTGGTGCCCTGACAGGGTCTCTGTTCTCTTCTTTATGTCTGCCAGCTGTCTACTCACTCTGACAGCAACAAGGCGGGCTCCTCTAGTGCCATCCCACAACCTCCTGCCATCCCCAGTTATATTTACAGGCATAACATCAATAATTGAATCCTTAAATTGCTTTGCGTGTGAGGTTGGGAACGAAGGCGCCTGACCGTACCATATTTGTGGATGAGAGAAGCAGCGTTAAATGACTTTAAAAAGTGAGTGAAAAATGTGATTTGAAACGTAGACAAAGGAGAGAGAGAAAAAGGAGAGAAGGGTAGTAAGGCAGAGCAACAACACACCAGGATGGTGTCTCTAGCGTGGCCCGACAGTGGGTTATTCATGGAAGAGGGAGGAGCGAAAGAACATATAGAATTAAAAACCCACCCAGGCTGAGATGACGCTTTAGCTACAAGAGAAGCTTATGGTGAAACTAACAAGATTTCCCACAACAGAGATGGGAATATGATATATATACATATGCACACATAGGGATACTGGGCCTTTGCTCATTTAGAGGTTTGCAGAGTCAAGAATTGTCAGTTTGGCATTAAGCAATGCTTGAGGAATGACTGCAAAGAAAAATCTACTACACGGTGGTCTCAACAACAAATCAGCTCCATATTGAAGACCAGGCTAAAGATATGTGTCATGAATAAATAACATATTAAGTACATAAACAATAGTTTTGGAAGGATCTCAGCAGTCGAAAACATCTACAACACTGGTGACATAGGACTGTTAACCCCTGTGCCTTGTTGATATTACTTCCTCATTGTTTGAGTTCTCACAAACCTCAATGCTGGGTGTAAAAAATAATAAAACTCATTTATTGTTCTTGTTTCTTCATTCGTCATTTTGGCTAAGCATGAACCACTATTCCTTTTATTTGTCATTTACAGACAAAGAAACGTGTTATCCTGCACAGTGATGTCGTTTGAGGTCAATTAACTCTAGCTCCCTGTTCGACCTCTAATGAACAAACTATTACACTGTATGATGTCAATAACAGACATCCCAATAGACAGATAGATAACCCTATTCAGCCGTGCTAGCAGCATGGCTTTTAGGATGGGGATGTTGATCGGTTGGTCGATCTGTCCAGACTGAAAGATCTCAACCGTGATTGAATGGATTACAGTGACATTTTATACGGACATTAAAGGTCCTCAGAAGATACATCCAACGGACTTTGGTGATTCCCTGATTTTCCTCTAGCGTCACCAACAAGTTGACATTTTGGGCTTTTAGTAACGAATCCGTTGGATGCATTGGCATAAAATGTGCTACAGATACCCATGATGCCTGGAGGAGGAAGCCTAGAGGTGATTTTCCTTATCTGTAGTTAGTGATTTCTGCTAATTACCCTCAATAAAAATAACAAACGTTAGCATGATAACGTGATAAACTAAGATGTGTGGGCATTTAGTCCAAGCACTGACTCACAGCCTCAAATAGCCACTAGCATGACTGTACACAGTTGGACCTCAAACAGAAGTAAAGCACATTTTTCTCAGGCATGGCATTAGTAACAAAAACTGATTTATAAATAATTCTCATACACTCAAGAAAAGTTAGTAAGTTTCAAGCTGGTGGTCAACATATATTATGTTTTTGAGCTACTAAGGAAAGCTTGGACTAGAACGAGAGTGTTGAAGGAGGGATTGGTAATCTTTATCTGTGGCACCCTTTCTACAAAGAGTTCACTGAGTTTAATGAGACTGGAGCTCAGGGGAAGCCAGGTCGCATCTCACGACATTCCCAAACACAACACACCGGCCTACAGAGACCCGTAGCATCAGCCAAGTGGCCTGCGTTGCATCGGCCAGCTCTCCTCTGTTGCCCTGCAGGCTGAGCTTTACCAGAGCACTGCCCTGACTTGCACAGCAGCCTCAGCAGGACTCAATAAAGCCCTGCGCCTCTTATGTCATCCCTACCAGCTGCACACAAGGCCGGGAGTGTAGTGCCGTGTTTGTGTGCTGAGGGAGGCCTGTTTCATCTCCAGTGCCCATGTCACAGCAGTCCTGTACGAGTAAACTTAAAAACATCCAGCTGTGGGCATGAAAACCAAGGAGACCTTCTGAGGATGAAACCGCAAGGCTCGCAGCTTGATTTTATCAAATAAATTACCCCACTGAAACAACCAGCACACATCAACCTCACTCTGCTGCAGTGTGCAGTGTGAACACCAGATGGCGGTTCTGGTCCAGGTAGATGTTCTTGAGGATAATGCACGAGAGAGAGAGAGAGAGAGAGAGAGAG
>NC_048414.1:13395776-13475720 GCF_013103735.1 Etheostoma cragini
GAGAGAGAGAGAGAGAGAGAGAGAGAGAGAGAGAGAATAACTGACAGGCAAATTAGGGAAAAGCTGGTTTCTGTATGAATGCCAGTTCAAGACAAGAATAATTAGAACCGAACTGAAAGTGACGAGCCATATTCAAAGCACTACAGACGTGACAGTGAGAGTTCAACAACACCTACAAAGGAAGATGTGGTTGGACAATTATCTGCAGTACCGTGGTGATTAATCACAGCGCGGCCTGTCAATGTCAAACCCATCTGACAAAATGAGTCAAGTGCTATTGATCATGCCCGCCTTGGGTTTCACTTGCACTCACACTTTATCAGATGGAGCTAATTGGGAACATATTCAGTCTGTGGTCCAGAGAGATGTGTCTGTCAGGAGTCACATTCCTGCTCCGATTCTCTGATAGCCCATAGCGCCTTCAGTCTGGATGGAGGACAGTCTCTGGGATTAGAGTTTTTGGGGTGGGGGTTGTGGGGTAACGGCAGCACATTTAGAGGTGGATAGGTGAGTAATAAGCGTGCATCCTTTAGCTCTCGCCAGGCTTGTCCTTTGACAGGATTAAATATGTGCTGAGGATTTATTATGTAGGAGACCTCTGGGGGCCCAGAAAAATGCCAAAACTGAGCTGCCTCCACCTCGACTTTTCTGCCACCTTATATTTTCTCTCATCCTACCTCACACAATCTCTCTCAACCATTTTCATTTACCTTCCAATCAGCCTTGTGTATATATGTGTGATGTGATGGATTCTGTGATTATTATGATGTTTACTGCTTCCGCCTTCAAGCCAAAGCCGGCAGTTTTTTTTTTTGTTAAGCAGAGAGCCTAGGGACTAGAGCACATCTAGTAATAATCAGACAAATGTACTTAAAGCATCAAAAATAAAAGTATCAGTGCGGAAAGAAATTATCCCTGTGGGTGTCATCCATAATTTGTTATGTAACTGAATGGTTAATTCTGATGCATTAATGTAAAAGCATATTCCTTTGTAGTGAGTCAAGATGGAGCTAATGTTCCATACTGTAGTTCAATCAATGTAAATACACCATATTTACAAGATGAGCATGTCTTTTGTACGTAAATATTAATAGTATATATGTATAGTATATGTATAAGTAACTTTATTTGTCAGATAAATGTGGTGTAGTAAAAAGTATGATATTTCTTTCTGACCTGTAGTAAAGTGTAAAGTAGCATATATATATATATATCTATATATATCCTGTATAAAATATAGCTCATTTCAGCTGTACAAAAGAGTAAAAATAATAATTTGCCATTTTACAGGGTGACGTGGGACAAGTAACATGCTGGACTCTTTTCCTGGTTTCCTGGCCCCAAAATTGTCCGTAGGTGCTCGTGGGCAGAGTTTGTTACCATTGGACAGAGCCAGGCCAGTGGCTTCCCTTTGTTTCCTGCCTTTGTGCTAAGGTAAGCTAACAGGCTGTTTGCTGTAGCTTCATGTTCACTGTACAAACGTAAGCTATCTTGAACGTAAGATTGTTATCTATCTTTTCATCTAACTCAGTAAGAACATGAATAAGCAAATTTCCCAAGATGGCCCATAGCACTTTATTTTAGTTACATTCCACCACTTTTAAAGCAGTCTGATGCATACAGTGAGATACTATTGGATTTATCATAGCTGAAATTCTATGTGATGCAAGTGTAGTAAATGTTTTTTTACATACGTTTCTTTGGCTATAAGTCATTTTTCCTCCCTAAAATGATCCCCATATGTTGTGCAGTGTTCCTGGCTTCGGATGAACCAACTACACATAGCACATGAGGCCCTGTCCCAAGACCTGCGTCAAACATGCTGCCCTTATAGGATGGAAAAAATATTTTTCTTCTCTTTCACTGACTGACACAGGCAAGCAGCAATGTTGCCGAATAATAAATGTAGCTGGATGTCAAGACCACAGAGTATAGATTGGGAACTGCAATCATGGATGTTATGCGTTTTATAACTCCAAAACCACTGACTTGTTTTACTTTCATGGATGAATTGCCAAGAAAATGAACCAACACAAGACATGAAAACATTCTCAAGGGTTCAGTATGACCAAGAGTGAGTGGATACGGTGTTACAGGTCAAAGGTGAAGTTTCTCTGTGCTGCAAGCAGAGAGAGTGGCTCGTTATAAAGAGTAAACCTGTCTAACAAAGTAGAAAAATGATTTTCAGAGTGAGAATCTTACATAACGTTTGTGATTTATTCTCTTTTACATTTGAATACGTAAGCCATTTCAATTATTAACAATTTAGTGATTGATTCCTGTGGTTTCTCTTCATTCGGCCAACAATCCCCCATGTTCTCATTAAAACCCAACACTATCATTTACTTCATATTTTATCTACACATTATTTAAGTGACAGTAGCACCACACACTGTGGGGACCTCATACGTTTGGAACTGCTTTATTTAGATGAGCATAAAACAGACCTCCTGGTATAAATCTAAACTTGACTCCCACCTCCTTCTCATCAGACATCAGTGAAAAGCCAGACCGTTACCAGGAAGCAGACCGTAACAGTGTGTTTCTCTTTCAAGCAATCAGCAATGGAAACTCCAATTAAGGTGGTGGAAAAAGGTGGCTACTTCTTTGAAAAAATCAATGCAGATGTGCAGGTAAGTGACCATGCGGCAAACTTCTGGCTACACAGCGTTGGGCGCAGTGCAATTTCCGTCTCTAATTGGACTTCCCATGCAGTGCCTGCTTCCAATCACTGCAGAGAGCCAACGCGGCCAGGAACACTGGCAGGACGTTTGAACAGATCACGACCAACTGGGCGGGGATGTTAAATTACACATTTGCAGGCTTCATACAGCTTTTTTCAGTGATAGAAGAAGCAGAAATACTCAACTCCAAGTAAAAGCCTGTGTCTGTGTGTGTGTGTTTGTGTAAGCATCCTTTTTATGTCATAGCTGGTTAAGATGTGGCCAATTTTAACTGCTTTCTTGGCTGGGTAGTTTCATCTAAATGTATAATAATTAATAACAATTACGTGAGTTGCAGCGATTAGTCGTTTAATCAATTAGTCTCAATCAGGAAATCAAGTACAGATTACTCGATAATGAAAATAATCTTTTGTTGTAAAACTAATGAAGCTGATTACATGTCTTATGTGTAAAATCCTAATCTGCAATATAAGGAGTAAGTACAGCTGCCAAATAAAATGAGTAGAAAAAAACGTGCAATATTCAATTCTGAAATGTAGTGGAGTAGTAAGTATAAAGTAACATACAAAGGAAACAAAGTATTTTAGTAAGAACTTGGTTACTTGCCACCACTGGTTTTCATCTGTAAAAATCTTGTCTATGTTTAAGAAAAACTGTTGAGCAACGCAGGGATTTGCCACCCACCACAATATAACATATTTGAGCCTCTTCGTTTTTCTACACCTGCTGTTCTAAATCTTCCCCAAATGCTTAAATCCCGGCAATGCCATCCTTAGTTAAGCATTTCTCTCTTCCCTTGAATTTCCTCTCTTTCAGAGTTGCCTCACCTGGAACCAATCTGTAACACAATCAAAGTGTCCTAACATGAAAGCTCAGTTCCTTCCTTTGATAGTCCATTTCTCTCCACGCTTTTCCCTGGTAGCTCAAGCCGCAATGCCTGGAAAAGATTCATCTTAAAATAGAGACTCATGGTCACTAAGCATTATGCAAATTTCCTTGAAACAATTCACTGGTGCTCTGCCTTTTGCTTTTGCAGACAACAGAATGGGCCCTTTGTCTTGATAATAAGCTGTTCTTAATGAAGACTAAACGTCTGGCTTGTTTAAAGATTGAAAACCTTGTTGCAAAGGCCTGGCGAATTTGAGGTATAATAAAATATAACTGAGGAAGAACAACTTGCAGTATCATTTAGTATAATATAATGGCTTCACACACCAATTGTTCAGAATGAGGCCAACTTTTAATAAATAGGAACTTTGAAATTTGAAAAAAAAAGAGTGTAACTTTCCTTTTTTCAAGGCCTATTTTGTTTCCTCATCATTGGATTGCACTCTTCCATCCAAAGCGTTGATTGCAGCTTCTGGATGAGTTGATGTCTACAGTTTGTATGCAGCATGCCTCGTCATCGTCATCCCTCTCAGCTTTAGAGTGTGTCCATGCATTGCAGGATGATTAAACACTAATAGCAGCCTTTTGAGAAGTCCTGGGGGATTTACTCTTGAGTCAACATGCCAGACCCCATTTCCTCCTCACTCGCTGCTGCCTCTCAACACCCAACCGGCTGCAGCCACAGTAGATCTCCACATGGAACTTGTATAGATTGAGAAAACCTTGGAAGTGACCCTGCATAAGGCCTTAGACATGCATGAGGAACTATGCCAATAAATTACCCATTCCTCCCGAATATTATGTAATTTACTTTGCTGCAATATCAACACATGATTAAGACGTTTTTTCATTACAAATGCAGATCCAGCGTTCTACCAGAGTGATTTCACATACTTTATAATGTTTTATAACAATAACAAAATTTGAAATTAATTTGAATATATGCACAAAGATTTCACCAAATTGCATTTATTAACGTAAACTACAGTTAAAGTAATTAGTTGATTAATAAATTGGCTAGTCTCCAAAAACTATTTTGACAATCAATGTGTGTTGTTTAAGTCATTTTTCAAGCAAAAGTGACCAAAGATTCATGGTTCCAACATCAAAAAATATAAAGATGAAGATTTGCTGCATTTACTCGCTTTGGTAATAAGAATATGGTTGGGTTTGGGATTGTTGATTAGACAAAACCAGCAACATGAAAATGTCAACTGAACATTAAAAACTGTAATAGCCATTTTTACTATTTCTGTATCATAACTTTAGACAGAGGTTAAACAGTAAAAACAAAACAAAAAGACATTATTTTGGAAGATGTTGAAATGACAAAATCACTTTGAGAAACTTTTGTTCTGTGTACGTATTTTGACATTGCCTGGTCATTAGGAACAAAATGTGTTAAGTAACTATTAAGTACTAGTGTTAAGTATTAGCATAAGTAACTTTACATTATTTTTCTCTTTTTTATCTTTTCCCTTTGATTCAAGAACTACATGCAGTGTTGCTTTTCTTCAGAACATGATTGTCAAAGCTGTTATTTATGTCACATTACTGTGTGTCATGCAATCCCATGTAGGATGGACCATATTAATGGTATGATGCAAAAAATTTGAAATCAAATGAATCATCTTATGTTCTTATATGCTACAGATCAAATGATTTATCAAGACGATAACCATCAGATTAACCGATATGAAAATAATTGCTTACTGAACCCTAACAGATAAGCACTCATACATACATGTTCCTCTATAGATAAGATAGGACACTGACATCCTCCAGGATAGATAGACAAAAAAAAATTGTTAAAAAAACTTTTTTAAATGGATTTTTAAAAAGTGCTTATATGTGTTGCAAAAATATTTGTTCACATTGATATTACAGCAGTTGCACATTTGACACTACGTAGGAGGGATGCATATACACATGCTATTTATTAAAGAATGAGCAAGCATATCAACATTATTAGCTAGCAACATATTCTATTTTCAGAACCCTCAATTATGAAATACTGGTTCACTTGCCCAGGGCAGACTGATTGTCTTGTTGTTATTTGACAAAAGAAAGGGTCTTCTGCTGCTTCAGCCCGGACACATTAAAATTAAAACAATTTTTCGGCAAAGCACTGCACTGAGATGTTGCTTGACAACCCGACAAGCTTGAGTCTCACAATTCTCTTCCTAACTCTTTTCTCAAGCAAGATCATTTTTGCTGTTCACATCATTCTTTCTAAAGTCTGGACACAAATCATATTAATTTATGAAATATATACATTTGAATGTTGTCTAACTATATGAAAGACGGTTTGGCAAACGTTGTGTAATTATTGTATATATTAAAGAAATCTGTATCATCTAAACTGTACAAACCATGTGAATTCCTACCATGTGAGCGGTTTGTATGAATGGGATGTAGTTTATAGAAAAATGCCCCTGTTTGATTTAGGTTCATGGTGCTTTTCCAAGTTGTCGTCAAACAAAACCGATTGCAGCCAGAGATTGAAACGCTTGTCACAGTGCTAACATTTCAGACATCTTGTTTGGAAACTTCCCACGAACAACAACACACCACCCGTTATCCAGAGTCCAGTGGCTCAGTTGAGACAACGTATGCTGCTCCTCCATGTGACTTTAATTGAGTGATTAGATGTAATTCAATAAGCAATCGAAGGGCTATGCGCGTGAGTTTGAGGCGTAAAGCAAAAGAGCACTGGTGAGTGGAGCCTTTGTCTATGACCCTCCATCATTGCTGCTACCTTTCAGGCTAAATCACAAGGCCTGATTGGCCTTGGCCAGCACTCCTGTGTGGACCCCTCCACTCTAATTGTCTAGGCCAGCAATTTCAGGAACCACGCAGGTTCAGTGCTCTGGCCAGCCATGTCTTGTGTTTGCCATGTGAGTCACTATCTTTAGACTGGGATCAACCACACAGAAACATCCCAATTGTTATTTTCTGTGAGCAGAATTTTGACAAATCCTTTTACTGAGAGACATCAAGTTTGTTTGGGATTGTTTGCCATCAGCTAACTCCAATAAGCATAGAGTACATTCAGTCTAAAGCCATAAGCACATCAACTTGACTGCTTTCAACAACTGAAAAAAGAATGCTCCAAATTTAAAAACCTCAGTGAAATTACTCCGAATTGTGACACACTTATCCCAGTTGGAAATTTTACCCCTGTGGACCCATTAGCCCCGCATTCACACAGCTGTTTACTGTCAATCTGCCCCAGCACATGCAAAGTTGGCAGGAAATGGCTGGCAGTACAAAAAAGAAAATGAAAATGGCCCGCTCCATAGCTTTACTATGATGCAGTGAAATAATTCCATTAATTACTTCAAGTCTGCTAATTCTCAAAGTAAATCAAAGTCCCTAGAGGAGCCGAAATTTGTAAAATATGGCTCATTACTGAACCAAAAGGACACAAGTCCTTATTGGAATTAGAAAGTCAAAGCTTGTTATAAAATATAAAAAGAAAATGTTAATCCTAAATCCAGGATTGTAATGTCAGATAATTCTCACCACCATTTGACGAGCTGACTTGTGGAAGCAATCTTGGCCAATGTATGTGTAGACAAGTGTATTATCCAACATGTGTCTTTAATGCTTGGTCAACTCTACTTGCCAACTGTCATATTCTTAAAGATAGACTACACCCTCGTTGGATTGTGCCAAGAAGGCCCATAGATTTACAGTAATACCCTGCAGCACCACAGTAAGAGCAGAGGCCAACGGGGCAGCCAGAGGCCCTATTCTCAAGTTATATGTTGTAAAGCTTTGTTACTATAATTGTTACAGACTCCTGGATACACTGATGACTACTGCAGCTGACTCAGATCCCATGTGAATCGTGTGCGCTCGTATCAGCATAGCAAAGGGGGGCTGTAATCAACGCTCAGTCACTGACATCATATTTGTGACTGACATTCTCATTTTGTAATATCTAATAATTCATTCCCTTGTCCAATAAGGAATGAATATATATATTTTTTTTAATGAAAATTGTAAACAAAAAAACAGAATACCTACGTTGTTATTAGGCCTACTGGTAATAGTGAATTCTCAGTGTAAGGCATCAGATCTTCAGGGTCTGTGTTTCCAAAATGATAAAACAGGAATATGTGGGCAGGATATACAAGAAAATAAATACTGGATAAAACCAGATAATTAAATATAAATATTATGAAATGAATACATAGTAACAAGCAAATCATCAAATCATACTCTAAGTATGCCATGAGCTATAATTCTTTTTAAAGCTACACTCATATTATTTTATATTAACAATGCACCAAATGAAGTGTCATGTGAAAGGAGTTGCTTGTAGTGATGAAGATGCCGAGAATTGTCACCCAACTCAGCAGTTCCCCTTAACACTATATATCTTTAGCAATTTTAAGCTCCATATTTTGGTTCACGGCCTGCAACATTAATGTTTTGGTTCTCTCACAAAGCGCTCATCAATGTCCTTTTCAGCTGCAGCAGGCAGTCGTTTTCAGTGAAAAGGCTCTGATGAATCCACTGTCCGTTACCTGCTCAGAACCAAACATCAGACAGAGAAATTAATCAACTAGCCGGGGAACACCGCTAAGCATTTAGCATTTTTTCAAAACATGAACAATTAGAATAATCAACAAGAGTAAAAGGTGACATGTTTGTGGCAGTGAACGGATGTGACATTACAGAGATTGAGGTATGGGCAAGGAGGCTGTGAACAAACTCTGCCCTGTGGTGGTTGTACAGGGGTGAGTAGGGGTTGCACAGAGTCATTTGAAAGAAGACAAGGCAGTTGCTCATAAAGTGTTCTCCGAAATTCAGTGCAGGGAGCATGACTCTGATTATAAAGCCATGTGAATGAGTTTCTTTCTTGTCTCAATAAGGACATTCCTGACAATTAGAAGGATGAGTACAGCTTTGTTTGTCTCTCGGAGGCAACCTTGTCTGTTGGGTCAGTGACCACCTGGGTGTCGAAGATGAACAGGAACAATTTGATGTATCTGTATGAAGCTCTACACTGTCAATCTTAACAAATGGCAGGTGAAGAGCCACAATCTGTTAAGTACTGTTCCCCCAAATTCAAAATTACAGCTATTACATTAAATGTTATTATTGTTGATCATGATGAGCAGCAAAGACGTTAAACAGATATGTCTGGTTTACAAAGAGAAACTTTCATTTCATTTAATGTAGCCTCTTATATGACTGGAGTTGGTTGGCTTAATGTTTAGCTGCAGAGCCATCCAAAGAGCATAGACAGGAATGTCACATGGTCAGGATATTTTATGGTGCCTTCGCTACTCAACAGAATGCGCATATTGTGACACTATTGGTGCCAAACTCTGGCACTAGAAGCAAGAGAAACAATGTGAGCAACAAAGTGGGTGATAATCAAAGTGGTATGAGTGGGTTTGGTCAGAGATGGAAGAGAGAAACAGTTGGGGCAAGGAAGGAGAAAACTGTGTGACTGAGTGAAATGTTGTGGTCTGACACCTCAGGTGTGAAAAAGAAACTAAGGAGCAGAGTTCTCTTTAAGACAAGAACAATCCTGGTGACCTTGCAGCTTCTTCTCCACTTCACTAGAAAAACCTACATAAGGATAGATAAGCCAAGCAGAAGCACAACAAGTCATCCAACTTTCTTTTAACCAAAACAAGTCTCTCTGGGTGAGGGTCCTGTTTAGCCGGGCTAGCGGCATGGTCCACACTGAAATACATTAACAACGATTGCAACTAATCCCCGGAGGATGATGCCGACATCAGATGACGTTTTCAGTTTGCATGCACACGTTAAGCTAATACATTACAAACATCAGCGTGTTGACGTTGTGAGGTGTGCAGCCTCAAAGAGTTGCTAGAAGTGCTGTAGACTCTTGTTCTATTGTCTTAATCATTAAAATTCTGCCCTTTCCATAATAAAAAAATATGTATAATATTAGATGTTTTGTTTAAAGATGGAAATCAAAATCTTAATTTTAATGTAATTTAACTTTACATTAACATTTAGGAAACACTTCATGGAACTGACTATGAGGGGAAAACAATCTTGTTGTACTCTATCATTCTGTTCCCCATGGAACATAAATAGGCTGGTGGGGGAGGGGGGGGGGCTGGGTTAGTCAGCCGGTCACCCACAGTGTCCTCCTGTTCAACCTCCTTAAAAGTGAGTGCTCTATTGGATTAACGTTGGCCTAAGGGTGAGGGTGGGTAGAGGTAACCTGAACAGAGGGGACAGGGGGGTCAACCAACTGTTTCAAGTGAAAGTGGAATTTGGGGCATCTGTGTTTGTTTGTAATTGGGTGTGTTTGGGGCTGAATCTGACATCCTGCAAAGCCTAAGGGCTAGGGCAGAGGTCAGCCATTGTAGTCTTGGTATACACGGTGCTCATGCCTGAAACTGCACATTGACCCCTGCTATTGAACTTTGAGCATCTGTACATTTCATATTCAGGTATTCACATATCAGGTTTGGGTATAAAAGTGATTTTTTTGTGAAGCTGCATCTCTGCTCCTCTCATCCCTCGAGCGAGTTATCAGAGGCTGCTGGGTGTGATGATGTCAGCACACCGTTGCTGGCAGACATTCAAGGAGCATACAGGTTTGTGATGACAGCTTCTCTCCTCGCCTCCATGCACAGATTTGATTTTTTAGAGCTGTCCTCCAGTTTGCCGAGACTTGCCAGGCTCCTAACTGCTACTGGCAAGCCAATTGTGGAAATCATGCTGCTTGTGCAATGTGCTAAAATCACATGACAGCAATTTGAACTCACTCAGATACATGTGATTTTCAGCCAATGTTAAAATATCAAAGTGTTTCTTGAAGCAAGACACTGACAACAGATTTTCAGATTCAAGATTTGTTGAAATATTTGTGTGTTGCCAACTCTTGACACGGGATAGCATGGCGCTCCAGGAACAGCCGTCTATGGCCCACCTCTGAAACTCCTGGGGTGAAAGGTTACTGCTGTGACAGTGCCGGCTCATCTAAGAGTCTCTCTTTACCCCAAAAGCAAAACACCCGAGGGGCAGAATGGTGGGCTTGTCGGGCCACCCCAACCTGACTCCCCAGGATCCTGGCAGGGAGGCATGGAACCCAGGATCAGGGCTCCCCCCTGTACAAACACAGACGGGGTCGTGGGTCATCTGGGGAGCTCACACAAGGCTTTCATCCCAGAGAAGCTCATTTCAGGGGAATGTGGCTCTTTCCCCATCTAGATAGGAGTCTTCCTTGAGCCCTGGGTGGTTGCGCTGAACCCTGGATTGACAGACGTGTTGCCTCAGACCCGTTTCTTCTGTTTTGGTGCTGGGTCTCTACACACGTCGCCTCGCCTCGTCCAGACACTGCTGTGGGAAGATCAAGCTGGGTCAGTACATACATGGTGTTCTGTTACAATCCAAACACTAAAACTGTATCAAACGGGCAGATAGAAGAGAACTGGGAAGACAAACAAGGCTGCAGTATTTTTGGCTATCACCTTGCATGGTTGTGAGATGACAGCAGTGGCTGATTTAAGCAATTCAATGAATAAAATATCAGTTATTACAGACTTTAAAACACTTGAGCAAACATGGCTAGTGTAATTCCCTGTGTATTTATTTAGTTCCGAGACAAACAAACCAAAGTCAAAAATAATTGGGCAATTACACTGTTTAGATACAATGCGAGCCGTGTTGCGTTTAAAATAAACGAACACAGTCACTTTCCATGCAGAAATACTGTACGGACGTGTACACAGAATAGACTCTCTTAATAGGCTCAATCATAATAATTTAGACTTAAGTACACAGATATCCACGGAGAGGTCTGCCATCGTCTGCAGCTTATTCCATAATGATCTGAAAGGATGTGTGTTTGAAGTGTAATCAGTCCTCCAGGTAATTTGGCCTTGAGTACTTATTGTAAATTAGAGCTTGGGTAAACAATAAACATTAGTAAATGGAAATGCAACAAGTGCTATTTTCAAATTGAAAGCATTTGACTCGCATTAGGCTGCCTTGAATGTAAGTCTCTGTATGAAATCGCTCAGAAGGTGCACTCCTGCAGTTAGAAACCATACTGTGATTTGTGTCTACAAATAGTTTACAATCAAATTTGACTAATAGCAAGATGAGGAAGATAGTAGAATACAATAATCTCAGTGGTAGACTCATAAAATCGTTGCGTATGATGCTTTCATTGTTGCTTTTCATGATGATTTGTGAATAAAGCACATTTGGGTTTTTCCAACGATATTAAAGCTAACGTCAAAATTAAAGGATCTTAGTGTGATCTTTTCAGAATGCCTTGCACATGGCACATTCTCTGTCTGCAATCAATTTGCACAGCATTAACAGTGACACTCATTATCTTCATTATCTTCTGTGTTTGTTTGCAGCGACTGATCTTCCGCAAGCTCATGGCGAAGATGCCCTCTGGCTGTCATCAACTAGTGCTCTATAAAGACATTTTACACCAGCGTAGCGATGTTTCTTCTTTTGGAACACATCACTATTGTGTGTGTGTGTGTGTGTGTGTGTGATCTCTTGGGATATTTGCAGCATGTGGCCACAACTGTTAAGCCTCGTCCTCTGAAGTTTTCCATATGTTGCATGTTTGAACAACCATGGAGTGCTGCTTCAATTCTTTTCGTTATTAGAGTGAGGCACATCCATGAATATGTTAACACAGCGGAGCGATAAATACATTCCACAGTCAGACTTCCACATGCAAAAGATTTGATCTATTTTTAGCAAAATTCCTTTGTGCATTGATTCATTTCCTCCCAGTGTTCCTCTGAGGTGATATAAGCATTGATATGATGGACTTTTTTTAGATTATAGATTTTATGTTGATCTATATTACAGTTCAGTAAGGAGGACAGTAAATCTGGCTTGATCATAATTGATACATTTATGGTCATAGTAATAACAATCGAGCTGCAAGTAACAATTATTTTCATTATCAAATATTTTGCACATTATTATTTTCTTTTAGAATCAGAATTTGAAAAAAACTTACTCCAATTCTGGACTGACTAATGAATAGTTTGGTCCATAAAATGGCAGAGAATAGGGACTGAAGTGCTTTTTATTTCATTTGTTTATTTTTAAATTCCCAGACTTTTCTTGAAAAACACCAGAAACAATCAATTGTCTAAACAGTTAATTATTGGATTGATTCAGTCGACTAATGGTTTCAGTTCCAAATAATTTATAAAGAACATTAGCATTAATAATTAATCCTAACCTTAACTCAACAGCTTCCAGCAATGCAAAGCTAAAAGAAAATAGTCCAGTGAAAAGAGTCCAAGGTCAAATTTTCAATCTAACAGTCTATAAACAAAAATATTGTCACATATGACGAAGACCTCCATTTGGAGCAGCTGAAACTGGTGAATGTTTAGTATTTTTGCTTGAAAAATGACTGAAACCGTAATCAATCGTCAAAACAGGTCCAGATTAATTTTTTTCAGTTGACTAATCAAATAATTGACAGCTTTAAATCTGAATAATCCGAGACTTAACCCTAAAGCCCCCAGCAATGTACAGCTCTAATTAATTAGTTACAAAGTAAAACTTTAAGATGATCGTATATCTGCAGATTGTTTTCTCAATGAATTATTTAACCGCTTATTTCAATTAAATTTTGTAAAAATTATGAATTAAATTTCTATTTTTTATTGATTAGTTTAAATTTTGAAGTTTCAGAAAATAGGTAAAAATGGCCATTAAAATGTCCCAAAAAGCAATATAACACCTTCAAATGGCTTGTTTTGACTGACCAACTGTCCAAAACACTGATATTATTGATTATTGATTATTATTATTGATATTTATTAAAATATTCAGTTTATTTTTAAACAAGACTAAAAAGCAGACATACGTTTGAGAAGTTGGAACTAGAGAATGGGGTGTTTTTTGCTTGAAAATAGTAGAAAAACAATTAATCAATTGTTCAAAGCTTTCAGTAGATCAACTAATTAATTAATTGACTAATTGTTTCAGCACTAGTATGTACATTTATTACAAAAATTATGTAAAATAGTTTGCTTGGTTGACTAAAGTAATCTTAAGTACATTAAGTCTACATCCTTTGTCCTATGTATCTATGTCTACTTTCTGTGTGTAATGACAAGTGGCGGCTGTTGCAGTGATGATGGATGGAGGTGTAGGACTGTGCTGTGTGTCACCCGCTCATGGGTTAACGGTCCGTGGCGGAACCAGATATAGAACAGAGAGATAAAGGCGGTACAGCATCCAGTCTGTCTGCCCCCGCTTGGTCCTGTTTATTGAATTATACATCAGTACAACCGCTGCCTCTTTTTGCTCTCCCCTCATCTCTGCTTAATTTGATCAGAGAATCTGCTGATGCAGTGTGTGCCCAGCTCATGTGAAACCAATTTAAAGCTACACATACAAATCTGGTGTCTCTTTTACACACGCACACACACACACAGACATGCACGCACGCATGCTGACAGACAGACAGACAGAAAGAGGGTGTGGTGTGTGTGCCATTTGTCAGAGATGTAAAGACCTTCTTCTAGAATTAATCTATCTGCATATATCTCGTCAGGTGATGTCCATATGTGATTCAGAGAGAGGTTTCTTAAACTCAGCTGGAAAATTTGGCAATGATTTTGAGTACAGCCATGTTTTACAAAAATGTATGTGCTTTGAAGGGTTGTGTATTTTCACAATACATGCAGATAAATATTGTGGCAACATCTAGAGGCTCATTGTCTTGCTGCCATGACAATGGATCAACAATTTTTTGGATGGAACAAGCTATGTTCGTATGCTAAGACCAGAGATGTAACTTCATCTAATTTACATAAGAACATGACTTTTGTCTCTGTCTACACGTAAAATTACAGAAAAATAAAAATCACATCAAATCAGATGCTTCACATACACAATCAGTAATGGCTGATCAACTGCAGCTATGAGTCAAACGACAGATTCACATTTCTTCTTATTATTAAAAACACTCACATTCCTATATCCAAATTGAAGCGTTTTTTATCTCTTGACTTGTCTCGGTTGTGAAGTGATTCTTGCAAAGGCCACTTTAATATCACTCCACTAGGCTCATTAAGAAACTGTGATATCTAGAGTTGTACAGTCCTGTCTCATTTAGTATTATAAAACACTGTGCGGTTTTAACCCAGCCCTCCTAGATCATATTTCTTTGTCTCACTGTTACCTGAAACAACACCCCAACAATGCAGCACTGTTTTCTCACATGCTGTTTACTGTCAGAACACCAGTTGAAAAAGCATTATCAATCTCTTCACAACCACTTTGGAGAGGAGAAACAATTACAATCTTAAAAAACTGTTTCAACATGGGCATGCAATTGTTGCTTTAGGATGGACTTGAAAAAATGTCTATCTATCCTGACTACAGTCACACTAGACGGAGAGAATGTAGGACACAGCAGGGATTACTGCAGCCGTACATAGAGGACACAGGGACACGTCACTCCAAAATAGACTTTGGGACATATGACAGAGTGAGATCTGATCTGCAACCGTTATGTGACGATGGTTTATAAATTCCCAACATTCTTCTAATTACTTAAAATTCCCCATATACAGTACGAGCAAAACCGCATCACAGGAAACATGTTCAAGTCCAACACCAGTTTCAATATACTGCTCTTACTGCTGTGACGTGATCTTGCTTACTGACATGTGACCATCTAATTTGAAGCTGTAATATCTAAGATTTTGGTTTATATAAATGTCTGTTAAGTCACTATGCTATCACTGAAGCAGGTGACTACATGGGGATTGAGCCTACTGCCCATTGATGAAAGTATTGCAATGTTTATACACTGTATCTCGCGGAAAAAAAATGTTGTATTAGTTTTCGGCCCATAGTATACACACACAAAATGGAACTCTGCACACAATTATGAAAACTTAAAGCTAATGTATCAATAACAAGACTCTAGACAATAGAAATAGAAATAGATTTATTCTATGCTCCAGATTCAAATCTACAGCACAATTCCATTTCTTTCATTCAAATACAAATTCTAAATCAACCAGGACTGAAGGACTGCTACTTTAAATCTTACACAACTACACACTTTGATTGTCATTGTTGGAAAATGGTTCTATACATGTGCTGTTTTTCAAAAATACTATTTCAACATATCTTAACACTAGAAAATGTTCCCATAACAATAACAAGTAGGATATGTGTTTCCTATGCCAGGGCTTTCCCACAGCCAAACTGCATGAAGTCTAGCCTAAAGCACTTTCTCCAGCCCACTGCCCGCACGGCCACGCCTCTCACACAACAAACTGATCGCCAGAGGAGTTTCAGGGACCCTGCTGCTGATACACATGGAGACCAGTGCCAACATAAACCCCGGAGGCTCTGGGCTGCTGCATCAGTGGAGAGCCTGTCCCCTCAGCACCAAATACCTGGATATGGTTCTTTCTGGAAGTTAAACAGACAAGTCACCATTTAGTGGAAACCTTTTAGAGAGAATGCCACGCATGAGTGATGCATATCTGTGACAGCTGAGACTTTAGCCTGTAGCAGTGGAATGGTTTATATTAAGAGAGGCCTGCATATACACTGCACTCAGAGTAGAAGTCTGTCATTCTTGATTGTTTAGCTGTGTGAAAACCTATAGTAATTTCTAGTTTTGTTAATTTGACATTGTTATCTTAAAATGTTTGTCTCAGCTTTTTCTGCAGGATAGTTGACTGTGAAGAGGAAACAATGACAGAAAGACAATTAAATGCAACCAACCTCCAATTCACTGGTACTTCCAAAACTCAGGCATGTGCAAAGATGTATGTGTCCACTTTCTTTTTTACATGCCCTGTGCAAGTAAATTGAATAGCTCTAATAAAACTGTTATTTATAAGTCAAGAGCAACATCAATTTGCTCATTTATAGAACAAATTGAAATGTTTCACATTTTTGTGGGAAAAATGTCAAATGTTAAAATTTGAGATAAACTGACAATGAGCTTTGATGTTTCTGCTGGTTTGTGTCAATCACACATTGATAATGACATTGATATGCAGATCAATAACGCAGACAAAAGCTTTCTAAAAATAAAATCGAGTGAAACAAACTGCAGCACTGAGCGCTAAAACACGAAGATAAATGGAAATAGGTCGAACTTCTCATATTTAAAAAACGCAACAGAAGTTGGGGTTGCAGCCACAGTTAAACTCATGACGTTATATTTGAAAAAGCTTTAACGGGAGAAATTTAATAAGACACCAATAAAGAATATGCTCAAAAGTCTCGTTAACGAATACCTGCACAGCAAGAGAGAACGAGACTACACGGAGGAGAATGCACGTGCACGGGGTCCGCACCAGTCAGTTGTTTCTGTTTGTTTTTAACAACAATTTAAAAACGTGAACTCCTGACAGCGAGAAACGTATTGGATGCTAAAAGATTATTACTTTAGAGAAAGTGACAAAAAACAGAGCTTGTGATTTTCATCGTTTCATTTGCATCTTTTTTTAAAAATTATTTTAAAGAAATGTTATTCTCTTCTTGGGTGAAGAGCGGCCGACATCACAGCGACAAGACACGAGTTACATCTCGAGTCATGATAAATGAGTTAATTATGCCGGAAAATAAGAGAGAGAGAGAGAGAGAGAGAGAGAGAGAGAGAGAGAGAGAGAGAGAGAGAGAGAGAGAGAGAGAGAGAGAGAGAGAGAGAGAGAGAGAGAGAGAAAAAGAGAGACAGAAAGAGAGAAAGAGAGAGAGAGAAATGTCAGTGTTGAATTAGCTGAATTAATCTGACATCCGCAGTTCAAAGAAGAAACATTTCAATAGGCCTATTGAATTATATGGCAATATGGATATTGCCATATAATTCATAATAAGACATGGCAATTTTTATAGGCCTATAGGCTACTAATATGTTCGGTCTTAATTATTGACTTGCGGGGTAGGCCTAGGCCTAAATTGAAAAACATTTCTGTTGTGTCACATTTAATATGATGGATATTTTCCTAATGTATTTACTTTCCTAACACCTACAAAAATCGATATTGACTTAAAGAGAAATAAAATAAGGCCGTGATTTGATTTACCGACCCACATAAAGGCCTCTTGTCTCCTTAAAGTAAGCTTTAATTCAGTTTTTTTTTTTTATCCAATGAAAGGCAAGGAATTGTTGGCGCTGCGTCGTTTTACAAAATTGAGAAAGCGAACGAGGCCAAGTATTTTAATGAGCATCGTAGACTTGATGGTTTCTAATTAATTTGATATTAAGAAGTAGCAGATTCTCAAATTGCAGGGTTGAAGGTTGTTTGCGGTGATTGGCTCTAATTCTCCATCATTATAAGTGGATACATCCGCACTGACAGACTCACTTCTCACATAACGTCCTGGTCAAACTGTTGAGGGTGTTTGGTTTAATATAGGTCTCTTAAACAAATACACAAAGAAAATATTTATATAGGCTGATATAAAAGCCTAACAGCGGTCGGCTTTAAGCACTGTTATTGGTCCAAATTACCGCCTTGATCCTTTCATTTACACTTCATTTTAAGGTCCTCTTTAAGACGTGTTAATAACGAAGTGTGGCTCCTGTGACAGAGATGGAAACAACGCTTTTTAAAAGGCTTTAAAGTTTGATATAAAGAAAAGTCAGATGTTAAGGTCTTCAGTCATGCGACAGCAGGAATCAAAGCCGACATATTCATCCTCTAATAGGCTACATTAAAGTCATGTGTCGTCCCCCGCGTGTTTACCAAAAAAGCTTTTCCCCTCCTGAGCTTGACCTCCCATTTCTACAGGCTGCATAATAGCGCAAGCTGGAGCTGGTGTGGGCCTTCTTCAGATGTGTGTGGAGCCTGAAGGTCGGAGTGCTGCGTGTGTGCGTGTGTGTGTGTGTGTGTGTGTGTGTTTCTTCTCCAGATAGGCTACTGAGGCGGCATTAGCTTGAGCAAGGCATTTCTTCCTACCCCGACAAACCTTCAGGGGGCTTTTAGCATTTGTTCAGTCTGCAGTCTCTGGAAAACATCTGATTCATTTTTTAACCAGTCCCAGATGCGGCAGCGTGAGAGTGTGTGTCTGAGCGCGTCAGAGTGAGTTTGTCAGTGCATGGGAATTTGGGGAGAATATCTGCTGTCTAAAGAAGGGGAGGGAAAGAAGAAGCGTGTGGATTTAAAAAAAAAAAAAAAAAAAACTTTTTTAGGTATGAACGCAGCGTGCGTCTCATACTGCGAGATGACCTCGATGGATTCATATTATAGCACGTCTACTGCGCAAGGTAGGGACCAGGCGAACCCGTTCAGGACTTTCCAGACTACTGAAACCAAATACAGCCCCACGTTCATTCCGGGTAAAGGACAGGCTTACGGAGAGAAGTCCCGGAGTCCGTTCCAGCCGGAGTGCCAGTCCTTGGATGGCGCTGAGGAGGGCTCCTTCAACAAATACCAGCTCTTCATGCAGCGACCGACGTGCAAAACTCCGCCCGAAGGAAGCAAGCTGCACCCGGACAGCGGACACAACGGGACGCTCATTCCCTGCTATGGTGAGTGCACATATGAGAGAGGCAAAAGTAGGGTACGACTATGTGAGGTATTGAGGTTAACGGAAATGCATTCAAAAAAGGATATTGGCAAGCAACAATGGAAATGAACTGTAGTGTGTAATAAACCTGATAGTAAAACGTGTGAGCGCAGAGCAGAGAAAACGAGATGGTAAACCCATGACTCCCATCAAGAAACCCATTTTTTAACTGAACGAAATTGTGTCTAAAAAATTTTTTATATAATGAAACAATTTTTTGTATCAATCAAACCTGGCAACTGTGAGGTAAGACGAGAAATAACAGAATTCCTTGCATAGGCCTACCTTAAAAGTCTTAAACCCATTTGACATTTAGATAACATTTGCATGTAATCAGTGCTTTAAGGAGAACTGGATTTAACCATTTATTGACAATAAACTAACTCCCTGAATGAATTTGAAATATAAGGCTACAGGGAAAGATTTCCCGCAAAAGCTGTAGTAATGTAGCGTTACCAAAACTTATTTCTTGAGGTTGAATCTTATTTTGAGTAGTTTGCTCAGACTGAGAGGTGAAGAAGGTATTTTAAAACTGTTTTGAATGAATGTTTGGCCTTTTGTATTTACCTCATAACTTTTTTAGCCACATCACTAAGTTTATAATTTCTTCCGGAAGCCGCAGCATCACTGTCACTGATCTCACGGGCCTACACAACTGCATGTGCTATTGACTACAGAAAGTCAAACTCTATTAACCATAGGCATAGGCTACATAAATTATTTGAATACTTAAATATCAACTAGGCAACTAACAGCCGGGGCAGGCGCGCACAAACTAAAAGTCCAAACGCTATGCGCCTAAAATGAAGAAATAAAGACTTCAACTGGTCTATATATTACGTAGTCCATTGTGTTTATTTTTTAGCACTAGTGGTTTTTGTTTTAACGACAAGAACTGATAACAACTTGCGCAACTATTTAAGGGGTTGTAGTCTACATTCATCCAGCTGTAGTTATAGGCCGAGTTTTCACAATTTGTCGACCACAATACAAAATGCAATGACGAAATTAAACATTTAGAGACAGCTCGGACGTCCTTAAAACGAATGATATACAGCTTCTGAGGATTCGTTGCACAAAAAATGTATCGTTTGAAGAAAACGACCCATTTTACTGTCCTTTTTATGAGACGTTGGGGCTTAAAATAAAAATAGAATCTCTCTTATTGAGCAGACGAAGTGGACTAGGGGTGACAACAGGTCCCCACGAGAGGGCTGATAGCCTAAAAAAAAAGAAATCCATTAGCCTACATGTAATTAATTAAGTTGGCAGAGGCTAATATATGCATGGTAATTGTACAATATATTATATATCCCACTAGAAAAACTACATTAAAAATAACGGTGCCTATATACTTCAGGTCCAGATGTTTATCATGATATAGATATTACAAAAGAACACATCTGGTATGTTCGTGGGTGAAACTTGTTGTTTAAAACTTATATATGCAGTAAACCAAACTTTAGACATTTTAATCTGCGATTCCTGCTTGAAACTAGACGCAGTGACTGGGAGAAAAGCAGTTCAGAAAAAGACTAAAAAATGGCAAACATTTAAATACAATACATGCTTATTGTATGCAGTAAATGTAAACATTAACAACTTAAATGGAACGGCCCTAATGCACACTGGGACCAATTACAGCCTGCTAAATAAATATTTTATTTGTGCAGTAGCCAGTACCACACTTTGCCAAAATACATCCACAAAATGCACAGTAATCTGTTTTCATGAGAAACAACTGGAGTCACTCCTTACATTAAGCTGATCTGTCACTTTTTTCTAGAGATTGGGAGCAACGCCTCCACACAGATTGGAGTCCCCCTGCACTGAAGTGAATTGATTTGGCAAGTGTATTGACAGAACCATTTAAACAACATCATTAAATGCAACATGCCTCCCTCAAGGAGAGCTCTGCAATGTTATAATTGAAAACGTTGCAGCCAGATGAAGGCATCATGGCCCTAGAGATGATGCTTTTGGCTTTTGCCAAAGCCTCAGGCGTCAACAGGCTTGTGCTGTTATGTGTGGTCCTAAATGGGAGATATGTTGCTCAAAGATGACTCTTTATCTCCATCATGATGACAAAGTCATGTCATACCCAAAGGGGATTTTCTGTGTGGCAACTTCAGCTACGGTACAACTGCAATGCTGTTTACACGTCAACCTAACATTTCTTATTTGTGTCATTCTGTTGTTGCATGCAAAACTGTGTTCGGGTACACCAAAAAGGAGAATAAAATGTGTATATAGGCTATGCTAAAATAACTGATAAGTTATTATTTACATTAAATAACACAAATAACAGAAGCAAGAGGTAAAGATGTGGATTGTTAAACCTGGTAAATAATGGGAAAAGAATTCCGGCGTATGCTCCATGATATTCACACCGCTTTTAACACTTTTCAATTTATAAAAAAAAAATATTTTTCCTTTTCTCCAATACCAGTAAGTAGGATTCAGCTGTGTTAAAACAATTTCCAAATGTAAGAGCTTTAAAACAATTGTAAAATTCAAATTAAGATGTTCTTGTACATTAGCAATTCTTGTTTTTCTGTTTAATCTCTAGTGTTTTGCAAGGTACCTGTTTTCACGTAATCACAACCAGATTTTTAAATGATGTTAATTGAAATGTGTCTCAGGAGGAGTGAATGAACCTATTTCTGCACAGTAGTGGCGAGGCGTGGTACGTTTGTTTCCCTGGGCCAATGTTAATCAGTGAGACTGTCCCACAGCGAGAATAGGGATGGAGCCGTCTACCTGCACACAGCGATAAATGAAATAAACCCCCTGGAGCTGATCGAGTGCTTAGGAATGCAGGTCAGCACTGCAGGAGAGGTCTGCATTAATCCAAGGCAGATGTGCATTACTGGCTCCTATAGTTATTATTCATACTCCCCAAACATCAGATCGCCAAAGCTACAGAGAGTCCCTGAGATGACAAAGTGGGACTGGTTTACATAACCCTGTCTCAGCGATACCGTGTACAAATAAGCAATGAGTCAGAAATGGACATCGAGATTGGGTAATGATTTGAGGGGCTCGGGAGAAATGAGAGGGTTTCTGGGAAAGCCGCACACGTGTGAGAATGCACTTTACTAAACTCTACAGCTTTGAGATCCATTGCATATATGAGTTTTTTCCGTTTTCATCCTTGATACAGATTGCTTTCTGCCATAGAGAAACCATAATGTTTTGTAAAAAACAAACTTATGATAAAAAGTACTATCACACTCTCTTTAGACATTTGAGGGAAGGTAATTGGAGCTGAGGCTGAATGTGAAATGTAGAAATCATTGTGTTTATAGGCCTGTAGTTGACACTGACGATGTACAATAGTGTTTATAGGAACACCGGTGATCACTAAAATTTGTTTATGACTCATCCTCTGTCTTTTCTCAAAATGACAGTTTAAAGCAATTTAAACATTTATAACATACAGCTTTGTCAATCTTTGTACTTTCAAACCACCCCTCTTCCCTTCAGCAGGATATTGAAGCATCCTGTGATATTAAAACATTTTTTTCAGCAAATGAAAACCAAAACAAGACCCCCCCGAAAACGTCCTGGCAGCGTTATAAAAGCCTCTTGTCAAAATATAGTACTCTAAGTACATGTTAAAAGGCCTGGGGAAGTGATGTCACAGGATATGCATGTACTGATGACTAACACATTGTGTCGACTTTAACAACAGGCCTGAATGACACCTGTGATCGTGTAGGCGTGTGTCTGTGAAGCAGAATAAATTAGAATATAGAATGAGAATGCTTGAAAGGATGAATACCTAGCTTGTTAAAATGTACTGGATTGTATAAATGTGTGACCCAGGAGGAGAAGTAGCCGCAATCTGCCTGGCATTGAATGAAAAACATTCAACTGTGAGTGTGTTGTTTCATGAGGCTTTATTTTACTGAGAGCTTGGTTAAAACTCCTCTTGTCGCCTCTCATATTTTTTGTCATGCTGTTATGTAGCAAACACAGCATGGTTTTGCCTTTTACTTTAAGGGGAAGCTAACTCCCATCCGCCCACCTGAGAACTGCACGCAGGCCAGATTGAAGAGATGCGTTGGAAACTTTAACCAGCTGGTGCACGTTTTCATGTGCGCCTTTCGTGTTGAAAATGGCGCCGTCTTTACCTTGAATTCCTTGATTCTTATCATGGATTAAATCTAACCTCTGCATAAATTCTTGAATAATGTAACCATCCTGCCCCACAGTATTATGTTTTGGTCAAAAGAGGGACATGAACACATGAAAAAAATGTTCCCTCAAGAAAGCCAACTATGACAGACTAAAAGTGGAAACTACCGGGCAACGCAGAAGTAGGAATGATCACTCTTGGGTCCGTGAGTAACGGTTCTTGTTCTCTTTCTGAGTTAGCTTTCAGAAGAGAGACACAGCTCATTTGGCTTGCGTGATATATATTTTTAATAAAAGCCAGGGCTCGAAAGTAACCTGAATCCTCATTGAGTGACACTGCCTGCACCACAAACTTTCTTTATGTTTTACTATAAAAAAAATACTTCCTAAGGACAGGATTTCAATATGATCTTTAGACAGTATAAATCTGGTCGATGACTACCGGAAGACAGGGAGAAGCTAGCGGATGATTGATTACATTATCTATAAGCATGTGATTTCAGTTCCTCATTTTAATTCCTTGTCTGCTTTTAACTGCATGTTTATCACTAAATCTAAACTTACTTGTAATATCGATAATACAGAACACAATCACAGCAATATAAAGAGGAGTCTGACAAATGGTTTCATCATGACCTTGAGAGGTTAATGCTTTAACTAATCGACTGCTGTATGTCATTAGGTTGAACATGCAATTTTTACCAAATTACACTTTTTCAACAAGCTCCACACGTTGTTTTCCCTTAAGACATTTTTTGTACTTCCACCACTACTTCCACAAAACCCTTAAAATCCCAAACTATTTTTGGAACTCTTTGATATGAGACAGTGACAGCCACGGCCCAAGGTTTTATTACTGTATGACAGTATTGAGGTCATGATCATGTCAATTTATCAGGAGCTGAGGCTGAACAGAAAGATCTTTTGGTTTCGCAGGGAATCTGCATTCCTGCATGAGCCGCTGGCATAGATCTCTCGTCGGGAACATCTGGGAGCCTCCCTTTCACTGAGGAAACAACAGTCAACATCAGGTCTTAGCCTCTGCTGCGGGAAAAATAATCCAGCGCAAAGCATGTCTGTGAACCAGCAATGAACGTAAAATTAATAGCCACCAAAGCCAGTAGAATATTTGCCTTTATTTCCATATAAGGTGTGATGAGTGGAGAGCCATTGTGGCAGACTGTTGTCAGCTTTGAGTGTTTTGAGAGAACAGTTTGGAGCACTCTGTTTAAAAGCATTCCCTTCCCTATTTAGTGTTTGGTCATTAACCCTTCCCCAGGTTACTAATTTATAGTGTTTCTTTTATTTGGCTTCACTTGACCCTCCCTGTCCCATTCCATAAAAACTGAGAGGGTGCCCTGTTGCTTTACAACCAGTTAAATTACACTTTGATGTTTTCTCTCTGTTTTCAGCAGTGATTAAATTGCTGACCCTAGTAAACATCTGACCTTGACTAACTGAAGGGGTCTGTGGCTTATCACAGAGTAACTTTGGCAAATTGCAGGATCATTGGGTGATATTGGCTGCATTCATATATATACACACACCTTGATGAATCTTGAAATGAGCAGTCAGAAACACATTCCTCCTAATGACATGAAAAAAAAAAACTGGAGCCAACACAGTGGAATCTTGGCTCACAAATGAAAGTGTGTGATAGCTATGTTCTCCAGAACAGCGTGCAGAAAAGACAGCTCAGCATACGTTTTTTGTTTTTTTTGGGTGCCTAAACTTAACTGTCATCGCCACGTTATGCTAACCTTTTCTGGCTAAACTAAACTTCCATGGCCCCTGAAAGGACCGCCAACAGGCTGTGCCTGTACCCGGCTTGCAGTCACCTATTAGTGGCTAAAGAACTGCTGTTGGTAGCCGGCATCCCGGAGCTCTGTAGAGGCATAATACAACCAGCAGCTGCCGCTCGGATTTTATCATTCAATGGTACAATGTGTTCACGTTACAGCGTTTTACTTAGATTAAAATACTTCTATTTTAGATATCAAATATATGGTCTATTGGTGAAGCATTGATCACTTTTAGGGGGGGAGATACGTTTAGTGTCCATCGGGGATTCAAATTATTCAGCAGAGGCAGGGATATATAGACCAGAAAGGGGAAAATCCCCTGCATCCCCCCTGGAAAATCGCTAAGACTAAGAACTTAAACATTTTCACCCACTATCCCACCATCTTTCCATCCCCTCATCTGTGTGCCCAGTGACACCCTTTGCCTTACAGGATGTATACTTGCTCAGAAGCATAACTGCATTTTCTCTAACAGATGCAAATACCAGGCAGGAACCTAGAGTTGACCTGTCTTACTTCCTAACATTGCAGCCATGCTCCTGCCCAGGGGTAGAAAGAAAATATTTTGCAGTGCATAAGCATTAGAGGCCAGTGCAGGGGTAGGTGATGTCAGAACATCTGCCTGCGCGGAGACTGTAAGAGGGTCTGACAGGTGGGCCACAGCGATATGAGGTCATGAACTCCAGCTGGGCGAGCTGTGTTGTTCCATTAGCGTCTCTGTCGGGGTAGGTCTGAGCCAGAGAGCAGGGGAGGGCTGCAGCAGTAACAAGACGATGGCTATTGACATCTCATTTTGTGACACACTAGCCATAGGCGTGGTAAGCCATGAAAACAAACATGCATGTTGCAGACGGCCACCGCCTTGCTTCATCACTCTAAAACTATTCAGTCATCTTACTAACCACTAAAACACTTGGCTCAGAGAGTCGCCAGTGCCACAAGGTGTCAACTCTCTTTCCCTCATTGCTCTGGGTTTCCAAGAATGGCAGGAGGCCGAATACTGACATTACTCATAACAAAAACGCAAAGTGACAAAGTAAAATGTGCATTAATCATCCTAAATCGGTCTCTGACACATATGTTGACAAGAATTGCTGGTGTTGCGTACAGTTCTAGTTGTGTAGAGGAGACCATTATGAGCTGCTTTCAGACCAATATAGTCAGGATGATGGGGCTCCCCTTGCCCAGTCACAGGAAAGTCAAACACAGAGGCTGACAGAACACACTGTTCTTACTGGCCCAAAACCAGAGCCCTTCAGCTTATTTATTCACACAGCTGTTTGTTTATTGAAGGAGAAGGGACAGCTTTCTTCATCTCCTAAAAGGAAACAAAAAAGCTAGCACGCGCTGACAGCAACAGAGCGGGGTCTGTCACAAAATGGACGCTCTCAAAATTAAAGGTGACAAATACAATGTTGTTTACATCTTAAGGGCAAGGCTGCAGGGCAAACGTGGTCGTACATAAAGGCCGCCATGCACGGCTCGTGATGGAGCAAGTTTTGAGTGGCTTCAGGTTTCAGGTAGCGTGATTGAGAGATGTGAGGGAGAGAGCTACAAGGGTTGTGTCACAGGTCACGCCAATGTGTAGTGACATAGCTTTCAAACAGAAAGACATTTCTTCTCTTATTGCAAACCGATAAGGCCTTTGAACCTTAAAATAAAACATAACAGAGGTGATGTAAGCTAAAAGTAAATGTCATTTCAGGTGGATGTAACCTGATGATGAGCAGATGCACTACCTGACTTAAACCTGAGGCACCATGGTTTTATTCCGCCACATTTAAAAAAAAGTATTGCTCTGCTGAATATTTGTAGAGCAGTAACTATAATTATAGAACTATTATTGACAACATGTGGCACTCTTTTTGCAGCACTAAGATTATCAGAAAGTTGATCATAATCCCTTTTTCAAAAATATGAAAGTAAGAACATTATTTACTATATGTGAAGCCACAGTTAAGTAAACTGTGGTTATTTTCATGCTTTATGTGAAAATCATAGAACGGCGCACTTCAACCGAAACCCAAACTGCTCAAATGTTGTTGTTGTTTTATTTGTTTTTTTTATGAGAACCACAGTGTAACGTCTAAACTTTAAAATCTCCAGTATGTTTCATAGGTTTTTTTAGAGTAGTACCATCAGAATTAAAAGGGACTCTTGCCCACAATGCAAATGGACAGTGTCTCATTTGACCCACGTCTTTCAAATAGCACACCTTCAGTGTGTAATGCAGGGGCTCTCTTAAAAAAGGCTTGAGTCCAAGAGGATACATTTTTTCAAACTTGGGTCCCTCCAGAGCCACAGAAGAAGAAATTAAATCATATATTAAATGTATTAACCGATTTCACTGGCAAAGTAGTATTGTGACAGGTAAACTAAAATTCATGTGTATAATTGGTGAAGTTCCCCTATAAAAGGACAAAATACACATTCACATTTTTGTGTCTTTCTTAATCTTCTTACAGGAAAAGACAACAGCGGCCTGACAGAGTCTGAGCTGACCCAGAGTGTCGACTCGTCTGGGATGGAAGGCAGCTATCTGAACCTAAAGGCACCTGGCGACAAGGGGCTGAGCGAGCGGCCGGGCTCTGACCTCTCGAGCCCTCTGGACAAAAGTGAGGCCGAGAGCAACAAAGGCAAGAAGAGACGCAATCGCACCACCTTCACCAGCTACCAGCTCGAGGAGCTGGAGAAGGTTTTCCAGAAGACACACTACCCAGATGTTTATGCCCGCGAGCAGCTGGCACTGAGGACAGACCTGACAGAGGCTCGTGTACAGGTGAGGACAGGGGAATAACACCAGGTTACACATGAAAAACTAAAGGTCATCTGATTTCCTCCTTGGCTTCAATCAAAATGATTACAGCCACTGGAGGGCTTTGTCACTTCATTCTAAACATACATGTTGCTCTGGGGAACTTGCTGAACACCAAATTCTGCTGTCTCCATGAGCTCTGTTGAATGACTCCAGTCCTTAAGGTTTGCGTGCTAATAATCACTCGGGGGAATGACAGAGAAAGCTGGGAGAGTTAAGACTGGCATGTTGACAAAGATTTCGGAGCAGCAGACAGCGAGGCCTATTGTTCTCCATCTCTCTTTCTGCCTGCCAGTTTTAGATGAGAGTGGGATGGGTGGGACTAAGGGAATACTCTGCTCTTAGCTCAGACTCTGCAGAAGGGTCAGAGGCCAAGGGTTTCTCCCCAGCACTACCATGTTCAAACTACTTTACCGCACAACTCCGAAGGCAGGGAGGGAAAACACATGGAGAGAAAAAAGAGTCATCAAAGCTATTTGGCAAGGATATAAAAAACACTTTGAGATGCCACTTTCAATTTCCACGCATGGCCCAAGACATAGTCAGGGACAGAAAACCTTGCCTAGTCCTTGTGGTGGTACAGTAAAAAAAGTACATTCATGCTGCGTTCACACAGACCCATCTATTCCCCAGATGAATATAATTAACTTTCTAACTTTCTTTCTTTGACAGGCACACAGCAGACTCTGTTGAGTCACTGTGAGGTTTGACCCATACTTCTAAAATCAGACCCTAAATGTGTACGCAATCAAGACTAAACCCCACAATTTTAACTGAAGGTCTATCAAGACAAAGTCCAGGGATATCCAATTGTTGAATACCAAGGGGCACTCGAAGCTTGGCAAGCAATAGAAAAATCCTTTTCATCTCCAAAACAACAGCCATTGAAAACCGGAGTACAGATGTTTTCTGCCAAAATGCCAATGTCAAGGTCCTACAGTTTCATCCTCAGTTTGATGATGAATGTATTCATAAAGTCAGGCTGCAGTTTTCCATAATCACATCTGTGACTTCTGCTGCCATTAGTTTATTTTGTACAATTAGCTCTGAACCTCAGACTTGAACTTCACCACACACCATTTTATGGAAAGGGAGGCTGTCTGTGAGTGACTGCTGAGGCAGTCTATCAATCGCGTGGTCCAGGATGACAGAGATGAGGTGAGACGGCTGAACTTCAAAGCTGCTTTTGGAGTTGTGCACTCTGCCCTCCCTTTCTCCCTCTTCCTCTCTCTCCGCCTGCTGGTTCTGGAGCATAAATAAAGCTCTTTAATGGCTCTGTAAGCTGCCTTTTGCTGTCAACGTCCTTAGCAATTACTGTATCACCACCAAGTACTTTGAGCTCCGAGAGCTCTAAGCCACCTTCCTTGCAGATGTCTGCTAGATGAAATAAAATTAATTTTAGGCTTCATATATTGGATGGGTCATTGTGGATAATTATGAGAAATAATAAAAATGATGTGTTAATTGAAATTTTGCTTCTAACAAACTTAGAAGTTGTGGAATAAGAGACATGAAGCTACAAAAGACACATCTGACTTCACAATGTTCCCCGAATGATCTCCGTGCCAAACTATTTGGCTTGGGTCTCCTTTCTACTGCCGTTCAAAGGCAAAGCAACGTAGAGCAAACCCTCTGTGAAACATGACACACTCAGTACCCAGAAGCCAAGACAAGGGGCATATATGTGCTCAGACAGTTTGCTTGTTTATAAAAAGGCTCCAGTAAGTGTGTGAGAGCGTCCAGGTTAAAAGAATGCATTGGTTAGTGACTGCCTTTGAGTTTTGTATATGACATGGTATGTTAATGCATGTGCTTTGTGTGTACACATTCAAATGTGTGTGCGCGCTTGGTCTGCCGCTCTCGTCTGCACGCCTTCAAAAGGTCAAAGAGGTTAGCTGCGGAAAGCCAAGGGCTTAGGCGTCAGGAAATTAAACATGAAATGAAAACAAGCTCCAGTTTGAACATTCTCCCATCTCACTTTCCAATATCCCCACTTCCCCTTGCTGACTTGAAAGGGAGGAGGGAGGAGAGAGACATGGAAAGAAGGGTCGGTGGTGGGGTGGGGAGGGGTGTGTGTGTGTGTGCTTCAACAGCGGGGTAGGAGGACAACAAAAGAGATGAAAAGTAGGAGTAAAGTTAGGTTATCTTGATCCATCAACTAATAAGTTGATAGCTTTGTAAATGATAAAACTTTATATTTTGAAAAGCAGTGTGGAGCTTTGAATACTTGTACCACATTAACTTTAGCCCTTACATTTGAGTCACAGAGCTAAGCATCTGATTTTCCATCAAATAAATTCCTGGTAATCTTTTAAAAACCAAGAAGGTTGTTTTACAACACTGAGCGGTTGTTAAAGTGTTCCCAGAATCTTAAGACTTCTAACAATCTGAATGAAAACATGTTGCATCAGCTGTATAATAAAAAATATGTTACCCGTTTCCTGAAACTGTGACAGTATTTCCTAATCCAGAAAGCCCGAAATGACATATGCCTTTAGTCTTTTGGAAAAAAAAGCAAAATGATAATATTGGAAAGAAACATCATAAAAAACAATATATAATACATTGTAATTAAGTTTTGATTTGTGTTCAAGTTGCACAAATTGAGCTACTCTTTGTTTTGATTAAGAAAAAAAAAGGGTGCAATTTGGGAAAATATTTTTTTATCCAGATTGTTAGAAAAGTCTTTGAGAATGCTTTTTTTTGGTAAATAATTTTTGAAATTTAGGAGTGCGTTTATTATTTAGGAAAATCAGATGCTTAACTCTCCGACCTAAATGTAATAATACCTTAGGCTTGATTAACCTCCGACAAATCAAACTGTGTCATAACTTTCTAAAACTATAACTATAAGTGAGTTTTACGCTCATGAGTCCATTCAGGGCCTTTTATGTTGAGGATCATGTTTGGAAACCTGGGATGTTATGAGCTCACATATCTAAAGAAGAAGAAAATGAAAGACATGACAAACCTTAAACAATAATAGACCACAAATCCTCAGGGGGAGCATTACATAGACTCAGAGCCCCCCTCTAAAACATATGATATAATTCAAAGGGCAAGAACCCCTCACCTTGACACTGAGGTTCAGCCACAACCTCAGATATCAGTTTACCAGTTAAGGGTGAGCTGTCCTCTAAACTCGCCAGCTGACCCGAAGAATGTCAGAGTCAGAAAACATTTCTTCACATCACTTTCTCGCAAAAACACAGTCTGCTATATGTGCCACACGAGGCCATATATGGTTCTCTTTGAAAATGAGCCGGCTAGTTGTATTATCCAGTCAGAAAACATATTTTTGTGCATATTGCAGGGCTGCTTATGGTTGGTTTTGTCTCATTTGATTAAATTCGCTGCTGCTCCAAAATAAATACTCAGTATGGGATCATATCTTTGTGGGACGCTGCTCATGTTTTACACTAAACTCTATTGTGTTTAAGTTAATTGAGAGAAATGGTGAGAGAGACATGAGGGGGGATTTGAAGAGGTTGACTGAAAGGAACTTGCATGTCAGGGACTGTGAAAACCACAAGCTGATTGGGCTGGGAATCAACCCACAATCCAAGTTCAAACCCCTGTGTCGAGGCAGGATAGCTCTCTCTTTTCTCTTTAAGAAGTCTCCCTTTCCCTCTTGGGAGAATAAGATTCAGACAACCAACAAAGGCTCACAAATAAACATGTGGAGACATCCAGTACACCCCCTCCCTTTGCTCCTCTACTCTCTTTCATAAAGATGTGAGAACACTTTGTAGAAAAAAGCTGAGCAAAAGTTACAACTGATTATATTTAGGAACTACAGAGATGGTTAGGAAAGGAGAAAACATGGAGAAATAAATGTGGCTGCCATTGGCTTTTACTGAAAATTAATGTAATAATATGGTCTTCATTGAAGTTATTTGATAGATGATTTCAGTCTGACTTTACCCATATTAAATGATTATTGTACATGAGTTATATCTAGGAAACTGACAGAATATTTTGACACTTACTTTCTAAATTATCATTTAAAAAAAATAAAAATAAATCTCTTAATCTATAAAAACATCCAGAGAGTCCACAAAACCCAAGGTGATATAATCAAAGGTCTTGTTTTGCCTGACCAACAATTCAAAACCCAAATATATTTAAGTAACTATGATAAAAACAAGCAAATGCATAACATTATTAAACATGTCCTCAAACCTTAACGACAGAAATGGTCCATTGTTGAGACTCCCAAATTGACATATACAGTATATAATCCGATGGCCAATCTGCACAAGCAGTGCATTCATGTTGGAGGCTAAGTTCAGTAGATGTCCAAATAGTTAATATTCAACCAATTGTAAAGCAATTTAACATTTTACGCAGTACTTAAAACTAAATAAATGGCATTAGAGGGGTAAAATACATCATCAAGTAAATTTTGTTTATATAGCCCAAAATAAAAAAACTGTAAATTTTCCTCAACAGGATTTACACTCTGTACAACATATGACACCCTCTATATTTACACCCTCAATTTGGATAATTAAAAAGTCCCCCGTTAACAAGGAAAAAAATAGGAAGAAATATCAGGCAGAACAGAGGAGGAATTCTTCTTCCAGGACAGACATGCAATAGTTGTGTATGCAGACATAAATTACCATAGGTAGAAGTGATTACATTATAGTGTTGAAAGGGAATACCAAGATTGCAGTAGAAATATTGCAGGAAATTTCTATCAGGATACAAATTAAACTTTTTTATAACAATCATAACAATCATTCTTTAAAAATGGCCTTTCAACCTTCTGTTCCACTTCCTCCGGTGCCTTTCACAGCTACAGTAGGGAGAAGTCAGCTATGTTCCCTGCACTTGGTCTGTCAATAGGTACTGAAAGTACAACCTTTTGCAGAGTAGAAACCTACTTTATAAGCTGCATCCAACACTTACTAATCCCAAGACAGACAAAGAAAAACATGCACTTGGTCAAAAGTTGAACTTTTGTTTCATGGATTATACAGAGGGATTCCCCACTGGATCCCACTGTGCCGACATGTGGGGGAGAGAACACCTCTCTCAGAGTGATTTATGAATGGCTACAGGCCCAGATGTGGATCTGTCGACGTTGGCAGCCTGAAGGGAGGCAGACGCCTGTGTATCAAAGGGAGGAGCTGATTCGTGCAGCACCAGGGGAGACTCACCATTTTCACATCAATAGCTCTGTGTGGATGGCACTTTAAAGACACGTCAAGTCTTAAAACCTGGGCCTGGACTTTCATGTGCTGCAGAATTTATTTGCTTCACAATCTTTATTTTATGTGGTTCAGTTACCTTGTCTTGCTGCGGGAAGAGGATGACCCTTGGTTTCTGCAAAAGAAATTACTTGGGTTGGCACGTTAAAGGAGATCTATGAGTGCTGCTTTTAAAATTATGTTTTATTTTTTATTTTTATGTTGGTAATGGCTGGTTTGTGTTTTCCTGATGGACTGTTGACTTTGCAGGTGTGGTTCCAGAATCGCAGAGCCAAGTGGAGGAAGAGGGAGCGTTATGGCCAGATGCAACAAGTCCGGACACACTTCTCAACCGCTTATGAGCTGCCTCTACTGACTCGGCCCGAGAACTATGCACAGGTAAAGGAAAATATGTGGTAGTCGACTCATTGAATTTTACTAAACACAGGTACTCGTGATCTGAGATAGCACAATCATAAATGGTTATGAGTATGGTTTGGTATGAAGCCTGCAAAAACTGAGTTTTCTAACCATATGGGAGAAACAGAAACAAGTTGCAAACACAGCACTGACATATTTACACACCCAGCAGTTACGGAGCAACATTTCCATTCATTTGGAGTCGTGTTTGTGGCCACCTGGTGAATGCAAGTCTAGTATTTAGCTCAGACTTTGGTCTCTTCCAACTTGTGAGGTAAAAAGAAAAAAAAAAACTTAAGCTGTTAAATGCTTCACTATGTCCACCAGCTCAACACTAACTGTGTCTGTCTGCTGTTTGGTGCAGAGCAGGTAGTGTACAGAGGGTTTTTAAAGTTTTTTTTGCTGAAACCAGCGTCCTGCTGCGAAAACACCACAATATGAGAGCAGCAAGAGTGAACCAAAACAGTTAAATTGAGGCCCGGACAGCAAAACAATGATTTGAAACTCGCTATAATGCGCCACAATGGGGTGAGCTGCAGATTGAGGAGCCGATTCTCTGTACATACATCACTACTAGCGACTTCTTTCAAATTGTCATCTGATTTTGTTATTTTTAAAAATAGCAATTCTAGCCACTTTAATTTATAATCCCTGCTCTTCTCCTCCAGATCCAGAACCCTTCGTGGATTGGGAGCAGCAGTGGAGCATCTCCAGTGCCGGGTTGCGTTGTGCCTTGTGACTCAGTCCCCTCCTGCATGCCGCCTCACCCTCACGGTCCCGGAGGAGTCTCTGACTTCCTGGGTGTGCCCGGTCCAGGGACCAGCCAAATGGGACAGACACATATGGGCAGCCTTTTTGGGGGTCCTGGGATGGGCGGGGGAATCAATGGCTATGATCTCAATCTTGATCCAGACCGCAAGTCTTCCAGCATAGCTGCGCTGCGTATGAAGGCCAAGGAACACAGTGCAGCCATCTCTTGGGCTACATGATGTCTCAGCCCAGTTCCACCCTGCCCCCATGGGCTTTTTCTGGAGCAGCCATCAGTGAGCGCTGTGTGTGTGTGCGGTGGGGGGGGGAGGAGTTTTCCTGAGAGCACTAATGACAACACAGGCCAAATGAACAGGGAGGACTGTGGAGATTACAGAGGCCATTAGAGCGGTCAACACAACCAAGATTATAACTGTGGTTGTGACAGTCAGCAGATGCTGAAAGTGAGAGAAATACCGAGGTGTGACTTAGAAGAAGATGTTACTGAGACGTGTTCATTCTCAAATCCTAGATCTCTCAGGTCTTATTTGAAATTTCGGGGTTTGTTCTATAATTCATAATAGTAATCAGTTTCAGAAAAATGAAATATGGTTTACAAAATAGTATCATAGAATGCAAAAATTCAGTGCCATAGCCAGCCATATCATAAAGCATTTTAATTTACAGAAGTAAGATTGGTTCACGTTTTAATTCCTTTAGCTTTTTTTTTTTTTAAACCACCCGTCCTGCCCCACTCCTTTTGTTTGTGTCAATTTAGAGTTGGCTCTCATATACTTGAGTTCAATTGCATATCAAAATCAGCCATTTTTAAAACAAGGCAAAGCTTGGATGGATACCAAGCTCTGAGAGTTTATCTGTCACTTGCCATTTGCAAACTCTCCTTTAAAGCAAACAATAATTGGTTACAAAAGAAAAACATTAAATTTGTTGAAGCCTGTGGTGGATAGTTTGTCCCTACAAAGAAGGACAGAGGTTGAATGCAGTAAGTGAACAGTAATTGAGCAGACCTGGCCTGTGCCAATTATTCTGGGATTGGCAGCAATTCCAAACCAACGTGTCATTTCCTCCCACAGGGGTGCCTCCACAGGTTCCCCTGCTAGGCTCAGGCCTCAGGTTACAGGAAACACTGTCTCCACTGGCAGACAAGGCGCAGAAATGCACAGCAGCAGCCTTCAACACCAACTAGCTACGCCAACTTCAATCAGCAACCAACAGCAATAGACACACTTAACTAGCATCAAAATGAGACGTCGGGGCCTGCAAACACCGCAGTACATCACAGCGTACACGGTGAGTACATTACTGCACACGCAGTTCCACACGCTGTTATAATCAATTCATCGTTAGATGTGGGCTCAGCACAGAGGACTCTTGAATTTGTAGCTCGCTCACAGAATCTGTCACATGCCAGAGACTGCAGGCCAAATCAGTGGCTCCAATCGTCCCGAAGAGCACCCCATCACGTTTAGGAAATGTGATGACTTTAGAGCTGGACTGCAGGAATGTGGTGAATACGTCCCGTGATTGCAGGGGTGTCTCTGTGTGTTATCCCGCCGGAATAGGCTTGTCACCAGAGCTGGGCTGCTGGCTGAGGCAAGAGACGGGCTTCATTAGTCTTTTAGCTGATCTTTCTCTGACGCCCACTGGGCTCCGTATCTGCTTTCTTTCCCAGGTAAGGATAATGGCAAGAGAGTCCATTTCTGCTCCTCAAAGCTGGATGATCATTGTAAGATATGAGTGCCCATTCCAGCCCTCTCACTTGAGAGAAGGACTGCAATTATCAACTATTTTCAGTATTGATAAGATCAATTGGTCAATTAATTGCTTGGAGTGTAAAATGCCAGAAAATTGTGAGGAAATGCTCAAAATCAATTAAGACCCAAACATGACTTCTTCACATCTTGTTTTGTTGCCCCAAAGCCCAAAAAATATTTAGTTTACTATCACATATGATAGAGAAAAGTGTATGTCTGGAACCAGATAATTTGCCATTTTTGCTTGAAAATATATTTAAAATGATTATGAATATAGTTGATTTAATGTTCTGTCTACCCTTTGTGTAGCTCTACAATTCTTCCTTTCAATTGTACAAAGAATTGCAAAGCTTTCCTATTTTCATATTTAGAAAAAAGCTTTAAAATCCATGTCATCCAGTGTTAAAATAGAATTTTGATGCCTTCAAATCAAACCCTTTCCTGTCAACAGCGGGTAAATGAGGTGACATCATGATGTTTACTTTGACATGAGAGTTTATGCTATTAATATATTCTACACAGAGGAGTTTACTGGCCGAACTTCAACAAATAGCATTGAATGAACAAACATCTCTAAAATTGAGAAAGGAAAAGATATTTTGAATTCACTTTAGACTTTGATAGATGTGAGGACTTAATGTTAAAAAATTATCAAACAATTTCAAGATAAAACAGAATGTGGTCACAAAATATATTGCAAGACTACATGTGACTGAAATCCTACTTTGTAGAGTTGAGTTTGTGTTCTCGCTGGTCCTCCCTCAGTTAACTCCTTTGCAGCTCCGTCCATGTTGATACTACTGAAATAAAACAATTGAAATCCATAGTTATGTTGTATTGCGTGAATGTGCTTGTACATTTGTTTTGCTTGTTTGTTGAATTATGGACCTCCAGAGATTAACCATTGAAGTATTGCAAAAAAAACTGTAAAATTATGTTTTGTGTGTTATTTTGGACATTTAAGTTGAAATTTCTTTCCAATTGTCTTATGGCTTTAAGCAGCATTTTGTATATTAATCAAGGATTTCTACTTTTGATTGTGACTTTGTATAATGTACCATTGCAATAAGTTATTGCACTTACAGTGTTGGAGAAGCTTTTTTTAATTTTTAACTTCCACTGGGACAGTGGTTTTCTTTGCTAAAGCCAGAGGTCTGTGGTTTTGTGACCCAACAGTTGAGAACTGTCTCCTAATTCTGTCTATATTTAGCAGCATGAACAGCATCACATCTGTTAAGGTGCTTGATATTCATTTGTACAGAAGTAACTTTCTGTTTCTGATGATGATGGTTTTGAAGTGATGTTGAAATAAATGAATCTCCAACAGTTGAATGAACCCTGAAAACCTACTTTCTTAGTTTCTTACTTCATCCTACATGATCACACCATATTTCTACACTGTGCGGAAAAACGATCTGTTGCCCTCTCCAGTACAGAGCTTTAAATTAACACACACACACACACACACACACACACACACACACACACACACACACACACACACACACACACACACACACACACACACACACACACACACACACACACACACACACACACACACACACACACACACACACACACACACACACACACACACACACACACACACACACACACACACAGTACTCAGCCTTCTTGAAGACCTTGAACGGAGTCCTGTATGGGGCTCCAGCGAGGGACTCCATAGTTCTGCTGGGGAATTCCAACGCACACATGGGCAATGATGCAGATACATGGAGAGGAGTGATTGGGAGGAACAGCCTCCCTGACCTAAACCAGAGTGGTTGTCTGTTATAGACAATCCATGACTAGCACAGAAGTCCAACAACAAACACCATGTTCAAGGATAGGGATGGTCATAAGTATACGTGGTACCAGATCACCATGTATCTGTGACTTTGATAGGTGCTTTATCATTTGTCATTAATATTATGCTTATGTAAAAAATGATCTAAAAACAAGTTTAGAAATATTTACCAACAAAAAAAAAAACTGAATAGACTCATACACTCAAATGCTGTTATGAAATGACAAAGTATTAATATAAACATCATGCATCAACAAGCTATAGAAATATTTAATGTATCACTGACTCAAGATCAATGATTGTGCATGTGGTTGAAGGTGGATGATACGTGATCCCATTCTTTTCCTTGCATCAGCAGCTTCCAGATGGGATGCTCTGCCCAAGACATCAGCCCCAGAGTTAAGCCTAATAGTTTGAAGGGACTTAAATACCTCCAGGTGGTCTTTGGCTAACAGTGTAGTTACGGCTGGGCTGAGAGAAAGCTGTCATGCAATACAGTATGCAACATAACAGATGTTCTTTGTTTTCTTTGCAACAAAACAGTCCTCAAAAAAACATCACTAATCACTTCAAACATCTTTCCAACACATCAAAAACAATGTCTGCAATCAATCCACCCTTTATTTCAAGCAACAACATAGGACAACTCTCACAGAAGACTAAGGGAAGGCATGGCCAGGCAAAAAAGAAAAGAAAAAGATAACCTCTGCCAATTCACATATTGCCATTACTGTGGTCTTTGCCCTATGAAGAATGTTGGAGCTCTTCCATTTCTGCTTGCTCCCAGTAACAATTACTGTCTTTTTTACAGTTGCGCAATGGTTTAACTGGAGCACTCGGTCCACACGAGAATGGGAAAACTCAAGAGAAGCCTGTTGTCCCCCACTAAAGCTTCCAGCTCCAGTCGAGGAACTGGAGATCATCAATAGGTCTGCAATGGAATGGTGGAAGAGGACTTGCTTAAGCGCAGGCTTGTGAATGTCAAAAAATACTTCTCAAATAGCCTTTTCCTCTTTTATGTCCATAATGTTAATAATAAAAGGGTAATAGCAATAAACCTTACTGAGAGAACTCTTCAAAAACAATGTTACAATGCACAATGACAACCCTGTAAATGTACCCTGTAAAACCGTGGTCATATTCTATATATGTTTTGTATGAAGTACATATCAACTGGTGCAACAGTATTGGAATTCTGTAGCAGAGAGAAATGAGCCATATCAGGTTTTAGCAACAGAGACAATACTTGTTGGACAAATTCAGTAAAAATATAGAATATCACCAGACTTCTCTTAATAACCGATGACAAGAAGTGATATTTAAATAAATTGAGCAAATTAAAAGGCTTAGGCCCCACTCATGACCCCAATGAGGACATCTGACACAGACTTAGTTCAATGGTTTTAACAGGACTGATGCAAGCAGAGCCAAATGACCAAACGGGCCACTAGTTAAAAGAGAGACATTCCCCCTGCCTCTACACTCCCCATCTGTCTAAAACACGGATAGATGAGATAAATAAACACTCACAGAGAGGAAGAAGAGCAGCCCACTGTGCCCCAAACAGCACTCATTAAATCTAATGGGTCACGCTGCTCCAGCCAGGCTCCACTGACATCCTTAATAGAAGGCTGCATGGTTAAGGGACCATGAAGACCATTAGGGCACTTCAAAGTTCACCCCACTACATTAGGGCCCTGCTGATATAGCATACAGGGGACAGATCCAATTCCTTATTCACTGCTTTATTTTTCCATTGGTTGGCCTGTCAATCAGCTTGCTCCATAAACAAGTTGATGCTTGAGCTGCTCATTAAAAGGCCATCGTTAGCAATGCCATTGCTGTAAATCAACGGGTATATCAGCTTTCAACAAAAAAAAAAATCTTATAGGTCATATTTTAGAGCTGACACTTTGGCTTAGACTGTTAAATGATCCCTTTGGTTTTAACATAAAGCTGCTGCTTGTACTGTAAATCAACTTTCTCCACTTACTTTTAGACCAACAAAGGGACTCGTATGAACTGTAGCGGACTATAGCCAAAGGGAAAGTGACAAGCAAGCTATTACTAAACAACAACAACAACTACTACTACTACTGCGTTTAGGTGACATCTTGTTGTAAATCAAAAGAGCCAGCAGAAGCGTAATATATTGATGCCGTCCGAGGGGAGAAAAAAGGCCGAGCAATCTCCTGCTGAGGTCATAAGTCCGCACTACAGCTGGGCTTTGCAGAGGAGCAGCGGTTGAAAAGGAAGAACACCACATTCATCACTTTGTCCGGTAAAACGTCCCTCATTACAAGCTGAGAATGCAAGGAAACAGCTCACATATAGCTAAACTTTTGACATACAGTACACAAGAAACCAATCCTAAACAGCTAAAATATACCACTGATCTAAGTAAAGTAGTGATGACTACTTTACTAACAAGATTTTCCAACCAAGTAAAGAAAAAAAACTGAAAAACAGCAAGAGACAGGATGGTATTGTATTATAGCTAAAATTAGTTTTTCTATGCACGATGTAGGTTTTGACTCAGAATGACAGGAATAAACTGAACCCAAAACTGTATTTGCATGTTGCCATGTCTCTGCATCAAAGGATCTAATAGGTCATTGTGTCTGCCACAGCAGGTAAGCGTAGGAGGAGGACTTGGCTCAGAGGCGAGATCAGAGTAGAGTTTTACTGCGAGAGGAGCATCAATTCCTTACTTTACCTAAGATCCTTCAATAATGAGATATGTGGCTTGGCCAGACCGTCCCAACTTATGTACAACTCAACTCTATTAACCAGACCAGTTTCACCTCTTTTGATGCTCATACAGTGAAGCACATCTGCAGTGTTGCAAATCCAGTGGTCGTAACTATTCAAAACGACTTTCATTAAAATATGGAGGACTAAATGGTCCTCTCCTTGTTCACTTAATATTTATGAGGCTAAAGTACATACTGTAAAAAGCCTCTGGGCTGCAAAGCCGTACTGGACCTCACAAACACTTGCAACCAAGCTATAAGGAAATGGAATGCTGCGGCAAAAAGAAAAAGCTAATTTGGCACAATCTGTCTGTACTTTGTTTGGTCATCACTCTCTTTGGCAACATCAGCAGGAACAAAGATTTTTGGCTACTCAAGTAGGTATGCGAGGTAACCAGTCCATCAGAACCACCATTCAGTAGTACATTAAATCTTTGGGAGGCGACTGCGTTAGTGTTGCTGAGACGTCCCATCTGTATTTTTTTCCTTTTAGCAAGTAACCACAATGGTTTTTGTCATGGTCTCAAGGCTTATTTGGATTGTGTGTTTGCAACAAAGATGTCAATGAAAAAAAAAACTGTATGCGGTGTGAAAAGAGGCTAGGAACCCCTGGTGTACAATCCAACCAAGTACTGCACTTATTGGGCACTGTTCAAGCGTAGAACCCAAACTCACAGCGAGACCTGAGTGAGTCGATCAGCGCAAGGATCTTCTCATGTTTGAGAAGGTATTAGCTTGCCTTGTTAATCTGTGGCCTGTCACTAATTTCTGCTCCATTTTCCCCATCAGCTGGCCACCAAACGGAAAATGCCCTGCCAGCTGCCTGACAGGCATCACTGTGGTCTGTAACCATGGAGACAGCTTCATGATGGCTCACATCATTCACTGACTCCCACTAATAAAACTCCAGTTTATTAGAATGGGGAAATGTCTAGTGTGGCTTTTTGACATGCTAACATAAACAGAGAGGGAAAGGATTTAAAGTGGCACTGACACATGGGTGGTTTGGGTCGGCTGAGGTGAACAGCACGGATTTAACCAATGGCTTAGTGCGTTAAATCAGCACTTTGTTGTAGGGCAGCAGTACTGTTAAAAGTAACAGGCATTTGTTAAAGCGCATTTTTGCAGAAGCATTACGTATAAAGATGAGATTGGTTAAGTTAATAAAAGCAGTTTTCTTTTTGTACTTACTAGAAACATCTGGTAAAATATAAATAATATGACTGATAAAACATGCTTCAACTGTCAGCTGGCATGTTGTAGCAATGAAATGACTCACCCTGTTGATTCTTCTAGTTATTTCTGTGCAACCCTTTAAAATTTAAGTCACACACTGAAATTGGCAGCCTGTTTACTGATTCCCTCCCAACACTCTTCAAGTTTGTTATCAGGCTGTGTTTCTAACCCCCCTCAACCTCTTTGCTCAAGAGCAGCATTTTGTCTCTTCTTTCTGTAATATGCTTTCAATTACGAATCTTGTGAATATGGGGGCGGCGAAGCATCCTTCTGATTTATTGTGCACTCTAAACCAGCCTTGTTCAGTGCATTTGCACATGAAGCCCTCCTGCTGCATAGCTCAAAGGTCAGACATACACAACAGTTGACCTCTTGCGGACTCATGTGCAACGGGTCACTCTGGACCTGATTGACAGGCAGATGACGGCTCAACAGCAAAGGCCACAGGGTGAGAAAATGTGGCGTGCAATGAGCAGCTAAGCGCTGCGTTAGCCTCCAGCTGTGAGGAAACTTTGTATCATAGAAACACAGGGGGAACAGAGAAAGTGGAAAAACACAAAGAGATAACTAATGAAGTGGCCTCGTACAGTTACTATCACTCGGCTGACGGCTGCCCGCAAACCATTTCTCTTCTCCTTTGTAACCATAGAGCACTTTGTGGTCTTCTCACATGGAATAGCTTGGGCTAGCTATTTGTAGTCATTATCTAAAACCAAATCCTGTGGACTGAAAACACATGCTCCACAAGTGAGTCACAGAGCACAAGAGATCTCTCGAGAAAGTCGTAATGCTCGGCCTGAGAAATGTCCCATCCCTACAGACTCATTTCCTGGCCTTTGCACCTCACTTCCGGTTTCATGCAGGATCATGGGTACCACACTGGGCATCACGGACGCTGCCCTGTTGAGTCTGAGGGCCACTGGTTCTGTGGGACTTAGTAGCTGTGGGCAATAGCAGCCAGTCATTCTATAACACTACAGCAAGGCTGTTGATGTGGGTTGCAACATTATTTGGTGTACTGTGTATTTTTTTTTGTATTTTCACAATGGGTTTTGTGGTCACGTCGCAGCAGATGTGAATCATCTGCCCCCGGTATGGTTTGTGTTGAACGGTCCTCAGGGGCTTCTCCGGGGCCTTTAACTCCCCACCGGACCTAACACCTTTCACACTAGATAAACACAACCCAAAAGGAGAAACGTAAGTTTTATGTTATAGGGTGGGTTATTACATGCAGGAAAAAGGACTCTCCAATTCCACTGAGAGACTAAGCACTTATAAATCATCAAGCAATGAAAGTTTCCTCTCCAAACGGGGGGCTAAAACAAACTAAACCCCTCAGCCCCATCCCTCGCTTTCTTCTCCCTTCTTTCTGGTAGGAATTTTTATGAGGAAAGAAGAGATGTAGTGGGGCAAGACTACACTAAAGCAAAGAGATAAATACTACAACATCAATCTTCTGCAGTGACCCCAAACTACAAAAAAAAACACCATTATTTTAAGGGATATTACAAAAGTTAAACAAATGGCAGTAGGAAGACTACAAATCCTATCCCTGTTACTTGTTGTTCAGTTTCTGCTCTTCCGTCAAGATTTTTTTACTATGGTGGGGATCTGAAAGCTTTTGCAAGGATGTGGTTGGTGGCCACAATTAAGATAGAAAATGCTGACATAATCAAAGATGCTTTGCTTACCACAAACTGTCAATTCATATAAACAAATTCAGAGCAGAATAAATCCTTCATTTTGGTGTTCTACAACAGCCTTAAATGTGGATGATTTAACAAACAGAAGAAAAACCCCACGGTATGATAACACACTGGTTGATTTTTGCCAGATTTTGAAATTCCACTGCTTTTCCATTTGATTTCAAGGGTCAAAATTTAATTCATTCATGCATCGTTATCCCAGAGGCAGAAGCAGAGATTATTACAAAATAGCTGTTACAATATGTGCCTGCAATGATGCCACCAGGATAGTTGCACACCTCAGGCTTGTGTTAATACCACTTGTATTTGATGTGACTAGAGTATCCATGAAGAGAGAAAACCAACAGGATCAGGAGCTGCTCATGCTGACCACCAGTAACACTTAGCAGCTGTTAAATACTCCTGATCCTGACCTGAACCAGTGCAGACACTTCAAATGGGAGGGAAGAGATGGTGGGGTCGGGGGCGCTCTGACACGACTGCTACTGGTGCTTACTTTCTGATCAGCAGGTCAAACACAAAATGTGTCTAAAATACCAAAGACACACTGTTTTAATTTGAGGGTCTAGCCTTCTAGTCATGTCAAATTTGCTTCAGTCAACAATTGGAGTTTGTAGGATAAAAATTTCCAACCTCTTGAGATTGAAGCTAATGTTCACAGAGGCAGTGAAAGGGGACCATGGAACAAATGCATATAGTTTGGTGTTAAATCATATTTGTGTAGAACATAGCATCATTCATTTCTCACTTTAACCTGTGAAAATGACGGTACTTGAGTTTTTAAATAAAAAAATAAAAAAGCTATACATATAACTACCTACACATTAAATAATGAATGAATACTTGCTAAATATCCTCAAGTAAACATCTATATAAAGTTGAGGCTTAGAAGAAAATATACATTTACAAGCAGTTAATGGATGTGTAGTAAGAATGCTAGCGCCCTCAGGTGGTAAATTATAGAATTGTCTCCCACTGCAAACTGGGCTGAATTCATCCTCCATCATTTTACATTGTATAGACATCTGGGGGAGTTACACTGTAAGAAGTAAGAACATCCGGGTTGTATTCCATCCTCGATGAGCAGATAATAGATAGTGAAATATGAGCCAGTCTGAAGACACTGATAAAAGTTATTGTACGTTTATTTTAAACTGAAAACAATGTATAGACCTAGTTTTGTGTGACGCTGTACAGGCACCTGAATTAACGATTCAGTTTGGTGTCGATTTACTTAACACCACCACTGGATACTGTTTTGTGGCCATTCTTGATTGCCCTCGGCGTGTATGGCACAGGAAACAGCAAATTTCTCTTTTTTTTTGAGGTGACTGTAATGAGCTCCTGTATATGGTAATGAGGGAGAGAAACTAAAAGAAGTCAGATGGCCGTTGTTCGGTTTACTTTGAGCTTAACAAGTATTCATACATTAGCAAAATTGTGTTTCTTAATAACCCTGTTTGGAAAATTGTAATCACATGTTCTGTTGTGTAGAAAACTTTGGTCATAGCTTTTTGAAGTTTCATCTTTACTATTATAGAACATAAAACATATGAATAAGATCCCTGAGAAACACAATGTACAATATTGAAGAGTCTGCGTTGAAAGTATAGTTAATTGTAATATTGTGTTAAAGGAAGTGCCTTAAGTAAAATTATTTTTGATGTTAATTAAGTTTCAAAACATGCACTGCCATATAATACAAAATATTATAAAAAGCAACACTGGGTATCCCTGCCCTTGATTTAACAGAATATTCACTGTGTTTACAGTCATGTTAGGTCATACTAGATAAATAAGTTACTTGTCTGGTCTTGAATGCACATTTTCTGTGTTTGTTAGAGAAAGTGCAAGAGATGAATCATATTTTCATTAACACTCTTTTCTGCCAGAAGCTACAGTCTGGGCCAAAACTACAAATTTAGGTTCTTTAGAGAGAGAAAAAAGGTAGAAGAATTAAGAGCTCCCTGATATGTACAAAATGTGACAGTTAAAAACAAAAGAATAATAAGCCTACAATGTTAGCCAATCAGTGACAGGGCAGGCTGTCCCAGAAATAACACCAGTGTTTCCATTCAGCGGTCACTTGCTGGCAAAAACATAGCCAATGTTTGGGTTGTGAACAATGTTGCAGATGAAACACTTTTTGGAAAGACATATTCCAGATCCCAGTTATTTTTTTTCTTCAGCTATTCTTTCACTCATCAGAGCTGATCAGCACCTTGAACCTGTAGATATCTCTACTGTTTTTTTAAGTTTGAAAAGAGTCCCAATCTACCCAGAATGCATAGCAAACAAGTCCTATTTTGAAGACAGCAAGATTAGACAGCTTTTTGCAAATGCAACTCAATGTATGCCATCGAGAAACCAACCGGAAACTGAATACAATTGAACATAGAAAGAATGCCTACAGATAAAGGAGTAAAACAAGCTCTAAAAGAACAGTGCAAGTGAGGTGTCCAGCCAGGGCAAATGATGGTAGGGCAACCAGGAAAGAGCGAATGAATAACGTCTGTTTTGAAGGCAAGCTATGTCCACCCCAAATCTTCATTAATAAAATCACATTTTTTCTTAATAAACAACTTACAATCAAATCCTTTTTGAAAATTGCAGGCACCTATTGACTAAATGTATTGAGGTCTAGTTCTTTTCTTTTAGTCTGCTTCACATGGTTAGTTTACTATATCTGATAGGAATCACAGAATTGTTCATGGCTGCTTATAGTTGCTGTTAGATTATGCATAGGCATATTTGTTGATCTCAATGAGGCTCAAGATCTGTCAATTAGCCTACTATATAGGCTAATGCATACGTTGGTATTTCATAGCCTAGGCCTACTTGTAAGTCAAGATAAGCAAACATAGCTTGAACTGGTTATTTATCAACCTTTATTGCTTAATGAATTAAATCATGACTTAATCGTGAACTGATCTCTCATCAAACATTAGACAGCAATTTCTGGCAAGAAAAACCTCAGTGGCTACTGAGCAACCAACCAGCTAGCCCCATCGTGACCTCAATGCTCTGTTCGTTGCAATCATAGACTGTTAAAATAAATCAATGGTTACATTCCATAGATATAAATTACGTAGCCTACGTAGTGATGAGGTCACACACTGCCAGGGCCGTTGAATACCTAACAAGCCAAACCAAAACAGAACTAGATGTAGAGTGAGTGAACATTACTTACATTCGGTGGCCAGAAACATGACTCCAGATGAATATTTATGTATTGCTCCGTGTGCACTGAATGTAAATAAAACATAAGCACGTGCACGCTAAGATGTTTACAACTCTTACCGGCGGAGGGGGAAACGGCGGCATCCATCTTGTTTTGACGTTTTTCTGCCTCCTATTGGCCCAAGATCAATCAGTTTTAAATTAATATGTGGATTTCGCATTTGTTCACCCATGCTGGTTGCAGCTGGAGTTAAGCCAGAATTAGTTATTCACTTTTAGCTGCACAAAAATAAAGACGTAATTTGTACGCAAATTCGCCATTTTGTGCTCAACCTATTTTGGTGCCGAGAGCATTGCAGCAGTCAGTCGCACCTGCTGGCACCTGATTTGAACCAATGCTGAAAAATACAAAAAAAACTGAGAAGGGAGGAGTTGTTAGACCACAGGTTCTAGACTCTATGTATTTATTTATTCCTCTATGTATTTACTATTTTACCCACTTGTCAAAATGTCTGTGACTGTTTGAAAATGTTCAGAAGGCCCAAGTAGTCCTACCTGCTGTAGTGAAAAAAATTGGACCTGGAGCTCAAGTGTCATATGTTTTTTTCCAGTTTAGAGTGTTAAACTACACCATTATTTCCACTTAAGATCTTAAAGTTTGGTAGGCTACAACCAACAATCAATGATGTATTGATGATGTCTATAGTCTTGTTATTATTTGTTAGATCAAGTGAAAGTGTGTCTTCTGTGAAACCACTCCATGTTTAGGGGGCATATTTTCTTTACAAACTGTTACTGCATCTTAATTATGTTCTGGTATACCCACACAGGCTGTCGCCTATGCCTTATTCCTTTTTACTGTATGCCTATGTTCACACACCATAGATTTATCTTGCAGGAAAAAAATATCAATATGCTAATTTGAGGTCAAATTGAGTTCAATATCACAATAACACCAAAGACCATTTATGGACCATAACCACATTTTAACATATTTGGCTTTTACTTCAAAGGTCAGAAAGGTGCAGCAGAGATGAATTTTTGATTTTAAAGACACCAATTACCAATGCCACATGGCTGCAGTGGAAAACTGTCTATTGATGACAAAGATATGACAAATATCTTTTATCTAGAAAATTGATCTCATTTCATATAGTCTGAAAATCATCTTAAAGCTAATTTTCGAAGAAGAAAAATAGCATGGCTTTTGTCTCTAATAATAAAATTAATTCAGACTGAAAAAAAACTTCTGTACCGTAGTGTTTCCATCAAACTACGATTCATTATGAGGATTATTTGCTGAACACAACATAAGGTTAATACATATAAAAGATTATCTGCAATTGTGCAATCATAAGAACAAAACCAAACCATAACACAAGTCATTTAGAATGCCATTTATGTCATTGACTTTTCAAGAATGTAATACAAATGCATACACATACATTTCACCACCTAAAACCACATTATAACCACTACTGCAATAAACATCACCATACAAATAGAAAAAAATCAGAAGTTGGCTTTAAAGCTTGAGAGGGGTCATGAAGAGCCACACACGCACATGCTCACAAACAAGTTCATATACGCGCACACACACACACACACACACACACACACACACACACACACACACACACACACACACACAGCTTATATAATACAGCAGAAGAGTGGCTCTAAAAAAGGCGTACGGAGGGAGTGTTACAGTATACAGTATAGACAGGAAAAAAGTAACAGCCAAAGTGTCTATAAAACACTTCTTTTTTCTTTCTTTTTTTTTTACAGTTAAGCCAACTTTACTTAATATAAATATTCTTCATCCAAAAGTCAGTGCAGTGCCTTCTGCTCAGGCTTCACCTGGTCCTCAGGCCTGGTCCACTTTCACCAGTCTGTGCTAGACCTGGTCCAAAAAATTACTGTATTCACTTAACACACAATTCCTTTTGCAACAGTTTTGTCTCTGATCTCCCACTTTCTCCATGGTTTATGTGTGTGTGTGTGTGTGAGTGTGTGTGTGTGTGTGAGTGTGTGTCTACATATGTTGTTTTTTTTTGCCACCCAGTACCTCAAAAGTCCAGCTGTGAAGTACAAGAGTTTCAGGGTTTGTTTTTCTACCAATTAGCCAATAGAAAAAGAGATCTACAAATTTACAAGTGTCCATTTGGTTCTTTTCTTCTAAATTCCCTTTTTCCTTAAAAGAAGTTCCCAGATGGAGCAGCTCTATTGGATTCCCCTAAAGAGACACATTGCAAAGACCATGGCAAAGAGCTGAGGAAAGGAAGAAAAAAAGAAATGATTAGCACACAGAAAAAAGATTTAGGATTAATTTTACAGAATTATGGCAAGCATTTGGAGCCTGAACAGCAGTGTATTACTACTGCTCTAGATTACCATTTTATTTAAAATTGGTTACACCCATATCTCAATACGAGCTTCCTTCTTTACACAACAACACTCAATGTGGACTAATCTGCAGACATAATCTAAATTTGCATTGCTTTGACACAAAATACATTCAATGATCACATTTTTCATATTTTATGTTTTGTTTTCTCACTTGTTTCTCTATTTACGGTCAAATAACTGACTAAGGTAAATTAGACTGCAGCATCTACACTGACACAGACATGAACCACTAATTGGGCCATACAAATACTGCCTACTCAGCTGCCAATCAATTTATTACAATTAAATCTTGGTTTATGCACAGTTAGACAACATTCAAAAATAAATAAATAAAATCACAGTGACAGTGTTTTGGCGTCATCAGTGCATTGTTGTTGTGAGACAAACTGTTGTGTTGAGCTGCATGTTGGTAAAGAAAACAGTGTCAAGAAAAAGTAAACTCTGACTGAGACTTGCGCGTAACCATAAAGTCTAATCTATGTTCATGTATCACCAAGTCCCACCACTAGATGGAGATCTTGCCATACAAAGAACTTTCAAACACACATTCAGGCATGTACCCTCTGCTTAATGCAGAATTGAATATTCACATTACTGGAAGGACAAAGAAACAGCTGCTTATGTGATGATTTCACTAAGAGAAAAAACCTTCATACCTCAATGGTCAGCACCACAATGGCAAGCGCTCCAGCCACATAGATGTACAGTTCAAAGTAGTCAACTACTGCAGAGTAACAGCCCTATGGACACACAAAGACATGATGCTCAGCAGAGAATCAATTGGTTATAAATTTGCAGAACTACAGAGACAATAAAGTAACATCACAGCTTTGAATCGAGTGAGGCTCTGAACAAAAGGCCTAGTTTAATGAGTGGAAAGCAGGGCCTCCAGCCTCACTGTCTTTTAATGAGGGCTATTTGTGTGAATGAACAGAAAGAGACACACATTGTGGACATCTCCCATTGTTCAAGTGGTTTGAAAAGTAACAGGTGGAGAGTGTGGTGAAAACCTTTTCCTATCAGCTTTTACTGTAATTAAATTTCACTTTGAGGCTTTCTTTACACACATGGAAGCAGATATGTGGATGTACATGTGTGCAATTGTGAAGCAGACCTCATTTTTAGATATTCATACTCTTATTATACTCTAATTGTTCACGTTTGCTCCACAAAAATCCCAATTTACCAATGTATGCACACATACACACACGCACACGCCCACGCCCACGCACAGACACACGCACACACACGCACAAACACACACACACACACACACACAAACACACACACACACAGACACACACGCTCAGATGCATACATGTACTGGTGTCTCCCCCACACACAGAGAAAGATGGCCTCCCATGACACCCAAAAGTACTAATCAGCCATGGAGGAGTCAGAATGTCCCTGGATGTCACCCCTCAGCTGTCTCCTGCTCTAATTAGGGCTGGAGGTGGTTTGGAAGGAGGGAGAAAGAGAGAGGGCAAGGAAGAGAGAAGATGTCGTGGTAAATGTCAGAAGTTACCTTGTTATTGCGGTACATCATATTGCCTGTTAAGCACTGCTCCTGGCCCATATAGGCCAACTCCCCAGCCTGACTGGCACGCTGGCAGCAGGCTTCTGGCACCATATGATATTGGTTGATCAGCCTGAACAGGCTGTCCTTAAAGTCCTCTGGGCTGTTCACTCCACAGCAGTCAAACTGGTGGGAGGAGAGGAGAAAACAGGAGAAAAAGGCCTTATTTCTGAGTGCCTATTTTGCACTGGTCTGTGGTCCAATTGTACGCAAGCACCAATCCAGCATGAATATTGACCTAAATGTCTAGGATTTTATCTATAAAATATAGCCCCCTGACGCCAGGCTGCAAAATTGACTGTCTCCGCAGACTGTTGGTGAAAGCATTGAGTTGGTAAAAGCTACAGTATGTAAGCTCTTTGCCATGTGTGCTGTGGCCTTACTGTAGTCATGATGGCATTCCACGTGGAGGTGAAGACGTCAGTGTTGTTGTAGCCCTGATAGTGTCTCTTCAGCTCCTTGGTGAAGTACTCTCTGGTCAGCTAAAAAAAAGTAGGCAGCGAGACTAAAGGTTAGTGTCACCACATGGATGATGTCTGTTTCTATCACATCAAAAAAAGTCACTGGACACAAGTGCGCTGATGAGGGAAATACTGAGGCAACTCACATGCTCCCGAAATATGAAGGCCAGGATGGCAGCAGCGAGCTCTGCTAAGAAGATGAGGAGGATGAGCATGAAGAACTGCAATAAGACAAAAGAAATATGAGCGAGTAAGAGAGAGAGGGTAGAAGAAGGTGGATGAGTGGCAGAAAAAGTGCATGTCAGTCAGTTAAAATCACATTCTGGCTGTGCCTGCTTCACTCAGCATTAACTATTCATGGGACTCGAGGCACTAAGGCAAGATCATTTTGTTCTTTTGGCTTTTGGTTTTAAGCATGACAGTCTAAAAAATGATAGAAAAATCAACACATCTGCACACAAACAAGATCAGTAACAGAACAACGTTTTAAATTTGTCAGCCAACTCACAAAGAGGAGCAGACACTTGTTTTCGCGGATGGCTCCACAGCAGCCAAGGAAGCCCAGAAGGAAGAGCATGCCTCCCATGCCCAGGATGATGTAGACACCAGTGAATAGCAGAGGGTTGGCTGCTACAATTTCCCTGAATCCTGTGGGGTCCACCAGTACCCACACTCCCACTCCCAGGAGGAAAGAGCCCCCCAGCTGAGGGAGAGAAAGGAAAGAAGATGCTAGTTTGGCAAAACAGAAATTGGCAGCATTTTAAAAATTAATAAGAACTCAGAGGATAGCTCGGTATCCCCAGTAGCACACAAAACATTCAAAAAGATGTCATATAATGGAAAATAGTTGTATACGTTTTTTCCAGGAAAACATGCTGGTGATGCAAATCTCTGACAGGTTGGGGGGAGAGTTGAGGACAGATAAAAGGCCGGGTATCTACAGAGCCACAATGCCTTTGTGGGGGGTGGGTAGAGATATCTACCCTGCTTCAACTAACCCCCTAACCTGCTAAAGAGATGCACAGCACTGCAGCCTCCATCCTCTCCCATTCTCCCTTTCAGCAAAACTCTATCTTCAGCCACCGTGGGGTGACTCATGTGATTAAGAAAAGAAGGTATTGAGGTAGGGGGTGGAAGAGATCTGAGCCTTACGCACTTCTACCATAAGCCCCTTCTTCCTGTCACAGGGAGAGACCTGTGCTTCTGCAAATGAACTGCTCTTCATGTCTGAGGCAGAGGTTATGGTGTGAGGAGAGAAGGTAGCCATTTTGAAAGCTCAGTGGGCTTGAAAAATGTTGTTGTGTTGCATACATGTGGAATGGTCATAGAGAGAGAGAGAGAAACACAAAGATGTCAGTGAAAAACAGTGTTTTTAAATTGAGTGATTCCAACCGTCAAGTTCATTCTTTGTTCTGCTAGATTACCCCGGCCTTGAACAACCACATCTGAGTAGAGTCTCTAAATGGTTTGGTTGCGCTTAATAAAGCAGAAAAAGAGACAACCTTTCTTACTCAGCCGCCCCCCCCCCCCCCCCCCCCCCCCCCTTTACAGGCTCAGACTAACAGGATTACCCTTGATTGTCTGATCAAGACTGATAAACTCAGGTGCCAGTCACAAACTCTTCATGGCAGAGTGTGCCTCAGATGTGTGTCAGCGCACTGAAATCTAATCAGAAGAGAATTTGATAGAATCAAGATTGCCTCCGTCTAATGAAATGCAAATGTGGCTCCAATAGTCAGGTGGGCAGGGGGCAGCCAGAAGCCCATCTCAATACATTAAATTGACACTAACTTCAGAGATAGCCAGATTAAGGGTCTTTAAAAAAAGAGATGAAAAAATACTTACAAAGATGAGGAAATTGAAGACAAACATGAGGTACTTGATGCAGCTGAGACAGTCACCCTCCATGGCTGTCCCCCGTACTGAAGCCTCTCCCTGCCCCTGAAAAAAGAAACATTAAAAAAAAAACATTAAAACGTGCCACTTAATGAATCCTCTAAAATGCTCACAGTATTCCCGTTCTCCTGCACTCTGGATAGGCTTTTAAATGAAACTGCCAAGAAAATAATACTCTGCTCACATTTTTAATGAGTTCTGTCACTCAAGCCCACAATACAGACTTAAAGGCCTGTCAGTTCATTTGGTCCAATTTCAGTTGAAAATCCTTGTATTATCCCTTTAGGTGTATGGTACCTTGGTAGTCTCTCAGCAATCTAACAAGTAACTACAAGTTGGGGCAACACAATGTATTCCCTACCTGACACAACTCATCTCCCCACACACTGTGACAACTTATGTAATTTTAAAACAGGTGGCCTAAATCCGTATAAGCACAACCTATCTCTGGACAGATAGGGTCCCTAGGTTCGGTGTGACTCCAGGGGCTGTCTATCTCAGAACATTTTAAGGATATGAGTTCTGACTGGGGCTCCATGCGTATTAACTGACAACGTATGGCCTTTACCATGGAGCTTCTTCTACTTAATGTTATGAGAAGCAGGATCCCTGCGCTCCCATCAGCCGAACCCTCTATCTGACACAAATACACTATCCCTGATGAAGGCCAGTCCCGGAGGCACTCCTGGTTAATGAACAACACTTCTCCTGCAACATGGGTGCCTCAGTATCAATGACCCTGTATACCTATATATATCTGATGCACCACAAAGCCATTATTGAAGTGTTTAACCTTCCAAAACTAGAAAGAAGACTTTCCCCTCAGGGAGGACAGGGATTGTCTAAGGAATCATATCCATGTAATCTGCAAAAACTAGTAGAAATAATATGTGGGCAGTTACAACTGCAGTCTCAGTAAAAGAAGAAAATTAATTATTTAGCAGAAATGAACAGTCACTCTTTGCTTTGTAGTTGTGATTATTAATTTTCTCTCCCATAGTGATAGCCAGGATTGAGGCTAAGTAACAAGCAGATTTAAAAGCAACTTCTCAGAAGAATTGTAAATATGGTTACACAACTAGGCAACTAGACACCTCTGATTGAAAAAAGCCTCCTTTTTACTTCTTTTGTCTGTACTTTGTAGTAGGCTTTTCAATGCCTGATGTGCTGTGAAATGACTCCTCTGGGTGATCTCTCTGCTTCTTTGAGGCAGTGGTGAAGCTTGGTGTATGATCGATGCCAGCTTTGATTTCTATCTGATCTTTGAAAGGGCTCTGCAGTCACTCAAAAGGAATTTTAGCCTTGACCCTTTCACCTCTTCCAACACAGAAATTCACACTACCAGGTGAAAAAAAAACCTAATCTCCGCCAAACCATTGTCTTTAACAATAACTGCTCAATTGCTTGCTGCAAATTATTATTACACACAGAAGTATGGCAACTGTGCGAATGAAACAGACATGACCCATGTCTTTTGTTGTCTGATTTTCTTTTATTGTGGTGTGATTGCACTGGTTTGTTTTTCGTCCTGCTTCTAATTTCAAGGTGCAATGAACTACTGAGTAAGATTTGTCTCATTGTTGGCCTATATAATTTACAGTGACAATAAAATTGAACAATACTAAAGATGTGAAGGCGTTTTTGTCTTCTGTTGGAGTGAGCTAACGTAGAATGATAACATTTCCTCCACTCCCCAGCCTAAAGGCTTATAATTGTTTTCCTCTCATTTCTTCCACAGACTCAAGGAAATTGATTTAGAGCTATGGTTTAACACCTCCTCTAAATCATCATAATGATATGCTTAGGTATTGATCACCCCCTTAGTGATACTCTGAGAGCAACCAGTAGCCTTATTGCCAGAGATTAATTCCCCCCCGCCCCTTTACTAGGGCCCACTGAAAGGCCTAATGAGGGCACAGGAGGTCTTAATTGGGATTTGCATGCATTACAGTCTTACTTGAAAAAAGGCACGGCCCTTTTCTCATCCCTCCACTGTTAGTCCTCGGCCCCTATGAAGAGTGCAAACTGTATTTATTGGAGCAGGGATGAAGAGGCGGGACGAGGAGGGGGAGGAATGGGAGAAAAGGGTTGGATGGAAAAACTCTCAGGGCTCAGCTCACATTTCATTCTCCATACAAAATGTCTGATTTCTCTTCCAGCTTCACCCTTTTGCTCTTCGCTCCCATTTCAGGGTCAAACCAACTGTCAGGTCTGGAGCCAATTTTCTTTTCTGCATTAAAATGCATTGGATGCTTAACAATGAAGTGGACTATATGGACCATTCCAGGCTCCAAATAACAAGCCTATGGTGCAAACCAGAAAAGTATAAATCAAACTGCCACAGAGACCCTGGAGAAAGTGCAGAGTAAACAAACTGGTGTATTCCCATGACTCCCATGGGATCGCAGGCCCTCATCGATCTCAGCCCAGCTGTTGTGATCACACCACTCAAGTCTCTCTGAATATTCTGCAGAGTAAATTATGTAGACAAGGGAAACAGGGTTCACGCCCCAGGAGTTTACAACAACACTGACAAATGACTACGAGATTAAAAGCAGATCCTCCTCAGGTGTGCTGCTTTGCTAAGCAAGAATTGTGTCAAGATAAGGAGTTGTGGGGTATTGTGTTTGTATAGCAAAAAACACCTGTTATAAAAATACACGATAAACAGCAGTAAGGAATATTGCATTTCTATATTTGCAGGCAATGTGTTTGTTAGCTGGAAATACTGTATGCATGTCCTCAATCTGACAATCTAAGTGGCAGTACTTGCCCTGAGGTATCCAGTAAATGCCAACTCCTCTACGTCTGCAGTGTCTAGTGTTACCGACATCATGAAATGCCACACTGCACTAAGATCCCATTGTTTACTCTTTTGGCAAAGACCGATCCACAGACAGCTCGGGCTGTGGAGCCAGGCATGGTTGAGTTTGATAGTGAATTAATGAGAAGTGATACTAAATCAAGTTCCCAGTACCGACAGAAGCCAAAGCTCTGTAATGAGGGCAAACCCATCTGACCTACATTCTTCTAAGTATGAAGGGAGGGAATTCTGACACATTGCTAAAGGCCTGTATTCATGCTCAACTCGGAAAACCTCGGATATCTTTGACCGTTGTCTACACTGTCAACCATGATGGTCATGTTAATGTACTGTGGTTAAAAGATAAGGAAGACATAGACTGAATTTAGAGCATTCCATATATAAATAGTACACCCTTGGGTGGTTCTCCTTGAAGTTGACACTTTCGGTACGATTAATGAAGTGAGTCCATATTCCCCTGTTTCACTGGCCACCACCCCGGACAAGTGGATCAGAACCCCCCCCCCCGATAACCAGCCAGTTCACTTTATCTGGAGCGTGAGTCTACATAACAAATAATCATTAATACTGAAACCCTGTTGAGACTATAAGGGTAGGAGCTTGACCCCTTTAAATGTCATTGACCCTTTAAATGATCACCTGCAGCTTAACCCTGGGGATGGCACATTTCGTCCTCTGGCTCCCTGATGCAGCTGGAGCAGGTGCGTTATTCCATCTACTGTATGCCATTCTAAAGCTCTCTCCGGAGTGCGCTAATACCCTCTGACAATGACACTAAGGGACCACACACACATGCCACATCAGCCTTTATCTCAATTAAAAACCCATTTTCATATCTTTCCATGATTTCCTAAATCAGCTGCAGCAAGTAAACACCCCAAAATCCGAATAAAGACAGTCTCCTCTGGTAGTGAGGCTCCCCTGAGGTGCACCATGTCCCTTAATGAACCTCCAATTAGGAGAGAATGAGCCCTGGGCTGTGCTGTCAAACTGAGGAGCTTTGAAGTGTACTGAATGCTAAGCAGCTATAGCACTGTATGTTGCTTTAGAGGGCATGCAGCTTGCAGACAACAGTGAACAACCACAAAGAGAAAGTGTACGAAAGAAGCTCAAAGGCACACAGTGTGTGGGTGTAGCTCACACAGAGAAGACAGTGTAGATATACAGCCGGGTTAGGAAGTTGAAGAAACTGGTTGGTCTTAATGTTGGTAAAATGCTCAGGTGGAGACATACAAATCCTCTAGCCTCAGGCAAGCTTAGCCTAATGAGTTTTTGCTATACATATATTAGAATGGTGAATATGATCAGCTTCTGCACATTACGGGCATTGCTAGTTCACCACAAAAAAGTAGGTAGTCTCTGATGAATTTGCTCTGCCTTGCAAAGCCATTTATCATTTCCATCCATTGTTGCAATACGTGCAGTGAATCTAAACCAGTTCTTATCTGAGCCTGAGAGTGGCGCTCTCCTGACCCATTCAGTTTGGAAATGAGATTGTGTGAAACCCCTGAGGACAGAAGTCCTCTGACCAGGCAGCTGACACACTCCTGAACAAAAGGCTGATTAACTAGAGAAGACTCCCAAAATGAACACATGCACAGTCAGAAACTCACTGACCATGTGTTGTCAACAGCACTGTAGGCCGCATTCTTGACATCCCAGCTGCTCACACATCCAGCTGTTAGTTTAGCACTAACAGTTGCTCATACTCCTACAGAGAAATCGATTACCAAGCTCCTTAGATAAGAAAGATTGGACGGGGGAAGGGCATTGTTAGCTTCTTGGTTAACTAGAGCAGAGGACATGTGATTGAGCTAAGCAGATTTTGGGTTCTATTAAACACTAGTGTGTGTGTGTGTGTGTGTGAGATCCTTGCTCTCTCAAAGCAGGGATTCTCACTTATTTGTGTTGGCACCTCTATCTGGCTGAGTGAAGATACAAACTGGCTGCGCAGGGCTGGATCAATACCAGGCCCATGGCACATAGTCAATGATGCATTGATCCCCTGAAGTTCCAGCATTTAGTCCACTGGTTGTCTGGCAGTAAGGGCATGAGGTGGCAGCTCACAATGAACAATAAACACTTCTGCATCTAACTGCCTGGTAGGACTCAGCGCAGGCTTTTCCAAGCGGGTGCTTTGCAGCATGACACATTGCCATTGGGATTTTCCACAAAAATTTGTTATAACTCAATTCAAAACTAAATGCTCAATGATTACGGTAACAACAAAAGCGGGAATTGTTTTCCTGCAAACCTACTTGTACTTGTGCCTTCTTTTCTGCAAGTTTCCACAATGTTAGTCAAGATCTTCTTATTATGTCAGGGTCATGAGGAGGGCAATACATATTAGTTTGACAAAAAGTTTGCAAAACCAATCAATGATCTCCCCAACTCTAGCTTGACCAGTGTTTGACCCTCAGAAAAATCTCCATGTAAAGAGTTTGCATCACAGATGGCCTGGGCAGAAGTAAACAACGGAAGATTTAAGGAAAGACTACACTTTCGGCCTCAGGGGACTAAACACCAAAAAACTGCTTATAAGTCCAAATATAACCAAATCCTGACAATGGACAGAAATATGAAGGTACGATGAAACAAATAATCAGAGTTGTGACTTCCTTACGGCTCAAATACACATTTTTGTGAATTCCTTTGTGGTTGTCTTTAACATACATTGGAATCTATCCAGCCCTCCAATACGGACGCTGGTCTCCACGGCAACCAGGCTATGTGGGGAGAGTGGCCTTTGTCTGCAGAGCAGTGTTTGGCATCTCCCCTTAGCACCAGTTCCTGTTAGAAAACAAAGGGGAACAGAGCCGAGCACTTTACAACAGCTTGGGCAGTCATTTGTCTAATGAGCGATCACTCACACCCTGTTGTAAGGCCATATGTTAGTTTAAATACAGCTAGTTCACTTGTGTGGAAAGCATATAAGCTTTTTCATCACTTACTGATGACTGCTTGTAGCATATACACACACATTTGAACCCTTATATACTCAGCTGAAGTTCAAGAAAAACAGCAAAAGTACCAGTGTAACCTAATTTGTGTTACAGGCTGGAGTTTTAAACGCAATGCAAAGATTAAAACAAATGCCTTGAGGAAAAAGCGTGTGAATGTTTGTGCCTTAGATGAAAGAGATATCCACGTATATTGGAGGCCTCTTGCAAATAAGAACTTCGTAGAAAAAAAACAGTGTGTGTTAATGCCTGTGAAAATTCATGATTCTGTGATCTTGCCTTGTAATTTGCTTCAGCAGAAGCACCTTGTACTGAATGTGGTTATTAATGTAACTCTGTGACTGTGAGACTATGTGACCATGGAGAAATGCATGCCTACTTGAAGCCTTTATTACATACCTTAAAAGGATAATTTTGATTTATTACTGGATTTACTAGACTGGAGCTTTTAATTACTAACTCCAACTAACCACAATCTCACTCAGGAGATGTAGTTTGCCCAGTTGCAAATGTGGATGCTAAGGTTCAAATTTCCAAGTTCTGATGAGGTTGTTTTGTCAACTCTAAGGTAAAGAATGGACATTAATCTCAAATCCTCATCCAACATGGACAAGAACTGTGAAAATCCAACTTTTGAGGTCAACTGCATGTTCAAAAGCTTAGGAACAGCTATTAGATGGACCTTTTGGGGAGGTTGTTTTGTACTACAGTTTCCAGAAGGTCAAGAGTTAAAGGAGAATTCCAGCCAATTTTCTCAAAAATAGGTAATTGAGCATTGTAGTAGTTATGACCGTATCAGTAACAATCTAATTACATGGAATTACCTATTTTTGAGGAGGATATAAACTGCAATTTGTCACCACAAAGGCAAGACACCAACCACACCACCAGGCCCTCTGGGAATTGTTGTTGGCTGAGGCCAGAAAGTAAGGGACAAAAGCTGCCTGCCCGGCTAAGGGAACTAGCACACAGATCGATTATACCAAGCCTCTTACTCAACTATAGATAGATTGATAACACACAAAATGGATGAGCTAAAAATGCACAAGGAACTGCTGCGTTATGATTTTTTTTTTTTTTTTTTAAAGATTATTTTGGGGCATTTTAGGCCTTTAATGACAGGACAGCTGAGGATATGAAAGGGGAGAGAGAGGGGGAGTGACATGCAGCAAAGGGCCGCAGGCTGGACTCGAACCCGGGCCGGCTGCGTCAAGGAGTTAACCTCTATACATGGGCACCCGCTCTAACCACTGAGCTATCTGGGTGCCCGCGTTATGATTTTCACAAAAGCCTGGCAGAACACACTTATCACTAGCAGCTAATAGCTAATAACGGCAGTGAAGGCTAGCTGTGGTCATGGCTGTCTGCTGGAATTTCAGTTGTAGCCGAAAAAGTAAGCTAACAGTGTGCAGATCGTGTGTGTTAAGAGAAGAGCGGACGCAGAGATATTCATGGAGTTGTTCACAAGGAAAAAGCTTATCGTAGAGTATCGTAACTAGGAGAATATAGCAGATGTACAACACACGGAAGAGCCTTTTGAGTTTTATGGTCGTCCTTATTTATTCAAACCCGAGACAAAGACAAAGAACTTGCCTCATAAAAGTTGGAAAGAACCAGACAGAGGTGCAACAAGGAAACAACAGCTCTTCTTTTCACCGTGTGTGTTTAGCTCTCCGTTTTAGCTACAGAGTGAGACATCACACTTCTATTCCATCTTTGTTGGGAGTCACACACGTTTGTCACGGAAGTAAAGGCTGGACTACGATAGACCTGTTTAGAGCAGTTTGTGAACAGTGTTTTCTATTGGATATGGTAAGTCCCCTTTGCGTGGACTTTGGGCTTTTTCACTTTCTAAACCTATAATGTGCACAAAAAAAGATATACAACACAATAAAGGAAAGGGAAAAAGCCAAAAAGCATAATATGAGCACTTTAAAAAATGAAAAAGAATCTGGTTATAATCGTAAATGACACTTGCATATGTCTGCTTGGCTGCTTTTTGGTTATGTGCTATGACTGATTACAGCTGATGTGTCTGGGTCTAAACTCCCCTTTAACCTTTCAATCTATACATGTCTGCTGCTCAGCCGTGCCTGGAATACTAATATTACAAATACCAATGCAAATCAGAAGCTAACAAAGACCAGTGCTGGCCTTCTGTGGCAGGTAAAGGACAAAAGCACTTGTCTGCCTCTTCGCACGACCCGATGCTGCACCAGCTCTCACCAGCACCGCGCCTCCTGTTGACAGCAACAATGGCTTTGAGGCTGTGCTGTCAGTATCTTACTGAAGAGTCTGTCAACAAGCTCTTTCTGCTGTTTCTCTCGCTGGTTTAACATGTGTCTGCTAGAGTGGATTCACTGCTGGATTTGGTAGAAATCATTCATTGCAACACCCCCATATTACAGATGCTGAGGGAAAACTAAGGTCCGAAATGTGTTTCCCACTGAAGATAAAAGTTTTGGGCATGTGTGCTTTATTTATAGATAAAATAATACCATACCATGTGTATCGGTTTTTGCCTCTCCTTTGTTCAGGTGACGCTGATGACTTCTCTCGGTTCTCTCTCCTCTCCTGTTTTCATGGGCTGTTGGACAGAAGCACAGAGGAAGAAGCAGAGGTCAGGACTGAGCTAATGAAATTAATAAACTGGCACCGGACAGAAGACAGAAAAGTGGCCCATTTGTCTTAGTGTGTGCATTTCCTTTAAGCAGAATGAGACGACGCTTCAAGAAAATGCAGAAATATTCTAGGACACTTAAAATGACAGAGTTGGCATTTATTATGTATGAAGCCCTTGCTTCCAGCAGCAAGCTTATTTAAGACTACATCAGTGTTTTATGTGTGAATGTTTCACTTCTAAGCTGGAAGCAAAACTAACAAGAAAAGAATAAAATAAAAGGTACTACATTTAATAGTGCCCTGTCCAGCCCTGTGTTCTGGGCAGGTTAATGTTTAATATCTGCCTTGAGGTATTTAAATGTGTGCATCTTGTCACTTAATTATCTTTTATTAGAAGACCCATCTCACAACAGTCTCCTCATCCAGCTTCGGATGTCACCTTGTTTGGTATCTGAACTCATGCATTATTATCCACTGAAAGAATACCTTGCTTTCTTACCTGCTGGCTTGAACGGTCAGTGAACGATACATTTCCTAACAACTGTGTCTAATGAGCATTAATGCTTTAAACATTTTCCCTGTTTCTGAACTGCTTTGCCGCAAGTGTCTCCCAGCTGAAATGAACAATATACCAATACAAGCCATAAAACTGCTGGTATTCCAACCTCAATGTGCAAAAATAGTTAGCAGTATGGTTCTGCATGGCAATACTTTGGAGCCAGTTTCAAAGCACTGGCACAGACAACTGCAGCATCAAATATAGCAAGAGCTGCCTACGGAGGCATGAACAGCATGCAGCTCTTGCCACATTAGATGTTGAAATACAGACAGGGCATTCTCAGTCTGACAGGGGTTGGGGATGGAGAATATCCCAGGAGTATTCTGGCTGGTAGAGCCAGCCACATCATCCTGCCGACACACCATATTGCCAGCAGACATCCGAATCACCAGGATGCAGAACCTAACAGACAGTGACAGCAACACACAATCCTACATACACAATACAAGGGCTCTGATTACATCTAGAAAAGGCAATCAAAACCTTGGTGAGGAAATAGACAAATCTGAGAAGTGGTAAGATGCACTGGAATGATACACTCCCTTATCACAGAGCCATGCATTCTGAAGCACAAGCTCAGTGAATCAATAACATCTCCACAGTGGCTACACATGCAAGGGAAGCCAAAGGATGGAACCTGTTTGATACAATCATTTACAACATGTTCATCATATGGCTTAGCAAACGTATCCCCAGGCAATACCACACTGTAATCCTTTTCCATTTTGTTTCAGTCTATTACAAGAGCACCAGATAGGTAAATAAGTGCCATCCTCATGTCTGTAATCTGGTACTGAGCAGTAGAGTGGTCAAATTTTACCCTGAAGCCTGTTGCAGAGGTGTCTCTCCTGAACCCATTTAGAGAGCTATTAGCTGTTGGAGAGCAAGAGTGGTGAGGGCCTGCATTATTTGTTGGTTTCCATGGAAACCATTTCACTGGAAAATGGAGCACCAATAGGATCGCAGAGCCTCACTGAATCGGTTATGGGGGTGAGAAGAGAGATCAGCGCAGACGGCTGAGAAAGCACAACAATAGGACAAACCCTCAAGGGAGACTGAAAAGGCCAGGCCGCTGAGGGTCCAACAAAGCGGGGAAGGACTCAACACTGGAGAAAAGGTTTCATCTACATCTGCTCAATAGCTTTCCTTATAAATATATCTCTCTCTCGTCAACTAGTCATTAACATTTAAGCTCACGAGCACTTTGGGCAATTTGCACATCAAGGCAGCTACTAATTGATTAACCCTTGCTGATATTTCAGGCTCTGACAATATTATTGCGTCACTAACATCTATGCAGACAGTAGCACATTTTAAATTATGTGCTTCCACATACATTATGTACTCTAGTTATCCCCCCAGTCCAATTTACAAAAGAGATGGCAGAGGAAACTGCAGTAGCCATAAGGAGGAATAAAAGAGTCAGTATGCTTTAAATAAACTGCTCCTCCGATCGTCAAAGAGTGTCCAACTTTGGACATTGGGGGATGCAGACCCAAGCTGGACCAGGTCCAAATTATACTCAGTCTAATCAGTTTGGGTTGGGTCTCTAAAGGTCTCGAGTCTGTTTGTAAGGACTTCAGATACCCAGGTAGATCATATGATCATATGGTACATTATAATCATGCAAGATCTTAGGAAATCAGAAGACTATTAAAATGATTTATGCTATTAAATGACAATAGTTTTTTAGAATTTGATTCACTGATAATACATAGGATCAGAAAATGACTTTTCTTGCAGAATGTTTTGTTGTTGATGCAGGTGTTGAAAATAGGACTCCCAGCTGCTGCAGAGCGGTGTTCGGGTTGTATTTGGAATTCTTGGTCTGATTACCCTCAGGTCTTCTCAGGTTGGGTCTGACTCTACTCATTAGAGTAGAAGGATTTCAACTTCTCTCTTAATCCCTAATTTTTACTCTTCGCACACTACTTTGTAGGTGTACAAGTGAAACACCCTGATGAGAGACAGCGTGCATGGTTATCTCAATTTGTACGACATTTTGTTTCTTGCCCCTCTGACCGCAGGCTTTTTTCTTGGGTGGCTGTTTGCAACAGCCATGAACATATTTGCATTCAAATGTAATCTAAAAACATGTGGCCCAAACTTTTGTTTCAAGCATACCCCAACCTTTACTATACTGTACATGCACTATTGGCTAGAGACTTTTCTTTTATGTTTTCTCTTCCATAGGTCTCTTCATCCTGCCAGTCCACTGGCCACACCTTGACTGATTTGTCAGAGGTCAGAGAACAGCAGGGAGTTTGATCAGCAACACTTCCTCTGGGAAAAGGAAGTGGGCAGGAAAACAGAGTACAATTCTTCCATCTACAACTCACACTGTTTGACCTCAATTTCTCACAAGTGTTGATAAAAGCACACCTTTAAGCTGTAGCGGCAACTGCAAATTGGGAGATGAGGACCGTATGGGTCATTTTACGCCTTGAATCAAACCTTTAAAAAAACTCTCTAAAAAGTCTACAGCTCTAAATGTCAGCTCTCCCTGGTGAACTTTAAGCAAGTCCAAGTCCATGTAAGACATGGGATAATATGAAAGCAATGAGAAAGATGGTAATTGCCGGAAGCCATATATACAATAAGAGGGCAAAACTGAGGCAGAATTATCGCTTTAGTTACCCCATCTGGATTTATTGATCAAACAGTGTGAGTCAACCACTTGAGATAAAGATAAACCACCACAATGGAGAAACAGCCCCACTCTGATCAGAGGGCATCATTCAGTTAATCACTCACTTTTGCCTCTCTAGCCACAGCTGCTAACCCAAAGTTTTCTTTGTTCCCCGCACTACGGTGGGTGCTCTCGGGTTACACACCGAGTAAAAAGGTATTCACTCATTTACCGGATACAACTATTCTAGCTAAAGAAGCAGATTAAACTCATTATGCATTCATTCTGTGTTTTGTAATTGTTTTGTGCTAAATGAAAACCTGATAAGAATGCAGCCCCTGGAAACGCGTTGGGTGCTATTTTGATGTGTGATGAAAGCTGACACTGTGTCCACCTCTTTGGTAAGTCAGCGACAAACATTAGCCCGGCCTCCTCTCTTTGTTGCAGATTTCTCAGACAGAAGCCGTATCTTTCGTTTCTACAAAGATGCCCTCATAAAAGAACTGTGAATTCCTTTCAAACTTCTTCAATCTGCTTCTATAATTACAAAACATCAACTTCTCTCTAGTGACACCATGATGAAGAACAGCAATGGCAAGTACTTGTTGTTATTTTCCTTAACCCATTCCTGTCTAACTTAACAAGCCGCCTTGTACACCCCCACACTTTCACCCTACTTCCCAGGCCCCAAAGGCTAGCCCCCCTCCCGGTCTCTGAGGAGCCAGGGGCCTGAGGGGCAGCACAACGCTGCTTTGAAGTCAAGCGATTAAAGAGAGACCTATCCATTTGTGATGACGGGGCTAAGGTTGGAAGAGAGGGAGTATCATCGGTGAATACTGAGAGCTCACGGCCCCGTGGGATACAATTAAGAGCAAGGCTTTTTTAGTGAGGGTTACAAAAACACAGCAAGGATACCAGCAGCGCAGCCTTCCAAGCCAAGGTAAGAGTTCATTACTACATACACAGAGGGGGCTGGGGCTGTTAAACTCTCACTAGTTTGTTTGCAGACTCCCCGACCCAAGGGCTCTACGATGCAGCCAAATAATAACCATTTCTATGCAAGTTTATATTCTAAAGCCCAGTAAATCTTGAGAATCACACAGCTTACAGAGACTCAAACTTGGAAAACATTGAGATGAAGATCCAAGCTGCTGGCAAAAAGAGGAAGTCAGAGTCTTCCCTCCGGATTTTCAAACATTAAGACAAAAGACAGCACACCACAATTGTAGTCAAGTCAAATTAGAAGAAAGACAGGACAATTAAATTAACTTAAAAAGTCAGGGCTAGATCAGAGCTGCTACAAATGATTGTCTTCATTCAGGGTTAATATTAAGTCATCATTTGGTCTATAAAATATCTCAAAACTATGAGAAATGCAAGTCACAATTTCAGGTAAGTATTTCAGGTAATGTCATTAAATTGGTTGTTTTTTCTGATCAAGAGTTCCAAAACCAAAACTTTCAAGTTTATCTAGCAAATCTCTATTGGGCTTTTTGCATTCTGGTCACTATAATTGGTTGGCTGTTGTTGACGATAGGTGCCTTTCAGTGGTGGAATGTAACTAAGTACATGTACTTAAGTACTGTACTTAAGTTTTTTTTTTCATGTCACTTTCTACTTCTACATTAGATTTCAGAGGAAAATATTGTAAGTTTTACTCCACTACATTAATCTGACAGCTTTAGTTACAAGTTACTTTACAGAATTAGATTTTTCGACATAAAACACATGTAGTTTATAAAATCCAAAGTTTTATTATAAATCAAACTGCCCACCATTATATAGGCCTACAAGTACAGCTGAAATGATTAGACGATTACACACTTAGTTGACTGACAGAACTGTCTGCATTGAGTACACATTCTGATGGGTCACAAATTTCTTTGTAACACCAGAAAAGCCAGCATTGCCAGTGTGTGTGCCAGTGGAGCCAGGTAAAAGAAAGCAGGAGATTTCTTGATATAGGTCTAATTTTATTTTAATGTAATTTTAGAAGTTATCTGTTGTAGTTATGAGTGATACTTGCACTTGCATTAAATCACGTCCTCCTTCCATTTAGTGCAGTTGTTTTACTTTTAGTCCGTGTTTGAATTGGCTTACTATTTTCTTTGCCCTTGTTCCCCTGCAACGTTACTTGTGTAAAGCATCCATGGGTTTCATGAAATGCGCTATATTAATACTTTGGTTGCTTCATCAAACTCATATTGCTTTGATTATTGCGTTTGCTTATTCTTTTATTGTAATTGAAAAAACAATTGGTTGAGCAAAACATTCATTGTAACTATATAGACCTCCCCATAACGCTAACTCAGTAATCTACAGTGAAAAACTGAAAGTTACAAACAGCCACTTTAAGTACAATTTTTCTGACAACACTTACAGTACATACTTTTACTTAAGTAACATCTTCAATGGAGGAATTTTACAGTGTGGCATTAGTACTTTTACTTAAGTAAAGGATCTGAATACTTCTTCCACCACTGGGGCCTTTATTTGCCATTTTGTTCTGAATTCAATCATCACTAGTTTCAATAGTTTTTTTTTCATTCAGGACCGGGTCATTTTTCCTTCACTAGTTGACTGACTTCTCCACCTTTAGCCTGTAAGCATCTACGTTTTCTTGTCATAGTATTTTGTACTTAAACATATGGTCTTATATTTCCCACAAATCCTACCAGCCACTTACACGTGTTAAAAAAGAGAAGTCTAAGTTTAAAACATATCCGGTAACCATTTCTAGGCCTCATTTCTAATTTGGCTAAAATACCATAAAGCAGTGGGTTGTGTATAATTGTTGAAATCAGATTTTGTAGCAAAGACCATTTCAACCATGATCATAACCACCCAGCCCTTATCAAAGGGAACTGTCCTATACCTGTGAGTTTACCTGTACTTGTTGATATGTGTCCATTACATGCCCTCAGCTTCATCCTTCTGCCTGCTGAGCACACCTAAAGCTGTTTAGTGTGCTGACAAACAATGCGGTAAACATCCCAATGCAGAAGATACACACAAAGTAGAAACATATTTTTTGCTCAGTGGGACCAGATGCAACTGCATTTGATTATTAAAACCAGTGGAGGATATTTGAGTTTGGATTCCTCCACAAGAAAAACTCCCTCTATAAAAAGGCTATATGTCAAAGCAGTGATTTTGCTTTTGTTAAAGTGAATTTTGCTCCATGGTTGCTTAACACCTGCCTGTACATCAAATGGCATGCTAAAAAAAAATACACAACTGACACAAGGATTAGAATGAAATATAAATCCTCAAAACATACAATATCACAAAAAAATGAGCTGAGGGACATTTTGATCGATGCCTGATAGTTACGACATCAGTTCAGCTAAGAATCGGAGGCCCAGCAGATCTGGCCCTCATAGAGATAAATATATACATTATCTAATGGGGAAAGACAAATAACCTTTTGGTCACGTTCGAATTAAGCCATGGATTACACATATGTCTGTCAATTTAAAGGATCATTTTGAAAGTCAAGAAACGTTGTCTTAAAACTGTTGAAGTATAGGACTGTAAAAATATTTATTAGAAATTCCAAACTCTTCAAAGTCGTATGGATGACACTTCTCTGAAGCTCCGATGTCTGTGTGTTTCGTACCGGAATGTAAAGTTACTCACACAAGCAACGGACCTTCTCTGCTGATTAAACACATCAGGTAAGAGAACATTACATGTGTTGTGGAACAAAGCTAAACTAGCTAGCAAGTGAATACGCCAAGCATCAATCAAGGTGAAGTAAATTGTGTGACACAAGATATGTAGTGGTGTCACACTAAACTAAGCGGTACTATAACAAACATACAACAAACATACTTTCTTCAGTTGCAAAATTATCTTTTAAACTGACAAACATCATACGTGTAATTCATGGCTTAATTGAAATGGGACGAAAAAGTCTCTCTCTATTCATTATTGTAAATTTGTTTTCTGAAATAAGGTCACATGAGGTCCACCGGAAGGGGAGGGACTTAACCTCTCTATTGCTGATATTTATCAACACCGTAAAGCCTGAGCTACAACAGTACACTTCCTTCCTTTGTTTATGAGTATAAACATGTGGGTCACATTACTTTACAAAAACAAACATGGGGGAAGATGGCAGGATTTCTGCCAAGCTTATAACCAAGGTCTGGTCGTATTTTGGATTTCACAACTTTGTCGTGGCAATGTTAATTGTTGCAATATGACAACCAAAGTCTCTTTAATAAAAACATGTTGAGATAAGCCCAGAAGGAACAGACACGAAGCAACCTGTTGCCAACATGTTGCTTAATCTGGACAAAACATTTCCAAAACACATAGAAGACAAACTACCTGGGAGTTTCCCGCAGTGTTTTAGAGTAGACTACTTTCACAAACATCTTAGAAATCAATACACTCTTAAGAAATAAAACGTTCATCTTTAGGGGAAAAGAGCAGACACACTACTGTATATGTGATGAGTGTGGCTATTTTTAATCCATTATCGATTAACTAAATTGACTAGTATATAAAATGGGTTCTCACCACCACCCAGACCTACTCCTTACTGTAACACTTAAAAAATTGCAGGTAATATGGAGTCAGCATCTTATGAATGAATACTATTTCATATTAGGAGGTCCCTGCTGATTGCAGTCTCGCATCTAATGAGTTGACAGCATCAATCTATAAAGTTTTGGTCTTATAAAGGCAATTATGTGCAGGCTAAATCATTTATTGTGCCTGAATTTATTAAGTAATACATGAGGTACGCCTAATTTATTATCCCCCAATGGAAAAATGTTATGTGTGTACAGTGTTATCCAACACTGTACACACAGACTAGGCTCTTAGTATTAACTTGCAGTTTATTTTCTGTAGCCCCTACAAACACAAGCACAAATGAATGTATACACCTACTGAAAATCATATAGACAACAGTATTTTATGGTAATTTAGACAATTGTTGGCTGGTTCCTCTTTAGTTTAGCAGCATTGTGTTGCTGACATATGTTATGTTGTATCAAACCCCTGGGAAGAAAACCCAGAAAAGTCTTGTCAATTATGTCAGTATCAGGGCGATTCACTTTGATGAAACAATTCAAACTGCTGTAATTGGATTTGTAAAGACTTTACATTCAGGCTGTTTGAGTGGAGCTCAACTTGGTGATAATTGTACTCCATTACATGACTGAAAGCCAACATATAAGTATACAAGCAGCATTGAAAATCTATGTGGAACAGCACTTTATAACAGTTGGAGATGGTAGTCTGTGGAGTCTTTGGCTGTACAGGAGCAGTAGGGCAGGTGTCCCACTGGGTTACGAGAGCCAGAAGCTCTGCATCTGGATCATTTCCTTAGCCCAGAGGGGCTCCACACTGGGACCTCCTAATAAAGCTAAACATGTGCCAAAGAACCCCAAACCTCTCTGAATTCTTCATCTACTGTATGTCAGCTTATATGTGGCGGCTGTGGTGATGATAGGCAACAAGCTGTGACAAACTCACAATATCACAGAGGAAGGCAGCAGTGGAAATGACATGCTTTTTGTCTCTCACAGTGCTCCAAATGGAAAATATGCTCTCACTAATGGCAAACTAGCCTGAAAATGTGTTTCTGCATGAGGGGCAAAAAATGGTTTTGTAAACTTTGTTTTGTAAGACTTCTTTTCTTTTTTTAAGATTGTTTTTGGGGCTTTTCCCCCTTTATTTTAGAGTGTCAGTGGATAGACAGGAAAGGTGGGAGAGAGATGGGGGATGACATGCAGCAAAGGGCTGCAGGTCAAATTCGAACCTCAGCCTACATGTGGTGAACGCTCTTACTGAGTGAGCTAGAAGTCTCCCTGCGAGAAAGACTTCTAACCTAAGGTACACTCCTTTCCACATGGGTTCATTCTAAGCTCAGTACTCTTCGGACAAGGAGTTGAAAGCTTTCCTTTGAGAAGATATCCTGCCTATAAGTCCAAAGAGGAAGCCAGGAGAGAGTGAAATGTGGAAAAAGAGGGTTGGACATTTTCCATAGTCTAATCTTGTGAAAATGCAGGAGTGCTTTAAGAAACATTCCTTCGATAGGCTGAGGGAGCCACAAGCGGGGAGACGTCAGGAGAAATCATGCTTGGCTCGACACAAAAAGCACTCAGAGAAATGAGATTTAATCTGCTGAGCTTAGAGTGTATTAGCCAGCTGTAAACAGTCAGTACCAGCTGTGAGAAAGTTAACTTCCACTCTGCGCTCTGCTGATTGGAAAAAACAATGCAAAACATCAAACTCTACAAACACAGATATTTAAAGGCCAAAAATAAACTTTCACAAGCCAGGGACATTACACTTGTGGGAGCCAGTGGGTTAAGGTTAACTGGCCACACTGAAACACTTTCTCTCTGAAAATACTCTGCTTCCAGGCCCAAGCTGTGGGAAAGGGAGTTTATGCAATTACATCACATTGATTTATGGGAGACAGAGAAAAGATGGGGAGAGGATGGAAACTGAGCTGCTTGGAGGCGGTCCAAGATTTAGTCCCTGAAGAAACACAAGTCAATAAGTTTACACCACAAAACATGATGGATCGGAGACAATTGTGTGGGGATGAATGTGGTCAGAGAAACACTGGCAATACCGGGAGGTTAAATCTATCTAAAATAATTGGTTTTGATTCACGGCTGAAAACACACAAAACTATGAAAAACAGCCACCATTGTAATACAGAAGCTTCTTGATGAACCTGCTCATGGAGGACGCAGATGACAAGTCCAGAATAGCAAGCGTACTGTTAATTCTCTCAACCCTTGGGAGCTGATGACAACTGTCTTGCATGAGCAGATGCCGCTGATGCTGTCTTGAGTATTAAGTGGGTATAGTGATGAAATTGTAAGTAATGCACCCAAGTATGCACTGAAGCATTAGCGAGGTAGCATTTCTCCATCAGCACACCGCAGCCTAACCGTTATAAATAAACAGTCCATTTAGTGCTCTCCACTGCTGTAACAGGACCACAGGAGTGACCACAGCTGGGATATTTATGGTAAAACACATTACTGCTCTTCTGCTTATTTAAACATCTGCATGTGACAAAAAATGTTATCTTCCTTCAACTTGTCTAGGAGACACGTGCAGAAGTCAAGCCTGTGTGAGTGAAGTTCTAATCACCTGTACCAGTATCGGTAATTAAAGCAGCATTCATCAAATTGCTATGGATGAATGTTGTAAAAAGCTAATATCTATTTAGAATTGCAGTCATATAGACCAGACAAACAATGTAGGAACAAAGAAGAAATACAATTCATTAATTTTACCCACATGAGATGGGTTTTACCAGGCACCACATGGTGCCTGGTAACAGAATTTTATCTTGAAAGATAATTTTATCTTCAAAGATATGAACAAAGCAGGAGGAGATTATTGACATTGAGCTGCAGAGTTACATTATGAGATATTAAAAGGTTTTATTTTTTAAGTTTGCAAAGTCTAACTGTCTGCAAAGTCTCAAGCTTCTTGGAAACACAACAGACCTTTGGTTCAGGCCAAAAACAACAGAATAAATATTAGAAGGGGGTGTTTCGAAAGCTTGCAGAATAGATTGGTTTACCAAGCGTAGGTGGTGGCTGTGTGAGGAGGGGGTTGCCCTAGATGTGGCAAATGTATGGAAAGCTCACTCAGAGATGTTTTCAGTAAGAAAGGTTTGGACATCTGTTCTTTATTACATAAAAAAGCAGCTTGTCCAATTCCAAACGGCCTGCAGAGATAAGCGAAAGTGGTTTTGGAAGTTCCCCTCCTTCATTGTTTCCCTTTTGCATAATTCTAATGTGGGGAGATCAAATGAGATGATGTCTGGTTATTGACTGAGACACAGTTTCATTTAAGTATTAAAGAAAGTGGTCTAAAAGCAGTTTTATCTGTGTGAAATCCTGTTTGGTCATCCGTCAAATTAAAGCACCAGTTTGGAGCTACCAGCTGAGCCACCAGTTAAGAAGACATCCAGGGGTTTTCAGAGACACCCACAAAATCACTTTGGCTTCATCGTTGGTGCTGAGGCATTTCACATGGGATGTGACTCCTGCCAAGTATTATCGGGAAAAACGAGCTGGGCCGTTTTCTCCTGGGAGAAAACTTTTAGAGAAATGCCGAAGCGGTCTGTATTTTTATGTTTAGAGTGTCACACCCAGGTGGTCAAGATAAGGTTGGATGACTTTGCTGCTGTCCTGTTGTTCTGACATGGGACAGGTGACAAATCAGTGGGAAGCTATCCAAAATCACCTGATGTTCCACTGAAAATAAACATCTGTACTCTTTTTTTTTTACACTTAAATAAATGAACACTGCAGCCAATTCAATTTCATATAGCGGAGACACCTGCCGTGGCTGTGCTATCTCTGACAAACACATGTAAAGGTGAACCCTAGATGCTACTGTCAGAAACGTACGCACTGAAATACATTTCCATGAAAATATCAAACTCCTTCAAATAGTTAAACATTGGCTACCTTCCCTATGCAGTGGATTTTCTTTCTTCCCTAAGCTTCAAAGAAAAGATGCAGTGAAGGGAGGATTATACTTCCTTGGTGTGCATGGTTTTACCCTAATAACTAGTAGGACTAAGATTTTTTCAGCTAAGAAAATACTTCCTCATTTCTATTTTTGCTCTTCTCTTCTTAGCAAACCATAGCTTCTGAAGAATTCCTTGTTAAAGTTGAGTCACTGCATATATTAAACGCAGCAAACGTTGCACAATAATTCCGTGGTTTGCTTGTGGCCGCAACACATCCACTGGCATTGACCAACTGTTTGCCCAAAGAACAGAGGCTGTGTTCAAGTGCAGCGACCCGGGAATGCAGTGTCGTGGAGCGCACTTTTAAAGTGGTGGTGGGCTAAAAATTTCATAAAGCGCCATCAAATAATCATGAGGCACTAAGGCGCTCAGTCTTCGCTGTTTAATTGTTTTCCCGTTTGAGGAGTAAAAATAACTGTCTACAGCGTGAACAGTCGATCTGCTGTTAAAAGGCAAAGGCTATTATTCAGTCAGACATGCAGAGGCTGTGAAGACAAGTACATCCATCACCGTACGAGAAACATACAAGGGAAGTTGTCCTAGAACCACCACTGCAATCTTCACACAAACCAGTCTGGATCGCCGGAGGATGCCGGGGTCTCTTCAACGACCTCAATTGGCTTTAAGGCTACATTGTCGGTAACAGTTCAGCACCTCTTTTGTGTTTCACCTTTCAACCACATGCCGTCCTATGGTGTGATTGTAGGCTATAAACAGAATGACACCAAAGAAACACTAGTCCTGCTAAAAAGCAACACCTGTACCCCAACACAGGACTTTATGTGCCGTAACCACAGTTGAGATAACATTATCACTCACGCATAGCAAACCACAAGAGAAGCTCTAAATGCTAACAGTCAGATGGCCCTCACTTACACTGCTATTAGTTTATAAGCTCTAAAGATTGTCAGTTCCTGTTCTTTAACAAGCTGAAAGGAAACAAAAGCATCTACCTCAGAGGTGTATGATCCTGGCAGGAGAGACATCATTAGCCTAACCCTTCCCCCAAGTTTCCCTAGTTACAACTTGGACCCCGCTGTGAATTTTTATTTTTTTAATAAAACACTGATATGTCCCTCTGATGCTGCAAAGGCTGACAGGGAGCCCATTTGTCTGATAGACCTGTGGCGAGTCTCGCCCCATGGGAGGGACTGTAACACTGCTGTTATCCCACAGGAGCCGCAGGGAGCAGTGCTGTGGACAAGGTGTGTGGGCTTCAAATGCAGCAAAAAGTGGCCAGCTGAAAGAAAATGCTGGGGCCTTTTAACAGGTGCTTGCTCTCATATTTTCATTTTAGTTTAATACAAATGCACATAATCAGCTCGCAAGCAGGAAAAAGGAGAATCACATCAGCCCAGTTATATCTACTGAAGTTTATATCCTTCACTTCCAAGTTAAAAAAAAACATTTCTGCTTACCAAGGTTTTTCTGTGCCATATTTAGCTGTTCAATGCAAAATATTCAACCTAGATTCAAGCAGATATGAGATCCATACATAGTAAATATGAAACAAACCCATTTCCAGTTCATTTCTGGGGGGGGGCTGTAAAAGCTGAGACAGAAGACAAGACTACGTCATTATACACTAACAGTCCTCCCTGTGTCCATAAATGTGATGTAACTGCACCATCACTTCATATCACAACTACAGATTAAGAGAAAGTGAGTTAATGAGCTAACATCCAGCTCCAACACCCAACATACATTTCATTTGTTTAAAATCACAATAGGCTAATTATCTGGGTCATCATTACCAACCTACTGTCCATCCCTACTATTATTTGTGAACTCTACATTACCAAATCAATTTGTGATGAGAGCAAATAAGTGTTTGTTTTTGTGGGTAACAATTACGATATAACATACTGTGTAGCCCATCATCAGTAATTAAAAATAAACAGGGGCTTAGATCCCCTGTAGGCAAAGGAAATAGAAATGCAGAGTTGAACATGTAATAAAATAGGAAAAGTCCCAGATGACTAATGAGGGCATTTGTGTAAAGCTATATACTCTTATTCCAGAAATGGAAATGGAAAGAGCAGGAGCACTTGAGGAGGAAAACCTGGGAATAGAGAAGGAGAGAGAGGAGCAGAAGAGAGTTAGGACACAGTGGCTGGGGCAACAGAAAAAGAGAAAGACCAGAAGCTGGGAGAGAGTCCCATTTCATCAGAAAAAAAATGCCTGAGTCAGGAGACGAGAGAACCATTAGGCCCAATGAGTCACAGGGAGAGGCTGAAAAAACAGATCTGAGTTGAGCTCGGCTCGCAGTACCATCCTCAAACAAACAGCCAAAGAGAAGCAGAAACAGTAGCCCAAAATCAAGCACAGTGTTTTTTATTCCCAGAAGTGTGCCTCCTCATCAGTGAAGACTCATGTCAATACTGTATATTTCTGCAAATGTACATGTAAAGCTCCCTAAAGATCTACACAGAAAGGGGGTTTATGGGTAACCGTAGGTCACAGAGGTTAGCAGAGGACTGCAGCGAACAAGTATTTCATTATCTCTGTATCTGCCAATTGTTTTCTCGATTAATCAATTACTTGTTTGGTCTAAAAGGTCAGGGAATGGTGAAAACTGGTGACTTCCGTTACCTAAAGCCTAAGGTTACATCTTTTAATTGTGTGTTTGAAGCGTAACACCAAAATAGAATTTAACATTCTACCTAAAAGTGTAAACGAGATCCTCCATAACTCTTCTTTTCTGCAGTGATTCACAATGTACAATCCTTCCTTTGTATTGATAAATGATTCATCTGAACATTGACTCAACAAGAAACACACAATGTATGCAAGAAATAAGAACTCACAAGAGAGTTCTTTATCTAGAAATCAAAAATGTCCATCTATAGTGAAAAGCTCTAGTGTTAGGCAGCGAGTATGGGAAACAATCACACATCCATAAAAGGAGCTCTTCCTCCCTGGTGCTACTTGATTAACACCCAGCTTCTGCCTGCCCAGTGTGCCAACACTGGACCCAGAGTGAGGAAACCCAGTCCTATTGTGTGAACTAAGTAAAGAACTGGCTGTTCACCTGGCAAACAATAAACAAACACCTCCATTTTTATACAAATAAAGCACGAAGCTTTTTGGTGCTCGGCCATATCTTTTGTTCCATGTTCTTTCAGGCAGCAATGTGTTCAAACTTCTGCATCACTCAGCGGATCAGAGATGTGCTTAAAACCAGGCAGGTAATCTCTCCAAAAGTTAGCCCCGTGTCACATACCTATCAGTGCCAGACGCCCCGGCCAGCCTAAGCTCCCCTCTGAGCTTTGACTACATCTGGGGGATGAAAGGAGCACAAGGTGATGAAGAAACCCCTCAGCAAAGGCACAGGGATTTACTGAGTGTGCTCGCTCTGTGTAATGACCAGCGGGTCCTCAGCAGCAGCCTTTAATGGACACCTGAGTGACACGGTCTATTACTTTTAAAAAACATTATGCAGAGGAAAGGATGGCTGGGGGGATTTCAAGATAGATGGGATTCAAACAGTCCAAGACGGGGCTGAATGTACCCTCAACTAAGCACCTACCAGGCTGTAAGCCCACTATCTGGCGAACCCAGCTTGTCAAATACATACCTTTTACCTCATTACCTGCTCAGCACAGCCATTATTGAGGGAAATAGGGTATATGCAAGATAAGCACAAAGAAATCTTTGGTTGAGGACAAACAGCCAGCCTGCTTCCTCCTGATAAAAAGGAAGCGTCAGCAGAGAGGGGCCCCTCAGCTTCCTGCTCTCGGAAAACTTGCTTAGGTCATTCACTACTTCCTGGCCCATGCACACGGAGACACGCAATGGTCAAAGGAATGCATTAATGTATGAATTTTGCCAGTTCATACAGCATTTTCTTTCATGTTCCTGCAGTAAAGCAAAACGCTTAACTATTGTAAGTTGTAAGAAACTTAGCATAAGCATAATTAGCCCAATCACAATTAGATCAATCACAAGTACTGTTTTAATTCAATTTTAGGCAGATTTCCAGAAAATCAGCCAAAGTGAGCGGACGCATACGTCACTTCTTGTAAATCATGATTGATTAATTGGCTATGACTGTTTTGATTTATCTTTGTCACATTTTGCTTTTATCAATACATCAACTTTTTCACATCAGCCAATAAAAAAACTAAGACAGACATGTAGTTGTATTTTTTAAGGAGGCGAATGTCAGCTATGGTGTAGGTTTTGTAGCTTTATCATAACCTCTCAAACAACTGAAAATCCAGCTTAAAGAAGGCACCAAAGCAAGTTTTTATATGACATGACCATAAGCTAAAACTGCTTCCGGCAGTTTTATATATATATATATATATATATATATATATATATATATATATATATATATATATAAAAAAGACACCTTCATGCTTTTTAAACAGCTGATGAACAATAGACCTTTCTGAGAGTAAATTATTTCTGCCAGCTGTAAAGCAAATTTCATTTTCTCATGTCTCCTGACAACAAAGATGCCGAACCCATTACTAGCTGAGGCCTCTGCATCACACACATTAAATGAAGGGTCCTCTAGCAATCGAAAAAAGCAATTTTCTCATTGAGCCAATAGATACTCCATTTAGTTCCAGGCTCTCTACGGACCGCTGCTGCCATAGTGGGGCTGATACAGGGGAAAGCGAGTGTAGAGTGATGACCCAGCCTCGTTTTTTCCCCAGCCTTGCTGCTCTGAAACCATTGATACGGATACACATGTGCATCGCAGGCTGGAGGAGGCGAGAATGAAGACAGGGAAGATGAGAAAGGATGGGGACAAGAGGAAGAAAGACTAATAGATGAGATGACACTGAAGAAGACAGATAGCTGAAGTGGAAGCAGGTTGTAGTGAGGGGGCATTAATCAATGATGTGAAATCAGGACCAGTGATCAAATGACTGACCGAAAAAGCATGCAGCATCATTTGCAGGCACATCAGCCGATTTTAAGAAAAGAGAGAAAGAGTGAAATTGTTAGTGTGAAGAGAGACAGAAATCGGAGGCACCCAACCATGTGAAACTGCAGATTGATTAATTTCAGGCTTCTAATGAGGGGTGCTCTGCCAGGGCAGGCGGCATCAAGTCAGTCACCCAGTATCTCTCAGCGGGAGCTGCCATACACTGATATTCACACTTTTCTATTTTTGAAAACACACACACACGCCGTCTTTATCTCACACTTCCTTTACTTTCCTGTTAATTTGTTTTTGCTGTACATTTGTTCATTGCTGGCACTGCAAATGTGTGATTAAGAGCAACACATTATCAGAGCCACTATTAAAATGAGTGCACAGATCACCAGGGGCAACTCTTACACCAGGTGTTTTGTGTCTGTAGGTGGAATAAATGCCAGCTTGGCTCGGAGGAGATTGGAACATGCTCCCTCCTAATTGCTACTTTCAGCATTGTTGCTACCAACCTTTATTTCCTGTATAAATTACACTGTAGGTTTACAAACCCTGATGTTTGCATTTGTAATCATCCCACTGACATCACTTGCAACACAACTATTTCCCAACACTTGTGTGAATCAAGCAGAGGAGAGAAAGGCTTCTGGCGGAGTTTAGTCATCCGTGTTGGCAGCTGCTCCAAAAGCATCAATACTACCGTTTCTTTTTCTTTGACAAGACAAATGTTCACCCACAACATAGTGAACAAACACGCCTCTGTTTCCAGTTTGTCTGCCTCTCTCTCTACAAATTCTTAGCTCCAAGTCATTTGGGGTTCGGGAGGGGAAAAAAACAGTTGGAAAAAAGAGAAAAAGAGAAAGGAAAGAAATCTTTACATGATACAGCAGTATTGTAGACCAGCTAATTAATCAACAGGAGCTGATTGTTTTAGTCTGTCCCAGATTGTGGGACATGCTCATTATTGTCTTCTCTTTCCTGACACACTGTACCAGCCTCAGGGCGCCAGAGAGTGTGAGTGGCTGTGACTTTAACTCGAGGCAAGAAAATCCAGCACAGGCACGATGCACCTGGACACTGGTGTGTGTTAATGGGTCCCTTGGAGCCAATCTATTTATGACCTGATTTCCAGCTGTTATTGTATCTAGACACATGTTTGAGTTTTGTCTGTGTGAGTAAAAACTTAACTTTTTACTCTGAATTCAGCTTTTGGTGTCCAAAACGTTTGAGTCAACCAATGACGAAATCACCCTGAATTCACTTAAAAGTCACGTGCTCATTACTACTGCAATAAAGCATGTTAACAGTTTTCTCGGAAGTATTGACTTTTGTCTTTCAGGGCTCTTGAATGTGTCATGTTCGCTTCAGTGGAGATGAGACAGAGAGCGGGATGAGGTAGTTTTGGATGATGTATCCCTCTGATTAATGCAAACTGACAGTGAACTCCTGCCCTACAGCAAAGGTAGCGCCGTCAGAGACATCCATCTGGTGACCCCATACATCTATACAGAGAGCCTCCTCCTTGGTTTAGCCTGGAGCCCCGTGGGAAGGATGCCAGCTTGGAGACTGACACACATCACTCCAGATTCCCCCTGATGTCAGGTTTCTCATATATTAGGCTATAACCCACTATAACCCACTAGTACCCACTCATGTACTATCTGTAGATTGTACATTTACCACATTTCACAAACTAAGTCAAGTCACTCTTAGTCACCTAAGGATATTTAATGTTTGTGCACGGGTCTGTTTTAGTCCCAAAAAGGAAAAAAAAAATACCGACCCTGAAGTCAAAATGTATAAATAACAGCTTGATAAACAAATTAAACTAGTAAGGTGAGCTCTAATTTCTCTTTCAATGTGTTTTAAAATGTGGTTTTTGTAGCTCATCTGAGA